>NC_041395.2:21223229-21596563 GCF_900747795.2 Erpetoichthys calabaricus | reverse complement strand
ATATGTGTATATATATGTAGATATGTATATATTTATATGTATATATATGTACATATGTATATATATCTATATATGTATATGTATATATATTTTTACATAACCTCTTTAACACACTACTTCTCCACTGCGAAGCGCGGGTATTTTGCTAGTTATAGTATATAACTTCTTCCCACCTTCCCTTCTACATCTATAACCTCAGGCAATTAGGTGTAGTAAAAGACAAGCAAGAGTTAAATTACAATTAAAACAATGTATTATTGGTAATATTCATAAATAATAACAATATGCAAACTACATTTGAATATTGGCAACCATACAACCTGATTAAATGGTGATGTGTAGTGTCAGACGGCACACAGACTTGTTAGTTACTTAAAAATGTCTCTAGTTAAGGCATCATTGGTGCTCAGCTTTCTTCAGAACAGGCCGCATGCCTGTCTCAATATGGCTGCTGAGCTGTGCTCTCCATTGTGTTGTCCTTTCAGTTCATCAGTTTGGTAAGGGAGAGCTGCTCCTTCATCAGATGTTAGTAAGAGAGAGACTGTGAGGTTAAGCAAGTAAATTTATAGATTCTCTGTCCAACCCCTAGAGCCAATAGGACGTCATGGTACTTAAAAGCTTTTGATAGAAGCCAATTCCAAACAGCCATACTTCAGACCAATGGGGGAGTAGAACATCTTAACACCTGCCACCCCCCAAGACCATATGTTAAGGTAAAGCTTGGCAGTTACGTACCCTGGCTTTCTTGCGGGGGTTGAAAGACTTTAGCAGAGAAACATTCGCCAAACTGGTTTAAGGCACATCTGCACCCATCTCTGTCGTAAAATTCAAAGAGACCCATTCCTGGTAGGGGGAAGGGGTTCTTAAACCATCAAACCATTGCTGTTATTATCAATAATGTAACACTAAATTACATCGCTTTGCCTAAGTTACAAATAAAGACATGCAAAATATTTATCAAGTTATATGCAAAATCTCACATCACAACAGTAAGATAAGACAAGATTCTTTTATTGTCATCTCATAACACATACCATGACATTCCAGTACACTAAACAATGCTCAAAACTGCACTTTTAAAAAGCACACATCTAATATTCTCTCATAGACAGCACACATGTTACACAATTGTCAAGTCAAGTCAAGTTGGGGAGCATGCACTGGTACAGTGTGTTACCACACCCACCACACAACGAAATGGTTGGCAACCCCCCAGGCAGACCCGCATTCCAGTTCTGCCCTCCGGAAATGACCCTCTATCTGTCGCTGCCAGGTGTTACGTGGGCAACCCCTTGGCCTGGTCCAGCCACTCAGGTGCCCAATAATGAGGATCCTACGAGCCGGATAATAATAATAATAATTCTTTACATTTATATAGCACTTTTCTCACTACTTAAAGTGCTCTCCACACAGGGAGGTCTGGGAAGCGAAACCACAATCTCCTTACTGCGCCACCTGGATCACCCTCTGGGGAAGGCGCTACATGGCTGTAGTTCCATAACTGACGCTCCCTCACAATGCAGGTCATGTGCCTCATTTGGGACTCCATGAGCAACACAAAGTCAAACCAGCGGGACCCAAGGATTCTCCAAAGAGACACAGCACTGAAGGAGTCCAGTCTTCATCTCAGGTCACTGGATAGCGTCCATTTCTCGCAACCATACAGCAAGACAGGAAGCACCAGGACTCTAAAGACATGGACCTTCGTCCTTTTGTAGAGATATCAAGAGCGCCACACACCTCTTTCCAGTGACCTCATGACCCCCCATGCTCTCCCAATCCATGTATTGACTTCATAGGAAGAGTCACCACAGACATGAATGTCTCTGCCAAGGTAAGTAAACCTCTTGATGAGGTCGACACTCTCTCTGCAGATAGACACACTGCTAATGGCCGTGCCCAAGAAGTCATCAAAGGCCTGGCTCTTAGTTTTTATCAGGACTCTCACAAGCCCAGACACTCAGACTCCTCATTCAGTCTCTTGAGCGCTCTGATCAGAGCCTCCATTGACTCTGTGAAGATCACAGCATCGTCAGCAAAGTCAAGATCTGTGAATCTTTCTTCACCAACAGATGCCCCACAGCCACTGGACCCACCGACTCTACCCAACACCCAGTCCATACAAGCATTGAACAGAGTAGGAACAGAACACACCGCTGACGGACCCCAGAATCAACTGGGAAAAAACACAGAGGGTCTGCCTCCAGTCTGCACAGCACTTACAGTACCAGCAACACGATTGTCAGCATATGCAAAAAAAAAAAAATGTTTTTCTAAAAATAGTTATAAAGTAGTAAAAAAAGTTAAGAAAAATTAATAAATAAATAATGATGATGAATATGATATTTCACAATTATTTCTATGAAGTGTGTGATTTCATTATAGAGGTTAGTGTAGTAATTGCTCTGGGGTAGAAAATGTTCATCAGTCTTGTGGTCCGCACTCTAAAGGACCCTCAGGGGAGAAGTCCAAACTGCTGGGTGATACAAGTCCTTTATGATCCTGGCTGTCTTCCACAGACGTTGAGAGGTGCAGATGTCTTCCAAGGCAGGCAAATATGTGTTATGAATTTGTTTTTATGATTCTCCGCAGAGCCTTTTTGTCAGCTGCTGAGCTGTTGCCATACCTCACGAGTATCCCACGAGTCAGGACACTCTCAATGGAACAAAGATAGAAAGACACCAGAAGCCTTTGTGACATATCAACCTTCTGGAGAGTTCCACCTGCTGGACACACGTGAGAGCAGGAGTGACCAACCGCTCTGAGTGGCTACCTCAGAAGCCCGAGGGCCTGAAGTTTATGGGAGAAAAAAGTAAGGCTTGGCACAGCACCTTATAGACACCAATGTAGCGGTGATGAGGACCAACGCCTGATTTGAAGGTTGACTGCGTTTGTTGGTGGAAATCCCGTTCTGCTTAAGGGGAGACTCGAAATGCTGAGCTGAGGAGACGTCTGTTTTAGGGAGAAGCACTGATCCTCACGATTGTTTTTAATGGATAGATAGATTCTGCCTGATATTTTCACTTTGTTTTAATTGGAATCTTTATTGAGACTTTTTAACCTTCATGAGAACATGCTTTCAATAGGATTATTTATTTATTTTTGAAGAGAAAATTGGACTGCACTGTGTTTGTTTATTAGACACTGTATTATTTGTAAAAGTACTTGGCACATTTGCACCTTCCTCTTGTCCTCATTTTCTCAGCTCATCCTTGGTTATGACTATTGACGGTTACGGGTTCAAGAGCTGCTAAGGACCATTAGAAACATTAGAACAATCTAGACGAGAACAGGCCATTCAGCCCAATAAAGCTCACCAGTCCTCTGCACTTATTTCTTCCAAACTTCCACACTACTTTGTCGCTTATTCCAAGTGTCTATCGTTCTTTGTGTAAATAAATATTTCCTAATGTTTGTGCGGAATTTCCCCTTAACAAGTTTCCGACTGTGTCCCCATGTTCTTGATGAACTCATTTTAAAGTCAACGTCTCGATCCACTGGACTAATTCCCTTCATCATTTTAAACACTTCAGTCAGGTCTCCTCTTAATCTTCTTTTGCTTAAACTGTAAAGGCTCAGCTCTTTTAATCTTTCCTCATAACTCATCCCCTGTAGCCCTGAATCAGCCCAGTCGCTCTTCTCTGGAACTTTCTCTTGTGCTGCTATGTCCTTTTTGTAGCCTGGAGACCCAAACTGCACCCAGGACTCCAGATGAGGCCTCACCAGTGTGTTATAAATGTTCAGCATAACCTCCTGTGACTTGTACTCCACACATCAAGGCGCTATATAACCTGACAGTCTGTTGCCTATTTAATGGCTTCTGAACACTGTCTGACAGTTGATAGTGCCGAGTCTACTGCGACTCCTCAATCCTTCTCATAAGGTGTACTCTCAATTTTCCATGTTTTGTTTTACTCAAACCTAACATTTTTACTTCCTATGTGTAATTCTTTACATTTGCTGACATTAAATTTCATCTGCCACAAATCTGCCCAAGCCTGTCTGCTATTCAAGTCCTTCTGTAATGAAATAACGGATTCCAAATTATCTACTAATCGCCTTAGTCAGTGGGTGGGCCTCGCTGGCAGTGCCTTAAATTGGTTTGAATCCTACATGGCAGGTAGAAAATTCTTTCTTAGTTGTGGTAATTATACTTCTATGACACATGATATTCTACATGGTGTTCCACAAGGCTCTATCCTGAGTCTGCTGCTCTTTTCAATTTGATAGATAGGGAAGTTGGACAATTAGTGATAAGTGAGTCAGTCAGTCAGTCAGTGAGTGAGTGAGTCAGTGAGGGCTTTGCCATTTATTAGTATAGATAGATAGATAGATAGATAGATAGATAGATAGATAGATAGATAGATAGATAGATAGATAGATAGATAGATAGATAGATAGATAGATAGATAGATAGATGTGAAAGGCACTATATAGTAGATAGATAGATAGTGTGACAGTTGAGAGGTCTCCCGTGACCCCTTGAACCCTCAGACTACACGTCAGACACCAGGTAAAAGTCCAATAATGGTTTATTATTAGAAATAATAATAATAATTGTGCACAAAGCACCCTCCTCTCCACAATACTCAGTAATAATAACAATAATAATACACAATCCTCCACTCCCAGACACGTTGCCCTCCTTCCACCCAGCTCAGCTCGCCATCTGGGATTTCCCATAGTCCTTTTATAGTCCTGATCCGGAAGTGTTTCGCCCTCTCTGTCCACGTGACTAGGAACACTTCCGGGTCATATAAAAACTCTTCTTTACCCCGGAGGCATGTCGTTTCTTCCTGTCATGTGATCATGACGCACCTCCGGGTTATAGGGCACATAAGAGTCCGACAACCTCCCTACAGCGACTCCTGGAGGCCCCCATGGTATCCAGCAGGGCTGTGCATATAAACTACAGAGTCCATGATGCCCTGCTGGAATTTGGGGCACGTTCATGCTGTTGGGAGAGCTCCTCCTGGCGGCCTGGGGGTGAGGGCTGGAGTAGAAAGCCGGCAATCCTTCACAATAGATAGATAGAAAGGGACTATATAACACGATAGATAGATAGATAGATAGATAGATAGATAGATAGATAGATAGATAGATAGATAGATAGATAGATAGATAGATAGATAGATAGATAGATAGATAGATAGATAGATAGATAGATAGATAGATAGATACTTTATTAATCCCCAAGGGGAAATTCACATACTCCAGCAGCAGCATACTAATAAAAACAATATTAATTAAAGAGTGATAAAAACACAGTGCAAGTTAAAAAGTGCAAGGTGGAGAGTGTGAGGCAGGTAAAACAGACAGTAACTTTTTATAATGTTAACGTTTACCCCCCAGTGGTATTGAAGAGTCTCATAGTGTGGTGGAGGAACGATCTCCTCAGTCTGTCAGTGAAGCAGGACGGTGACAGCAGTCTGTCACTGAAGCTGCTCCTCTGTCTGGATATGATCCTGTTCAGTGGATTCTCCATGATTGACAGGAGTCTGCTCAGCGCCCGTCGCTCTGCCACAGATGTCAAACTGTCCGGCTCTGTGCCTACAATAGAGCCTGCCTTCCTCATCAGTTTGTCCAGGCGTGAGGCGTCCCTCTTTATGCTGCCAGCCTTCTAAGAAAGTATAGTCGGTTATAGATGATGGCATTTACATAGATTTACATGCTTGCATTAGGTCAGATTATCTCGGGGCATAACGTGAGCTATCACAGCTATGCTGATGACACACAACTGTATTTATCATTAGTGCCTGATGACCCCAACTCTGTTGATTCACTGACATAATATTTTACTTGTGTTTCTGAATGGATGAGTAGTAATTTTCTCAAACTAAATAAAGAGAAAGCTGAAATTTTAGTTATTGGCAATAATGGATATAATGAGGTTATTAGACATAAACTTGATGCATTAGGATTAAAAGTTAAGAGGGAGGTAAAGAATTTAGGGTTTAACTGTTGACTGTGACCTGAATTTTAAATCACATATTAATCAGATCACTAGGACAGCATTTTTTCACTTAAGAAATATAGCAAAAGTTAGACCTCTTATATCATTGAAAGATGATGAGAAATTAGTTCACACTTTTGTTTTCAGTCGACTAGATTACTGTAACGCACTCCTCTCAGGACCACCCAAAAAAGACATCAATCGACACTTCACTCTCCTTCAGATCAAGTCTTATGCATAGGATGTAATCTACATGTGTGTATCTTCCTCCACTCTTGTACGTCACCCTGTGTTCCTCCCTCTTCTTAAAATATGTATTCGCCACAGCCAAGGCCATCCTTTTGGCAAAATCCACTATCCTCTGACCTTCTTCATTATTCTCCTTGACACCATACCTACCCATCACCTCCTCGTCTGCACTGTCCCCTTCACCAACATGCCCATTGAAATCCGCTCCAATCACCACTTTCTGTCCCTTGGGTACACTGTTCATCACTTCATCCAACTCACTCCAAAAATCTTTTCTCATCCATTGCACACCCAATTTGCTTATGGTTTATAAAGCCTTAAATAATCTCGCTTCATCTTATATTTCGAAATGTCTGACACCTTACACTCTGCTTAGAATTCCAAGAGCTAAACTTAAAAGATGTGGTGAGGCGGCCTTCTGCTGTTATGCACCTAAAATCTGGAATATCTTGCCAATAGGAATTCGCCAGGCTAATACAGTGGAGCACTTTAAAACACTGCTGAAAACACATTACTTTAACATGGCTTTCTCATAGCTTCATTTTAGTTTAATCCTGATGCTCTGTATATTCAATTAATTATCATTATTATTGATGGTGGCTCCAAAATCCGTACTAACCCCTACTCTCTCTCTTCTGTGATGGCGATCTGCAGCACCACCACCTAATCAAAGCACCGTGATGTCCTTACATTGATGGATTAAAGACCAGAAGTCCATGTGACCATCATCATCAAGTCCTTCCATTTGAATCCTGAATACCATGAGGACTGATTGAGGTCATTTATGTCAGGTAGAATGCCTAGAGTGGGCTGGGTGGTTTCGTGGCCTTGGAACCCCTGCAGATTTTATTTTTTCTCCAGCCGTCTGGAGTTTTTTTGTTTTTTCTGTCCTCCCTGGCCATTGGACCTTACTTTTATTCTATGTTAATTAGTGTTCTCTTATTTTAATTGTTATTTTGTCTTTTTTCTCTTTCTTCATCATGTAAAGCACTTTGAACTACATTATTTGTATGAAAATGTGCTATAGAAATAAATGTTGTTATTGTTGTTGCTAATCCACCTATCTTGGTATCATCTGCAAACTTAACCAGCTTGTTACTTATATTCCTATCTGAATCATTTATATCTTTAACGGAGTATATTGACCATGTAGTCAACCAGGACAATCAAAGCAAGTGAATTTAACAGGAGTTGGGTTAGTGTAAAGAAAGAAGAGGAGGGGTACCTTGTGAGAGAAATCTAGAGGTGTGTAGTGACCGCTGGATGAAGAGGTAAAGAATGAGAGAACAGAAAAGGGCAGCATCGTCCAGGCCAATTATTTAAAGAGGAGCAAGACTTAGGGCTGAGAAGAGGTTCGTGTATGTGGTGAAGTCCATGTAGGCTGAGTGATGATCAAGGGAGCAGACACGGACAGAGAGAGACCACAGGAGTAGGAGAAGATGGGAGAATCAAGACACACGGTGGCATCTGAGTGCACTGCGGTGGCCGTCTGAGGTGGCAGCTTCAGAACTGCGGTGATCAGATGAGGTGGCAGTTGAAATCTGCAGGTACCAGAAGAGGTCCCAACGTCCAGATGAGGACCAGGTGTGAAATAAAAGGGAATGCAATGGGTTACCTTTCCATGATCTGAATAGATTTAAACGTATTTGTTTGGAGTTATTTATTGCCACCGAAGACACAGGCTGATTTGAATGGCATGTATTTTAAAGAAGATTTATTGATTGACTTATTTACTGTGTGAGACTTTCCCGGACACCACCAGTCGGAGACCACATCTTTATAAAAAGCACACGTTTATTAAATCACTAATAAAAACAAATCCACACTCCACACAAAGCACAAAGCAATAATCACCGTTAAATCAAGTCTTTTCAATGTCCTTGGCCGCCTTTACTCCTCCAGGGAGCTTCGTCCTCCTCCCACTCCCGACTCTGGCTCACTGACTGCAAGGAGTCGGCCCCTTTTATCCCTGCCCGGATGTGCTCGAGGTGGCTGATGACGTCCATCTTGCAGCACTTCCTGGTGTGGCGGAAGTGCTGCCCTTTGACCCGGAAACACTCCGGACGTCCCTGGCTGATCCCTCCGCCATCTTGCAGAGTGTGGCGGAAGTAATCACATCCGGGTCTCCTGAGGCTTAAAGCGCCCCCTGGCGGAGGCCACGGTTCCCAATAGTACAAATTCTCTTTGTCCTTGTCCCGTGGTCCTCTTTTTATCCAGGGTGACTGCCCCTTTGTGCCCTGGAAGCTATTAATGTCCCTTTCCGGTCCCTTCAGGCATCCCGGCCAGGTAATGACCGCAGTCATCTGTGACAACTGTTTTTCACATTATTGCAGTGGTATTCTCATTTCTTTAATAAACTCTGCTATTGCTTTTGTAAAGCAAGTCTGGCTCGTCTCCTCACTCACCCTGGTCCATCCTCGGTTCATGACCATCGATGCCCCACATAAGGTAAGGTTGTAGCAAGGCTACATAACGGACAGTCGGGTTGGCCTTCTGGATTGTCCATCACTTTATAATGTTGGCTGGGAGGGTGTTTTAATATAGCCCTTCAGGAACCTTTGGTGACGTCCCAGTCTGGGAGGATCCCGCCCGAGTAAATTTTCCAGCTGCCTGTTGCCGGCGTTAGGTTTCCATAGCAACCGAGAGGGACAAGGATTTTCGGCGGGAAACTTTTTCTTTTTAAGGGGAATGGCTGATCAAGGAGGAGAGAGAAAAAAGGAAGGATAAGGCTGAAGGCAACGCAGCGACTATCCACGCTCAAAGAATTATTCAGGATCTTACTTCACCCAGGGACGTCTGCTATTCATGGGTGGCCACCCCGAAGAAATAATCAAGTGACGAATCCCCGAGAAGAGGCCAGGTACTGGTGTTCTCCGGGTGCTCCCATCTGGTGAGTCGGATCCCTGAGTTTGCATTCTTCGTGATAGTCCACGGAGAAGCCATTTCACCAAAGGACGGTTGTGTTTCCTCCTGCCATACAGGAGGAACTGAACTGCAGGGTTTCTTGTTGTCTTATATTGTGGACTAAGTTAAATCTTTCTTTTGCGTTCTCAAAGAACAGTTTTTTATTATTTACTTTTTTTTTTATTGTCTGTGTCAAACCAGGGGTTAGGATTTGGACGCTGGGGAGGGCACCTGGGGAAGGGGTTCACTGATGAGCCCTCAGGCACCGGGCAAGTAAATGTAAACAGCAAATGTTAATATATTTATCAGTCCCACTTCCTGTTGCGTTTTACTTTTTGCCAATTATTTAAGGGGGCATAGGGGCAAGAAGGGATGAGGACCGAATATGGTAATGCTATTGTAACCTTCAAACATCGTCCACTCCCCTGTCGGGTTGTGAAGTGTAGGAATCACGTTCCCGTATTTTGCGGTTGCTACAAGGTCACCATGGCTGTAGGTCCAGAGTGCATCAGACCTGAACAAGCAAATGATGGATGAATGCTACACTAGAAGATGAGGTATGCTAGAGCAAGAATGAAACGATATTGTCCCTGACAGAAACCCCCTGAGTAACTGTTGGCCTGGAGTTACTCATTGCGCTTACATGTGCTTTAATAATCTGGTTATTCACCGAAACCTTCTAAAATTCCAGATAAATCCATATTCTGGTAAGAGAAGCCAGGTTATTGATCTGTCAGAAACTGGATTAACAGACATGAGAAATAGAGAGTTTGGGAGATTGCTCTGATACAGGGCATTACTGCACCCACCGCATGACGAATCACCTGGATTGGGACTCGAGTGCAGCAGGTGACACCTCAGCACCACACTGGAACAGTGTGAGGTATTTTTTACAGTGGCTGGAGTGCCAATCATGCCACCAACCCCCAAGTTTTACCTGCAAGTTGGAGGACCTGCTTGCTGGACTGGTTGCAGAATGACGTCACACCCAGGATGGAGCAATTGCAGGTTTAAATGCCTTGCTCAAGGGCCCAACAGAGTAGAGTCCCTTCTGGCATATAAGGGATTTGAAGTGGCAACCTTCCAATTCTTGGCACAGATCTCTAGTCTCAGAGCCACTACTCTGCCCTTTCTCCATGAGTAACCTCGAAATTTGGTCATGTAAACCCTTAAACTGGTTTATGATTAAGGATTCTGTAGTCTGCGCATGTTTGTAGCTCTCAATTTGTATGTGCATCTCTTTACTTCACTCACATGTCAGCAGCCACAGGTAGAAGAACATGGAAATGTCCCTGAAGGAACAGCTGATCACATTATTCATCTCCATGTTGAAATAATTAGTCTCAGTATTTCACTGAATTTATGTTCATGAGCTGAACATACAGTGGTAAACTCAGCAAAACAATCTAAAAGTAACGTGAGTTATGTAGTCCGATTACTTGCTAAACTGATGATTAACCTAACACAATACTAATTTTATCAAAGTAAAATACCTGCTCCATTATTCTTCCAACAGTACTAGATGGTTGGCAAGAAGCACACGTACGGCACTCCTTTGAAGGGCTCAATCGCACAGCCATGCAGAAAAGAGTGTGCTGCATGCAATCCTATAAATCAAATGTCACACACATGTGAGAAGGAAGGAGCTGTATGGACCAAGACAAGGCAATTACACGACAGGCCAGGGGGTGGCGGGCTGCACTAAAACCTTTTTCTGTTGCCTGTGCAGTCCAAACAAGGGAAAACCTGCCTGATTCAACCTTGATGATGTCACTTCCGGTTCTGGCGGCCCTGAAGAAGGTCACTTCCGGTTCCGGTGCCCCAAAGAATGTCACTTCCGGTTCCCGCACCACAAAGAACTTCACTTCTTGTTCTGTCGCCCTGAAGAACGTCATTTTCTGTCCCGGTGCCCGAAGATTGTCACTTTCGTTTCCAGTGCCCTGAAGAATGTTACTTCCGGTTCCAGCGTCCTGAAGAATACCGTTTCCTGTACCGTCATGTCACTTCCGGTTCTGGCGGCCCTGAAGAAGATCTCTTCCGGTTCTGGCGGCCCTGAAGAAGGTCACTTCCGGTTCCGGCGCCCCAAAGAATGTCACTTCCGGTTCCGGCACCACAAAGAACTTCACTTCCAGTTCGTTCGCCCTGAAGAACATCATTTTCTGTCCCGGTGCCCGAAGATTGTCACTTCCGTTTCCGGTGCCCTGAAGAACGTCACTTCCAGTTCTGGCGCCCCAAAGATGGTCACTTCCGGATCCAGCGCCCTGAAGAATGTCGTTTCCTGTTCCATCATGTCATTTCCGGTTCTGGCCTTTAAAGCTGCCATAATTTTACTCAGAAGTCAGTTCAATTGTGGGGTCCAACCTATGCACATCAGTGCTTTTTTGCATACCCTTTTGCAGCCAGGGATATCGTATGGGTGGCTGGCCCAAACCTTTCTTGAGTGTGTTGAATCTGTTTGTTTCACACAAGCTATTTGCTGTAGATATGCTGAAAAAGTGTGATCGGGTGGCACAGCGACCCATGTTCATACCACGAATTATCGGGGGCTCAGGACGAGGATGTGAAAAGGGGATTGATGTTATTACTTTACAGGACATGAAGGACTACACGTAATTATTGAACATAAGGAAATGGTTACAGGCTCCGTGCTTGTTTCTGGATTCAAGGCAGCCAATGACTTTTTTTTGTGTAATTTAATGATTTTGAGGCATTTTGCCAAAGGAGAACTCCTGTACGTGTAACCAGAGGTTTTTAAGAAGCCTCTGTAAGAGAAAAATACACTTGAAACTGCCTGCCAGTTTAAGTAGGACATCCTGACTTCACTTGTACCTGCACATTACGAATTAGAAAATGAGTTCTTCTATAACATTTCACTTGGTGTTTTCTTCTCTGGTAGCAGGTGTCACACACGTGTGCATGGGAGGCAGCTAAAGGGCCTGAATGAGAGTAATTCCATGACAGGCCAGGGGGTGGCGCAGTACACTGACTCTTTCTCTCTTTCCACTGCAGAGCAATTATGGAAACTTCCACATGAGTCCAATGACCTCACTTCCGGTTCTGGCCCTGATGGCCTCACTTCCTATGCTCTCCCGTAAAACCGCCATCTTTGCCTCCTTAAGCCAGGAAAAATTATATAGGTGGCTTCCCCAAACCTTTGTGCAACTCTATTGTCTCATCTTTGAACCAGGTGATCCCATGACCAATGGATTGTGCAAAATGTGTAAAGGACAAGAAGGGCCCTACTTAGAGCCGTATAGATTTTTTTAAAAATGATTAACTTAAATCACTTTCACAGTTCACTGCGTTAATAATTCACAGTTTCAGTGGCATGTTTGCACCATCGCCAGGCAAGTCCAATCCAATCCATGATCATCTATATATATAATTCACTAAGCCGCCGACAAGTAGCCACCCATGGAAAGCATGCAAGACAGCCACGCCCACCAACTCTAAGACCATTGGATACAATGAAAACTTGCAGAGCCATGCCCACCAACTCGGACGCAGCAACTCACAAAACACGACGTCATTGGATACGACGACAACTCGCCGAGCCACGCCCACCACCTCGGACGCAGCACCTCACAACACAGGGCGTCATTCACATTCGTCTCTGCTAGACTCCACATGCACCTCTGAGCCACGTTGAGTTTTCATTATTCTTTTCGGTTATGACGCACGCACCACCATCGCAAACTGTTTTACACGCCATGGTCTTAGAGTTGGTGGGCGGGTCTCCGTGAGTTGCTCTTGCGAGCGGGCACATGACCAGGCGGTGTGTATGCTTTGAGAACGAGGGTGGATGCAGCAGGACCATGTAAGAAGAGGCATGTTTGTCATGGATGTGAATCGCTGAATGAGCGTGCAACGGCGGTCCTCCAATTGTCAGTCACGGACAATTGTATGTTTCCCTCTCAAAACACAATGAAGGAAGCAGTCTTTAAAAACCAATAAGCCCTGTGCCTCTGTTTCATTAGCGTCTCACCTGCTTCACCGATGCAGGCCCTGCAACAGTCGAGACGCTCTCTCAGCAGCTGACCTTCTACACAAGCTGTGTGTGTGTGTGGGTGGGTGTTAGTTAATTAGTTACTCAAAGGATTTCAAGATTTAATATGCACAAGTGGTAATACTGCAAAAGCAGCCCAAACCAGAAAAGACGGCTGGCAAAAAGTGGCCGACAAATTAAACGCGTGTGCATTGTACTTACTGAAAGCAGCGTTACGGATTTTGCAAATGTTCATTTTTTTCCCTCCTTTAAGACAACTGTGTCTTTCTAGAAGTGTTCAGCCATCAATATATTATTATGCGGCGTATGTCTGCAGGAACACGTGCAGCAAGCGAGCGAGAGAGAGAGCGAGCGACACACACACACATACAGGCGTGCACGCGAGAGAGAGAGAGCGCTGGACACATAAGAATAATACTTTGTTACATTGATATAGCGGTGTTCTCAGTATTCAAAGCGCCATCCACACAGGGAGGAACCAGGAAGCGAACCCACAATCTTCCACAGTCTCCTTACCACAAAGCAACAGCACTACTACAGCGCACAAGGCACTTAAAGAATGCACCGGGCTCGATTTTGTTTTCACTTCTGTTTACAGCGATCGGGTCGTAGATAGCATTGTTGCAATGTTACTTTTCTTGGTGGCTTATTACATTACGGATGTTTCACATGTTCATTTTTTCCCCTGTGCTTAACCCCTTAACCGGCCTCTGCCGGATATATCCGGCATCATAGCTTTATTGCTGACGCCTTACTGCCGGAATAATCCGGCACATTTGCCTGTGGTTATGTGAATGCCTGGCGCGTAGTATAACTGACAGTTTGGCGTGGGTATTATTACTACGTTGTATTTCGACAACTCTGTGCTTGTATTGGCCGATCACGTGATGTGATTCGAAAGTGAAAGTTGTGAATATGGCGAAACGTAAACTGACTTCAAGTGAGGTTTTGCAGGCGATTTTGGACAATAATTCTGATCATGATTGTAGCAGTTCTGAAGAAGATTTTAGCGACAATGATGATCAGCAACGTGCGCTGCATGATTCTGTGAATGACGGCGCATCGGATGACGGCGATGAGTGGGTGTATCCCCAGCATCTCAACTGGACTGCTGCCCGTGGTGAACTACCTTTTCTGCATCCGTTTCAGGCAACGTGTGGCTTTACTGTTGATGTAAACAATTACACTGCTGAGCAGTTTTATGAGCTGTTTGTGTCACCTGATTTGATCAGACATTTTGCTCATCAGACAAATCTGTATGCAGCACAGTTTATTGAGAAAAATCCCAATTTACCTTCACATTCCCGTGTTCGTGCTTGGGTAGACACTGATGAAAACGAAATGAAAAAATTCATTGGGATTTTGATGTTGATGGGAATAATCAGAAAACCAGATATTGAGATGTACTGGTCTACAGATCCTATGTATGCAACACCTATTTTTGCAGCTGTCATGACACGTAACCGATTCTCTTTGCTGCTGAAATTCTTTCATTTGAATGACAACAGAAATGAGCCAGATAAGAAAGATCCAAACCGCGACCGCTTATTCAAGCTACGTCCTTTGATTGACCACTTATTTGAAGCATTTCAGTTGCCCTACATGCCAGGACCGTCAGTTACAGTTGATGAAAGTTTATTGTTGTGGAAGCCTGAGAAAAGGTACATTTTGTGTTTTATTATGTGTTTGCCCATTTCTAGAACTTGCACAACATTTAGTGGTCAATACTGCTTGAATAAATGTAAAAAATGTAAAAAAGTTAATAAACGAAAATTGTTCAGATTTCGCCTGGCGTGGGGAATATTTAGGGAGTTGGCGGTTAAAGGGTTAAAAGACATTAAAAAAGTGTTTCTCAACTGTGACTCCGGAACCTCACAGTACGCAAGCTATATTAAGCGTCAACAACGAAGACCCGCTACACCTTAATCTACAAGTACTGACAACTGTGTCGTTAAGGAAGTGTTCACCCATCAATACATAATTATGCAGCGTATGCTACTCCGTGGGTTGGCTAGTATTATATATTTGGCAGGCCTATAGTTTACACAAATTTAGACTTCGGGAGTTCGAAGGCTCAGAGTGTAATCGGAGGCACAATACGTCCTAGTCCGCCTTACAGAGAAATGCACATTCAGAAATTTGGGGACCTTTGGCGTGTCATAGCGGATGTGAATGGAAGAAGTGTTGAAGAACATCACATGAACAATGTAAAAATGCATTATTATTGTAAATAATTGTTACTTTTCAAAATTCGAACTTGTAAACGGTGTAAGAGAAAATCTTAGAAAGTTAAAGTTTTGAGTTAAACTCATATTAATGTTTGCTTAATTTGATTAGAATATAAATTTATTTCATAGTCGTACAAAATAGTATAGTCTTTTCCCTCTATAAGTTAGTAAGAGATAGAACTTTCTTGCTATAACGGAGATACAGTGTGTTAGTTGTGTCAGTTGTTGTTTAGAACATTTTCAACTTAGAAATGGGGTAGGCATGCAGTTTTCTGAACATCTAGAAATGGTTCAGAAACGTCTGAAATGATTTGTAACGATTTGAAATGTAAAAAGATTTAAGCTTTGAACAGAAATTTTCTTAACAATAATTTTTCTTTTTTTTTTGCTATTTTCATTTTCTTTCTTGTGTGAACCGTATTACTTTGAATTTTAACTAAAAACTTTTAAAAACGAAGATTGTTGTCTGTGGAATCATTTCAGCATGTCTGGCTTTTGTTGAATCCCATCTTTTAAGTTAGAGTTGTTGAACTTTGGTAATTTTGGAAAAACACAGCTACAAACGGTAAATCATAGCAATTCTGTCGTTAAGTTATGATCCCCGTTAGTTGTCAAGTGCCGAATATTAGAACAATTTGACGCTTTTTATACTCTCGCCAGATGACGCCATGTCAGCCAGTAGCAGCAGATCTGGCAAACATCATAAGAGTGGCGCTGCTAAACGTAAGGCACACCTGCAACAGGAAATGAGAAATGCTAAGCTTACCAAGATTTCTGCCTTTCTCAAAACTGAGCAAGGGCCAGCACTGGTAACTGAGAATACTAATACTGGTGAATTGTCACAACTGTCGAAAGCAGGTTATGTAGACAGTGCAGTGAGTGAAATGGTTGCAACTACCGAGTCTGGAAGAAGTGAAACAACGGCTTCAGAACAGGTGCTGTCTGCTAAAACCGTTAAAAATGGAGAAAGTACTGAAGACAAACAAGCAATATATACAGTCATATGAAAAAGTTTGGGAACCTGCATAATAATTGACTCTCCTTTCAACAAAAAAGATAACAGTGGTATGTCTTTCATTTCCTAGGAACATCTGAGTACTGCGGTGTTTTCCGAACAAAGATTTTTAGTGACGCAGTATTTAGTTGTATGAAATTAAATCAAATGTGAAAAACTGGCTGTGCACAAATGTGGGTCCCCTTGTCATTGTGCTGATCTGAATGCCTGTCACTGCTCAATGCTGATTACTTACAACACCAAATTGGTTGGATGAGCTCGTTAAGCCTTGAACTTCATAGACAGGTGTGTCCAATCATGAGATATAAAGGTATTTAAGGTGGTCAATTACAAGTTGTGCTTCCCTTTGACTCTCCTGTGAAGAGCGACAGCATGGGATGCTCAAAGCAACTCTCCAAAGATCTGAAAACAAAGATTGTTCAGTCTCCTGGTTTAGGGGAAGGCTACAAAAAGCCATCTCAGAGGTTTAAACTGTCAGTTTCAACTGTAAGGAATGGAATCAGGAAATGGAAGGCCACAGGCACAGTTGCTGTTAAACCCAGCAGGTCTGGCAGGCCAAGAAAAATACAGGAGTGACATATGAGCAGGATTGTGAGAATGGTGACAGACAACCCACAGATCACCTCCAAAGACCTGCAAGAACATCTTGCTGCAGATGGTGTATCTGTACATCGTCTATAATTCAGTGCAATTTGCACAAAGAACATCTGTATGGCAGGGTGATGAGAAAGAAGCCCTTTCTGCACTCGTGCCACAAACAGAGTCGCTTGTTGTATGCCAATGCTCATTTAGACAAGACAGATTCATTTTGGAACAAAGTGCTTTGGACTGATGAGACAAAAATGGAGTTATTTGGTCAGAACAAAAAGCACTTTGCATGGCGGAAGAACAACACCGCATTCCAAGAAAAACACCTGCTACCTACTGTCACATTTGGTGGAGGTTCCATCATGCTGTGGGGCTGTGTGGCTAGTTCAGGGACTGGGGCCCTTGTTAAAGTCGAGGGTCGGATGAATTCATCCCAATATCAACAAATTCTTCAGAATGATGTTCAAACATCAGTCACAAAGTTGAAGTTACGCAGGGATTGGATATTCCAAAAAGACAATGACCCAAAACACAGTTCAAAATCTACAATGGCATTCATGCAGAGGGAGAAGTACAATGTTCTGGAATGGCCGTCACAGTCCCCCGACTTGAATATCATCAAAAATCTATGGGATGATTTGAAGCAGGCTGACCATGCTTGGCAGCCATCAAATTGAACTGAACTGGAGAGATTTTGTATGAAGAATGATCAGAAATACCTCCATCCAGAATCCAGACACTCATCAAAGGCTATAGGAGGACAGTGTCTAGAGGCTGTTAGATTTACAAAAGGAGGCTCAAGATAGATAGATAGATAGATAGATAGATAGATAGATAGATAGATAGATAGATAGATAGATAGATAGATAGATAGATAGATAGATAGATAGATAGATAGATAGATAGATAGATAGATAGATAGATAGATAGATAGATAGATAGATACTTTATTAATCCCAGGGGGGGAAATTCACAACTAAGTATTGATGTCATATCTCTGTTGGGGTGCCCAACTTTATGCACCTGTCTAATTTTGTTATGATGCATATTGCATATTTTCTATTAATCCAATAAACTTAATGTCACTGCTGAAATCCTACTGTTTCCATAAGGCATGTCATATATTAAAAGGAAGTTGCTACTTTGAAAGCTCAGCCAATGAGAAACAAAAATCCAAAGAATTAAGAGGGGTTCCCAAACTTTTTCATATGACTGTATGACCAAGCATTTTCCTACTGACAAGGTAAATTCCTTGGAACCACTGACACCTCACTTTATGACGCCCATTTTCTCAGAACTTGTGTAAAACAGGTCGATGATGTAGTACTATCCAGTCAGGCGGTGTTGTCGTTAATTTGTTACAAACTGAAATGGCTTCATATATAAATGGCTTTATAGCACAGAACAGTTTCTACTTTCTAGCTTACGTTACATTTTAATCATCTTCCTTCACAAAGTTGTCTTGGAAAAGCAAGCGGGTCCACATCTTACATATATTTATGTACTACTACCCACACCTCCCATATTCCATTCCCACAATTTATTTTATTTTTGCTAACTTACAACACCTCTAATAAAGCAATTTAAAAAAGTTATTACAAATTCCATTTAGAGAGCCAGTTTGCTTGTCACCAGCGTGTGATCTGATAGTGACACGGTCCTGGTCACCACTGCCCAACTGGCCACCAGGATCGAGTTGCGAATAAATGACTAACAGTTCATCTAGACAGGAGGGGCCTCCAGCAAGCAAATTTATAGGGTGGGAAGCAGCTCTTGGCCGTGATTGGCATGTGACCCCGCCTCCTGAGGGACCTCCCATAAAACACATGGAACATAACACAAGCATAAACAATGAAGCAGATGATAAACAAAAAAGAAACATCAAAATCAATAAATGATTCAAAAATCAACAAAAAAGGGTGCAAAAATAGGAAAGGAACCCCAGTCAGGAAAGGAACTCTGGATAAAACATGACAATGGGTTTGTTTCAAATTCTTCGTAGTCATTATATGTAAATGAACCTAGCTGATAAAAGGAAATGCTCTGCATGATTCACTCAGTCTGTCATGCTGCATTAACAAGAACGTCCATGTTTGGAGTTCATAAATGAACGATGGCTCAGGACTCTTCTTTATTTATTGAGTATCTTCTGTGACACTCGTCTTATCCTGATTTTGTGTGTGCATGTAAATGACTGACTACGGGCTATCAGAGACCTGATGATTCACTATGGAGCTCAACTCCTCAGTTTCCCATTTACACCACAGGCACCATGGAGTTAATCTCACGCATATTTCTGCGCTCATTTACAGATGATGTATTTATGAGTCTTAAGGTAAAACACATTACTGTGAAATGCCATTTTCAGAACAGTATTTCAGGCACTGCTGACAAAAATTATATTTTTTATTTGTGAAACTTACACAAATTATAATTTTATAATGCCATCTAAGCACATTAATGTTCAGAACAGCCAAGCATACCCAGGTAATTAATGTGCAAAAAGTAATTTGCATAGTGCAAATAATAAAATAAATGATATACTGTATGTTAAGGAGAAATGAACACCTGCCAAGCTATGGTTATGGTTTATTAAAACTGACATTAATAAATATGACTCATTTACCAGACAAAAAACAATGGCAGGATTCTTTCATGAATACAATTTTCTGATATGCCTGTATTTCATTTTTAATTACTTGAAAATTCAGGAATTGTATAAAAAAAATTAGGCAAAAGTAAAAATCCAAATTAATCCCAGGGGACTAATTCTATCTATCTATCTATCTATCTATCTATCTATCTATCTATCTATCTATCTATCTATCTATCTATCTATCTATCTATCTATCTATCTATCTATCTATCTATCTATCTATCTATCTATCTATCTATCTATCTATCTATCTATTTGAAAATGTGTGGGGGGTGAAAGGGGTGCTGTGCTCAGTCGATGAAGGGGAGCTGAAAATAAATTTCTGATCTCACTATGGTGGGCAAGAGAAAGAAATGGTGGGCAGCAATACCATGTGATTATTAATGTGTGGAGTTGGAGGAGCGTAAAGGGGGAGTTATGGTGGTCTTTGTGTTGTAATGAATTATTAACTGTTGCTTTTGTTATTAATGTGCGGAGTAGGAGGAGTGTAAAGGGGGAGTAACAGGGGTCTGATGTATGGCTCTGTAGTTTATTCTGAAATTTCTGGTTTTCTTTTCTATTGATTGTGTATGTTTATGTTTGAGTTTTTTGCTTATGTTTACAATAAAGGTTACTTTAAAAACTAAAAAAAACTATCTATCTATCTATCTATCTATCTATCTATCTATCTATCTATCTATCTATCTATCTATCTATCTATCTATCTATCTATCTATCTATCTATCTATCTATCTATCTATCTATCTATCTATCTATCTATCTATCTGCCATATAGTACCTTTCATATCTATCTATCTATCTATCTATCTATCTATCTATCTATCTATCTATCTATCTATCTATCTATCTATCTATCTATCTATCTATCTATCTATCTATCTGCCATATAGTACCTTTCATATCTATCTATCTATCTATCTATCTATCTATCTATCTATCTATCTATCTATCTATCTATCTATCTATCTATCTATCTATCTATCTATCTATCTATCTATCTATCTATCTATCTATCTATCTATCTGCCATATAGTACCTTTCATATCTATCTATCTATCTATCTATCTATCTATCTATCTATCTATCTATCTATCTATCTATCTATCTATCTATCTATCTATCTATCTATCTATCTATCTATCTATCTATCTATCTATCTATCTGCCATATAGTACCTTTCATATCTATCTATCTATCTATCTATCTATCTATCTATCTATCTATCTATCTATCTATCTATCTATCTATCTATCTATCTATCTATCTATCTGCCATATAGTGCCTTTCATATCTATCTATCTATTTATCTATCTATTGTGGCAAGGGCCTGGGGGTGGTACCCAGCTGGGACGCCCAGGAAGACAGAAGGAGGGCTTACACCTCCTCCAGACCATGAGAGTGCGACCGCCCTGGTGGCTTTGGGGATCACGGGACCTGAGCTTGGAAGCTCAACCCTATAGGGGTCCGTGATCACTGCCAGTGGGCGCCCGAATGCCTGAGGACCCCTGGCCCTCAGCACTTCCACCACATCCAGAAGTGCTGGGGGAAGAAGACCAGGGACACCTGGAGTGCTTCCGGGTACGCAGCTGGTACTTCCGCCACACTGGGGAGTGCCGGTGGAAGCTAATTGGGAGGCACCTGGAGCACATCCAGTTGTGTATAAAAGGGGCCGACTCCCTTCATTCGAGGGTTGGAGTCGGAAGGACAAGAGACAAAGTCTTGGAGGAGAAGAGAGGAGTGGAGGCGGACCTGAGAGAGAGAGAGGCATTATTGAGAAGGCCTGGACTTTGGGGGAGTTTTGGGGTTGTGTGTGTCACTATTGTAAATATTAGTATTGTAAATAAATGTGTTGTGGTGCTTTAAACATGTCTATCTATCTATCTATCTATCTATCTATCTATCTATCTATCTATCTATCTATCTATCTATCTATCTATCTATCTATCTATCTATCTATCTATCCTTATTGGACTTTCCATCACCAATTGTGATGTAAAAATGGTGCAAAAATGAAACATTAGTTCTTTACTGTTATTACAATTGCCATTTATTATTCTAATAAATTCTTTCTGTGATCAGAAAAACGGAACATTTTTGCTTTTTGTAGCTTTATTTGCTTAACCACATATTGCAAAATACAAACAAGCATGTGAGTTCAGTTGCAAGTTGATTAGGAAACCAATTAGCTTAAGTAAGACAGCAAAGTTTGGCACAGTTTTGTAGCCCCCATGTTATATTACTCACCACATTTATTGATGGCCATTGGCTGGATCTTCTCTGCCATGATATCCCCTGCATTCCAAATTGGCTCCTGGGCTACTGGTGTACAAGTTTTTTTTTTTTTTTGTTTACTGTTGCCAAGCAGCACTCGGGAAGGCGGGACTTTACATGGTGACTCATTCTTCCTGAACTTAATTAAAGGAGACAGCTCGGCCTTCGTGGTTCAGCCATGTATTCTTCTAATATACAGGACCTTGCTGTGAATTTACTGAAACTGCTTAATTATACAAACTGGCAATTCTCCACAAATTCCTAAACTCCTGTGGCTTTCGTTAATCCCCGTGCCTGGCTTTACTTCTCTGAAGAAGCACTCTCCTTACTCATGTAGACTAAAATAACTCAAGACTTCTTACACTTCAGAATTAAAACTAATTGCACCTTTGTACCTCAAGAAGTGATCCAGGCAACATATAATAAGCTTCAGCTGATAGGTAGAAAATCATTCTTGCCCCGTCACAGCTCTTTCAAATGAGTGGTGGAACAAACACAACATATGAATTTACTTCCACTTGTCAAAACAGACAGAAACCATCTGCAGCCCTCCTTAATTAAAGGACAAGTGTCTGTGTGTGTCCGTGTGTCCATCTGGTTGCAATGTCTGTTATATGCCATTTGGTATAGGAATTGTAAATTTAGTGTTTGTGTTTGTTATGCACCATCTGTTAGAATGAAACATTCAATGCATTATTTTTCTATATGCATTACTAAAGGTATTCCAATACATAGTGAACTGTAAATGTTAATACTAAATTCACCCAACAGAATGAAACTACCGCACAGAAATAAACCAGCTTATCCACTTTAATAAAAGAACAACTGTCTGTGTGTTTGTCAGGGTATCTGAGTGTCTGTCCAGTTGTCCGGTGTGAGATTCATAAAAGTAGTGTCAATGTTTTGATGTGCCTTTTGTTGGAATGCATTCCAAAAGATGAAGCCCTGAAAACGTTAACACTGAATTTTCCCAACAAATAACGACAGACAGACAAGCAGACATCAGGTTATCCAATATAATAAAAGGACAAGTGTCTGTGTGTTTGTCTCTGTGTATCAGATGGATTGAAGGCCAGATGTCCACATGACCATCATCATCTAAATATTCCATATAAAGCCTGAAATCCATGAGGACTGATTGAGATCATTTACGTTCGATAGAATGCCCAGAGGGGGCTGGGTGGTCTCGTGACCTTGGAACCCCAGATTTTCTTTTTTCTCCAGCCTTCTGGTGTTTTTAAATTTTTTTTTCTGCCCTCCCAGCTATCAGATCTTACTTTAGTCTTTCTTATTTAATATTGCCTAATCTTATTTTTATATTTTAATTGTTTTATAAACTTTTCGTTCCTCATCTTGTAAATCACTTTGAGCTACTGTACATCATTTGTATGAAAATGTGCTATAGAAATAAAATGTTGTTGTTGTTGTTGTGTGTGTGTCTATCCAATTGCTAGGCTGAAAATTTTTAAAATGGGAAAACGTGAAAAAAACAGGAAATGTGGTCTTATCACCTCATTCTGTATCCTCTTAAAGAGGATTTGATTTATTTAAATTTGAGAAGAGAATAATTAGAAGATAACAATAGTTAAATATTTTGGTATGCCTTCCATATTATAATACAGCATCGATCTATCTATCTATCTATCTATCTATCTATCTATCTATCTATCTATCTATCTATCTATCTATCTATCTATCTATCTATCTATCGTGTTATATAGTCCCTTTCTATCTATCTATCTATCTATCTATCTATCTATCTATCTATCTATCTATCTATCTATCTATCTATCTATCTATCTATCTATCTATCTATCTATCTATCTATCTATCGTGTTATATAGTCCCTTTCTATCTATCTATCTATCTATCTATCTATCTATCTATCTATCTATCTATCTATCTATCTATCTATCTATCTATTATATAGTGCCTTTTACATCTATCTATCTATCTATCTATCTATCTATCTATCTATCTATCTATCTATCTATCTATCTATCTATCTATCTATCTATCTATCATATAGTGTCTTTCATTTCTATCTATCTATCTATCTATCTATCTATCTATCTATCTATCTATCTATCTATCTATCTATCTATCTATCTATCGTGTTATATAGTCCCTTTCTATCTATCTATCTATCTATCTATCTATCTATCTATCTATCTATCTATCTATCTATCTATCTATCTATCTATCTATCATATAGTGTCTTTCATTTCTATCTATCTATCTATCTATCTATCTATCTATCTATCTATCTATCTATCTATCTATCTATCTATCTATCTATCTATCTATCTATCTATCTATTATATAGTGCCTTTCACATCTATCTATCTATCTATCTATCTATCTATCTATCTATCTATCTATCTATCTATCTATCTATCTATCTATCTATCTATCTATCTATCTGTCTATCTATCTATCATATAGTGCCTTATCTATCTATCTATCTATCTATCTATCTATCTATCTATCTATCTATCTATCTATCTATCTATCTATCTATCTATCTATCTATCTATCTATCTATCTATCGTGTTATATAGTCCCTTTCTATCTATCTATCTATCTATCTATCTATCTATCTATCTATCTATCTATCTATCTATCTATCTATCTATCTATCGTGTTATATAGTCCCTTTCTATCTATCTATCTATCTATCTATCTATCTATCTATCTATCTATCTATCTATCTATCTATCTATCTATCTATCTATCATATAGTGTCTTTCATTTCTATCTATCTATCTATCTATCTATCTATCTATCTATCTATCTATCTATCTATCTATCTATCTATTATATAGTGCCTTTCACATCTATCTATCTATCTATCTATCTATCTATCTATCTATCTATCTATCTATCTATCTATCTATCTATCTATCTATCTATCTATCTATCTATCGCCTTTGTAGTTGTTGTGTGTATATCCAATTGCTAGGTAGAAAAATTTTAAAATGAGAAAACGTGAAAAAAACAGGAAATGTGGTATTATCGCCCCATTCTTTATCCTCTTAAAGAGTATTTGATTTTTTCCAATTTGAGATAATTCATATTAGAGAATAATTAGGAGGTAACAATAGTTAAGTATTTTTGTATGTTTTCCATATTAAAACAGAGCATTTATCTTAGAAGTGAAAAAGGGTTAATGAATGTCAGAAACCTGATCAGATATATTAGGAAACCAGATAAATATCAAATGGACAACAGAAGACATGACTGTACCAGGAGAAGCGTGATATAATATACCATATGTACTATGAATGACTAAGAGGTCAGCAGATGTCCTGTAAATAGTATGGCTGAACAGTTGTCACGTACACAGAGAGTTCAAGAGTAATAGCTGAACCTAAAGAATATATGAAGAACAAGAGGGTAGTGGAATAGACCTTAATCTGGATGTTATTTGGGTGTAAGGCAATGAACCAATCAGAGTAAATGTATACTTTGATCAGCACTGTTATGTAAACTCTTATTATTTTACCTTTCTGACCATTCTGTGATTAATGCTCCGTCTTCAGCATTTGCAAGAGGTAAATAAAAAACACAATGGACAAGCTTCCTCCTTCCAGGTTCACCATCTCAAAGAGGTTTTATCAGACTGTCCTAGTAGAGGATATGATTCTTTCTTTAATGAATATGTTGATTTCTACCACATACAGAACGTCGCTTACTAACTGAGTTGTAGAAGGTGGGTTTGGATTTTTCCAGTTAAGTAAAAGGAGTCTGCATGCTAGTAGTGTGGTCTCAACTATTCCAATTGAAATATCCCTACGCACTTTAATGTCATCCATTAAAACACCAAACATTGTCATTATTGGATTAGGAGTGACTGTAACATCAAGGCTGTTTGAGAAGTATGGAAAGATTTTGGTCCAAAATGATGTTAATTTAGTGCATTCCCAAAAAACTGATGCTGGAGCTTAGATGGCAGATCTCACAGATTGGATCTTGATCAATATAAAATATTTTGTTGAATTATGGAATGCTTGGCACATCTACAACTAGAGTGTACTGTATTTTAGGTATGGATGAGTTCCACTCCTCTTCTGATATGCCATTCCTTAGGATTTTTGAAGGGTGTATTCCTAAAATATTTTTATAAATCACTGAAATGATTCTGATTCTTCATCAAGACCAACCAGTATGTCCTCTGGGATTACGAGGGGGTACCCAAAAATAACCGGAAATGAAAAAAAAAACAAAATTGTTTTAATAAATTTTACTTGCTGAAACTTTAGTCTCCTTCATAGTCCTCTCTATGTGAATGAATGCACTCGTCCCAACGGTTTTCCCACTGGTGGAAACATTTTTGGAATCGCTGAAGAGGAACGTTGTCCAAGGCCTGCAGCGATTTTTCTTTGACTTCCTCCACAGTACAAAAACACTTTCCTTTGAGTTCTTTTTTCATATACGGGAACAAGAAAAAGTCGCACGGAGCAAAGATCATGTGAGTAGGGAAGGCGGCAAGAACTCCAAGACACACACGAGTCAAGTCAGAAATCTCTTCAATAGTCCAACGGTGATCTCCGTAAATTGCATTGCAAACTTTTCAAGATTTTCGGTTTTCCTAATTGTGGAAGGTCGGCCAGATCTTGATTGGTCTTCAAGTGACATTTCCCCTCATTTTAAACGGAAAAACCACTCGCAGATCTGTGTTTTACTTAAAGCTTCTCTCTTTAAAAGTAGTTTCAAGTATCACTACAGTTTCAGCAGCTGTTTTCCTGAAGAGAAAACCAAATTTATCGCAGACTCGCTGTTCTTTATGATCACCCATCACGAAAATCGCAGAACACGTTTAATAAGCACCCAGAAAAACGACACGGAATGTCATACAAACAAAACAGAGCAACGGCACATGGCAGACTGACACAGAATACTTTAAGTGTGCTACACCTAGCGGTGAAATTCACAACTGAGTCGTGATTATGTGCCAGGTACAGATTCCGGTTATTTTTGGGTACCTCCTTTTATATGGATATGAGACGTGGAAAGCTGAGTAGGTTTCTTTTAACAAAATTTATAATTTGCATATAAAAAAAAAGTGTGTAGTCGTAGAGTTAAATTTGGAATGTAATTGTCCAGAAGAAGCAAATACACAGCCTGTATAAAGATCTCTAAGTGTCTTAATCTCTAGTGTTTTCCATCATTTAAACACAGTAGGTCAGAGGAGGTTGAAATTAATGATCATCAGGTGTAGGAGCAACAGATAAGAGCTCCTCTACCTTGGAATTTGTCCAGCATTGCTTACGTATTTTAAGTAACTGTCCAATGATATCGTCAGCTAACATGACTACTAAACATGAGTACTCCATGCATCTGCACCCACACCTTAGACTTAGTTACTACTCGTGCTGTTGAGTATATCGGGCAACGAGTTTCTCTGCACTGCTGTCAGTGCCCTGCAAGGGCTTCAGCATCTTACAGTACC
Organism: Erpetoichthys calabaricus; assembly: GCF_900747795.2. Classification (NCBI taxonomy): domain Eukaryota; kingdom Metazoa; phylum Chordata; class Cladistia; order Polypteriformes; family Polypteridae; genus Erpetoichthys; species Erpetoichthys calabaricus. The sequence goes on along the minus strand of NC_041395.2, from coordinate 21,569,241 downwards.
AGGACACGTCGACTAGTTTGAGGTTCGCCGATGAAAGTTTGCTGACAGGTATTTTGAGGTCACCCCCCTGCCTATTTGTCCCCTTGAAGTACCCAGCTCATGGCTACTCGAGTATCTGGTGGCAGGGCATACGAAGAATATGGCTGGCTAAATAGGCTCCGTTGTACAACTTCTTCATTGGTCTTGAAGACCTTGAGGATCCACTGCAGGCAGCAATGGTGTCATACATTGATCTTCAATCTGCCAAGTCTCACTTGTGTAGATTGCTGTCAGGATAACGATGGAGGCGTACAATTATAGCTTGATCTTGAGGTAGATCAATGCTGACATTCAGATGGATTGAAGGAGGTGGAACATGGCTGAGGCCTTTTCCGATATGGCCTCGGATGTTCTTCTTTGTGTCGCCATCATGGCAGACCATGCCCCCTGGATATGTAAACTTGCCTACCATCTCCAATTGCACGACGCTAACGGTGGTATTCCCCTGAACATCCAGTCATCATGAGCTTTCACTTCTCAGAAGTAATTTTCAAACTGTTTGCTTCCTGGTAGAGCTTTGTTGTGGTGTTCGGGAGTTGAGCGTCATCCTCAGCCAATAGAACAACATCATCAGCGAAATCGAGATCAGTCAGGCGATCACAGTCTGTCTAGCTGATGCCCACTCTAATATAGGCTGTAGCTGTTCTCATGATAAAGTCAAGTAGAGCGAGGAAAAGTATTGGCAAGAGGATGCAGCCCTGTCAGGTGCCGGTGGTAATCTCAAAGAAAGCAATGTGTCCAATTTTGGTTCTGACACACCAGGAGGAGTTAAAGTATTTTATTATTTTCTATTTAATAGATAGATAGATAGATAGATAGATAGATAGATAGATAGATAGATAGATAGATAGATAGATAGATAGATAGATAGATAGATAGATAGATGTGAAAGGCACTATTTAATAGATAGATAGATAGATAGATAGATAGATAGATAGATAGATAGATAGATAGATAGATAGATAGATAGATAGATAGATAGATAATTTAATTTTAATTTTAAAAATAAACTTTATTTAGCACAATAACTAAAAACATGAACACAGCAGTAAAATGCAGTCAATAGACATGTTGCATTACTCCACTACTATTGCCCCATACACACCTTCTACTCCACACATAATATTACAGAATTTCCATAATAATTAAGTAATTCATCATTTGTTCATTACACCACTACTCCCTGTATATGCCTCCTAATCCACACCAAAATATAAATAATTGTCCCTAATAAGTACACATTTCATAATCAGTTTACTCCCCCTGTACTCGTCTCCTACTCTGTACATCACACTCCATTATACACACAGTACTGTATTCCTCAGGACGTCTCCTGTTCTATGCTTACAACCATCCAGTATTTAAATATTTTGAAGGACATTTGCAGAAGTCACCACCCAGTCACCAACTTGTCCCTCTCAACAGAACACAAAACACTCCCAAGCCCCCATAAATCACAGAAGGTCTGCATGTCTCCAATGAGGAGGTGGTATGTGAATTCCAGCTTCAATCGGCACTTCACCAGCACTTTAAACATCAGGAGCACATCGGTGGTCTTTGAGTTTTTCTCTTTGTTCCTCCTGGTTTTGAGGATTGAGAGTTTTGCTTGGCCCAGAAGATAATTGCCCAGCACACACTTGTTTCTCTGTCTCAGAGTATACTTAACACCAAAAATAAAGCAAACAGGTGACAATGACAGTCCTATTCTATCAAAGAGTGTCTTGAGAAATGTAAAAAATGGTTCGAGCCTTTTGCAGTTAACAAAAAGGTGAAAGACAGTTTCTCGCTGTTGACAAAACGGACAACAGTCTGATGTTTCCGGTGAAATAATCAATAAGAAGGAGTTGGTGGCGAGAGCCCCATGAAGAATCCTCCATTGTAGGTCGCCAATTCTTTTTTGCAGTGGGTGTTTGTAAAAAGTTCTCCACGCTGGAGTTTCAGTCACTCCAACATGCAGTTCTTGTCTCCACCGTGTGTCTGGCAAGTCTCTAAGAAATCTGTAGAAAGTCACCTTAACACACACCTGGTAGAGCTCATTTTTTCCCATCATGTCATACTGCTTGTCTATTAAGTTGCCAAATCTCAGAATGTGTCTGTCTGTGACGTTGGGCTTGACTTGAATGACGAGCTCCTTCACATCCGAGCTGAAGATCGGATTGTCTGGAGAGACGCTCTGGCACAGTGACCGTGCGCCTAAGGTGACTAAGGCCTCCTTAAACTGGCACAGAAAGTGGTGTATGAGCCGTTCAGACCTCACGCCCAGGACCGATGTGAGGTGTGCTGCAGTGTGCCATATGCCAGTGTGGTTATTAACAAGATGGCCAATCTTCGTAATTCCACTTTTAATAAGGACTGAGGTGAAATGATATGAGCAGAGCAGAGGAGATTTCAGCACATTATTCCAAATCAGAGGTTCCTCCAAAAAACAATGAAGATTACCGAAAACAAAACAAGATCTCCTAAACTTACTATGCCAAGTAATCAACATGAACTGATAAAATTTTGGCAGAAATGATAAAGTTAGTTTAGAAACATCTAAGAGGAGTAGCTGTTTGTCAAATTTTAACTCGTTCACTTTGTGTAAAAGTACAAACGCCAGGTCTCTCCAAGGAAGGCCTTCTGGACCATAGAACAGCCTCTGCAGCATCTGGAGCCTGAAGGCCTCGATTTTACTCCTGACGTCAATCAGGCCCTGCCCTCCTTCTGCCACTGGTAGGTGCAGCACACCTCTCTGGACCCAGTGTAGACTGTCCCAAAAAAAAAAAAGTCAAGGATGATCGTCTGTACAGATTTGATCAGAGTTACTGGTGGATCAGCACACCTGAGCTTGTGCCAAAACATGGAGGCAATCAAGTTATTCAGAATTAATACCCTGCCTCTACATGAAATGTCCCTCAGAAGCCACTTCCAACGGTTCAGCCTTGCTTGGATCAGATCTGTCCAGATAGTGTCTAGATAGATAGATAGATAGATAGATAGATAGATAGATAGATAGATAGATAGATAGATAGATAGATAGATAGATAGATAGATAGATAGATAGTGTGCCTCCGGAAAGTATTCCCAGCGCATCACTTTTTCCACATTTTCTTATGTTACAGCCTTATTCCAAAATAGATTAAATTCATTTTTTTCCTCAGAATTCTACACACAACACCCCATAATGACAACATGAAATAAGTTTACTTGAGATTTTTGCAAATTTATTAAAAATAAAAAATTGAGAAAGCACATGTACATAAGTATTCACAGCCTTTGCCATGAAGCTCCAAATTGAGCTCAGGTGCATCCTGTTTCCCCTGATCATCCTTGAGATGTTTCTGCAGCTTCATTGGAGTCCACCTGTGGTAAATTCAGTTGACTGGACATGATTTGGAAAGGCACACACCTGTCTATATAAGGTCCCACAGTTGACAGTTCATGTCAGAGCACAAACCAAGCATGAAGTCAAAGGAACTGTCTGTAGACCTCCAAGACAGGATTGTCTCGAGACACAAATCTGGGGAAGGTTACAGAAAAACTTCTGCTGCTTTGAAGGTCCCAATGAGCACAGTGGCCTCCATCATCCGTAAGTGGAAGAAGTTCGAAACCACCAGGACTCTTCCTAGAGCTGGCCAGTCATCTAAACTGAGTGATCAGGGGAGAAGGGCCTTAGTCAGGGAGGTGACCAAGAACCCGATGGTCACTCTGTCAGAGCTCCAGAGGTCCTCTGTGGAGAGAGGAGAACCTTCCAGAAGGACAACCATCTCTGCAGCAATCCACCAATCAGGCCTGTATGGTAGAGTGGCCAGACGGAAGCCACTCCTTAGTAAAAGGCACATGGCAGCCCGCCTGGAGTTTGCCAAAAGGCACCTGACGGACTCTCAGACCATGAGAAAGAAAATTCTCTGGACTGATGAGACAAAGATTGAACTCTTTGGTGTGAATGCCAGGCGTCACGTTTGGAGGAAACCTGGCACCATCCCTACAGTGAAGCATGGTGGTGGCAGTATCATGCTGTGGGGATGTTTTTCAGCGGCAGGAACTGGGAGACTAGTCAGGATAAAGGGAAAGATGACTGCAGCAATGTACAGAGACATCCTGGATGAAAACCTGCTCCAGAGCGCTCTTGACCTCAGACTGGGGCAACGGTTCATCTTTCAGCAGGACAACGACCCTAAGCACACAGCCAAGATATCAAAGGAGTGGCTTCAGGACAACTCTGTGAATGTCCTTGAGTGGCCCAGCCAGAGCCCAGACTTGAATCCGATCGAACATCTCTGAAGAGATCTTAAAATGGCTGTGCACCGACGCTTCCCATCCAACCTGATGGAGCTTGAGAGGTGCTGCAAAGAGGAATGGGCGAAACTGGCCAAGGATTGGTGTGCCAAGCTTGTGGCATCATATTCAAAAAGACTTGAGGCTGGAATTGCTGCCAAAGGTGCATCGACAAAGTATTGAGCAAAGGCTGTGAATACTTATGGATGTGGGATTTCTCAGTTTTTTTATTTTTAATAAATTTTCAAAAACCTTGAGTAAACTTTTTTCACGTTGTCATTATGGGGTGTTGTGTGTAGAATTCTAAGGAAAAAAATGAATGTAATCCATTTTAGAATAAGGCTGTAACATAACAAAATGTGGAAAAAGTGATGCACTGGGAATACTTTCTGGATGCACTGTAGATAGATAGATAGATAGATAGATAGATAGATAGATAGATAGATAGATAGATAGATAGATAGATAGATAGATAGATAGATAGATAGATAGATAGATAGATAGATAGATGTGAAAGGCACTATTTAATAGATAGATAGATAGATAGATAGATAGATAGATAGATAGATAGATAGATAGATAGATAGATAGATAGATAGATAGATAGATAGATAGATAGATAGATAGATAGATAGAGGGCTTCACACAATATGGTCTGAACACACGCCAGAATGACTGAAAAGAAAGAAAAATTTAAGAAGAAAGGAAACTTCTGCATGTTTCAGAGAGAGGATGTGCAGAATTGTTCATCATGGCACTCAGTTTTGTTTTCATTTTCTCCTGTGTTACGATCTCCAGGGGTCCAGAGTGTGTCCCCCAACTGAGTCTGTCCTTTTAATTAGCTTGTGGGTTTGGTGGGTCCCCCTTGAAGTGATGATGCCAGCTCAGCACACCACAGTATAGAAAATCGCACTGGCCATCAGAAGATGTGAAGGGTGTCACTGCTCACATTAAAGGATTGCAGACTCCTTGGTTTTGCTGATGTTAAGATGCAGACAATTCTTTTTGCACAAAGACACCGAGTTCTTTAACTGACTCCTCTCTTCTGTCTCATCCCCCATTATCAATACACCCCATAAGTACAGAATCACCTGAGAATTTCTGCAAGTGACCTGGCCTGCTGTTGTCTTTATAGTCAGAGGTGTACAGAGTGATGAGAGAGGCCAGCAGGCCTGTTTCTTGTGGTGCTCCAGTGTTGCCCCCACAGTGCTCGAGTCTTTCAAACTGGTCTGCCTGACAGATTGTCTATCACCCAGGACACCACCTGCATATCTCTCAGGCTGGATGGAACTGAGAGGGTATTCGGTTTTTACCACCTAGCAATCTACCACAGGATATGATTCCAAGTTTCCACTATCCTAATTTTAACGTTTATCCACAGCAAAGGGAAATACTCGTGAAAACACAACAGCATAGTCACTGGACACTGAAAGTCCTCTGCTTGTTCAAACGTGTATCTTCATGACCAGTATTATCTATGAATTTCCTATATAACGGAAGATTTATTAGTGGTTTGCAATGTGCATGTATTGAAAAAGATGACAGTATCTATTTTACATATGTAAAAATAAGGAAGCCTTCCGATCTGAGAAGTTATAGAGTGTGTAGAAAGCCACCCGCCGGGTCACCTCAGGTGAGCGCGTCATTAATGTCGGCCGACGCCTGCGGTGCCACCTTTAATTCGCGCGCGTTTCTCAGATCGGCGCAGGTAACGCAAAGTGCGCTTTCTGCTCCAAGTCGGCCTCCGGTTGCTAGCGGAAAGGCTGAACCGTTAAAGCTCCCTCTCACTGGGATTAGCATGGAACACGAGGTTGTGCAAGTCACGGAGTCGGAAAGGTAAGAGAGCTCCTTTTAAAAGAAGAAATGTAAAAAAAAAAAAAAGAAAAAAGAAAGGACTGGGGGCGGTTGGTAGGCTAATTGGGGACACGCTGCAACTCGGGACTGAAATGAATTGTGTCGCCTTCAGTCATCAGTTTAACAGCTGGCTGCTATTATTCTACCAGACGTTATTTAGAAGCAGTGTCATGTCAGACTTTTGTAATGTTGAAGCTGACGCTGCGCACTTGCTTCTTAAATGAGAACCTGTTGCTGGTTGCTAGGTAACTGACAGACGCGTCGACCCTCGCCGCCATGTTTTCTGGTACTTTTGTTGGCAGCCGTTGTTGTTTATTGGACTCACGCAGTATTGGCCAAAACTTTATTTTTAAAAATTGATATCTCAGCGTGCTCTTTTACAGACGGATTGACAGGCCCGGAGTTTAAATCTCTTAAATGTCTCATTATTTTAAGTGTCCACTTATATTATGCAATGTTATTATCGAATATTATTATTATTTTTAGTCAATTCTTCATGTCCGAATCTTTCGCTTTGCCTCCCACATTTATTTTACGTAATTAATTTGTTGATTTTATTACATCTGTATGTATTTTATGTGCACTGTGTAAATTTTGTTTAATTTATTTTGCATACATTCATAACCTTACTGGTACTTTTTTTCTGTGTGCATAATAAAACTAATGCATACCTTTTCTCGTTTTTATCGTCATTGGTGTAATCGTTTGAGTTGCCAAATCTCTCTCTTTATGTAAAATCCAAAGTCTGTCTGTCCGCTTTTCACGAGCTAACTACATAATGGATCTAGATCGGGTTTTTTTCTATAATTTGCTTGAACATACCGGTTGATTCTGTGATTTCTGTCATCGCGGTAAGTATTACAGTTCGGTTGAAGCACCAATTAATTCATGCAAATCTGAGAGACATGGGGCGGGCCGAGGGGAGGGGTAGGCGGGACCTCAGGAGTAGGGACCTGGGCGTGGGGCGGGGGCGGGATTCCTCCTCGCGGGGCCCTCCTCACTCACGTTTGAGTCGCTGTACCTCTCGCCACGTGATGGAGTGCGCCATACCTGTTTGTTCAGCAGACATTATCATCTGCAGATTGTTAAAGAGTAATGTTTGACGTTTTGTAGTGAGAGATTTCACAGCTAGGTGTGTTTTAGAGGGTAGCTGCTCATTGGCAGAGATATCACGGCCACGTGCTCTTCTCCCCACGTGGGGGAGCTGAAGATGATCCGATACAGCGCCAACTTGTGACGTGGCAGCGTACCCACCTTCCTCTTAGCCAGATATAGTTTGCCAACTTTTTATATTTTTGGCAAAGATATCACAGCTACATTCTGACAGCAAAACCAAAAATATTGTATATCAAGAAGCCCGTGGATGCCAAAGCTATCGATGTAAATTGTTCTCAATGCAAATTATTACATTTTTTTAATTGATTTTTAAACTTTGTCCTATTTCACTACTACGCGGGCAGAGCCCCAGGGGACAGCTATTTTTTAATAACATTGATGTGCCCCACACTAATCTACACTCCATGGGTAACAGGGCCTTCAGCTGTATAGCGCCCAGACTCTGGCGTGACCTACCGAAATTAATCAGGTCAGCCGATTCCATGAATTCTTTTAAAAAAATAACTCAAAACTCATCTGTTCAGAAGGCTTTTAGCTCTACTTGACTTTATTACCCCTCTCTGTCAAGATGCTCATGTAACCTGTATGTGTGTGTGAGAGACCATCAGTTATGTTGTCTGTTAGGCTTTTTCTCTGAATTCACTGTCGTAATCTTCTTTATTTATCTATCTGGTTTGTACAATGCTATATACTGTATACCCTGCCTTTCTATGTTAAACTCTGTGATGTGCCTTAAGCATGGGAAAGGCGCTATATAAATAAAATGTATTTTTATTATGGAAAATCTTCAGAGTTATATTTTCTTTTTTAATTCTGTTAGAAAAAAAACATTCCCCAGTATTGCACTTGTTTTATTTGATCTCCTGCTTATTCTTCCTGTTTATAAATACAGTAACCCTAAGTAGGCTTTCATTTGAAGTGTTTGCTGGGTGCTTAATTCACTAATAATAGTACAACCGTATTTCCTAAAAAGATGGACCACTGTCTAAAATGTAAATCAACAGAATCCAATGATTTGCAAATCATGCTAACCCTGTATTTAAAGGAAAAATAGCACATAGACAATTAATCAAATGTTGAAACTAAGACATGTTTTTGTTTTGCTATGAGAAATATAAATGATTCCAGCGTCACCTTTCAAAACACTTGGGACGGGGTCTGTGTGCTGCGGTGTTGCATCGCCTCTTCCTTTCACGACACTCGGTAAACGTTTGGGAACTGAGGAGATGAACTGCTGTAGTTTTCAAAGTGATTCTTGCCTGATAAAGGACTTACTTCAGCTACTCAATAGTTTCATAATGCCAAAATTGTTTTTAACGAACTGCAGGCAGGCCAGTTTGGCACCCAGACTCTTTTATTATGGAGCCATGCTGTTGTAATATGCATTGTCTTGATGAAATAAATAAGCAAGGCCTTTTCTCAAAAACTGGCAGCATATATTGCTCCAAACCTTGTATCTACCATTCACTATTAATGGTGCCATCTCACATGTGCAGGTTACCCATGTCATGTGCACTAATGTACTCCTATGCTTGAACCATACGCTGATAACAAGCCAGACAGACCCTCTCCACTTAAGCCTGGAGTACACAGACTCCATGATTTTTTAAAAAAGAATTTCAAATTTTGATTGGTCAGAACACAGGACAGTTTTCCACTTTAACTCAGTTCATCTTAAATGAGCTCAGGCCCAGAGAAGGTGGTGGTGTTTCTGGGTCCTGTTTATCTATGGTTTTGTCTTTGCATGATAGATTTTTAACTTGCAATAATAAGCTTATTAAAAGTGCAGGCTCAGTTATGGGACACACTCTGGACCGCCTGGAGGTCGTATAGGAGGAGAGAATTAAAACAAAACTGAGCGCCATTATGAACAACACTGAGCATCCTCTCTCTGACCCACTCTCCCCCTGCCCTCAGCTCTGCTCTTAATAGTGAATTTAAATGCAGTACACTTGTTAGTACTGTTGTTTTTATTTTTTGTTGTTGTTATTACATATTATTTCAATTTATTAAAATCTTTTCATTTACCATTTATTTATTTATCTAATTATTGTATAGTATAGCATAGGAGAGCATTTAAACAAAACTGAGCGCCATTATGAACAATGCAGCACATCCTCTGTCTGACCCACTCACCCCCTGCCCTCAGCTCTGCTCCTTGTAGTGAATTTAAATGCAGTACACTTGTTAGTACTGTTGTTTTTATTTTTAGTTGTTCTTATTATTTATTATTCCAATTTATTAAGATCCTTTCATTTACCATTTATTTATTTATCTAATTAATGTATAGTATAGCATAGGAGAGCATTTAAACAAAACTGAGCGCCATTATGAACAATGCAGCACATCCTCTCTCTGACCACTCACCCCCTGCCCTCAGATCTGCTCCTAATAGCGAATTTAAATGCAGTACACTTGTTAGTACTGTTGTTTTTATTTTTAGTTGTTGTTATTATTTATTATTCCAATTTATTAAAACCTTTTCATTTACCATTTATTTCTTTATCTAATTATTGTATAGTATAGCATAGGAGAGCATTTAAACAAAACTGAGTGCCATTATGAACAATGCAGCACATCCTCTGTCTGACCCACTCACCCCCTGCCCTCAGCTCTGCTCTTAATAGTGAATTTAAATGCAGTACACTTGTTAGTACTGTTGTTTTTATTTTTAGTTGTTGTTATTATTTATTATTCCAATTTATTAAAACCTTTTCATTTACCATTTATTTCTTTATCTAATTATTGTATAGTATAGCATAGGAGAGCATTTAAACAAAACTGAGTGCCATTATGAACAATACAGCACACCCTCTCTGACACACTCACCCCTGCCCTCAGATCTGCTCCTTGTAGCGAATTTAAATGCAGTACACTTGTTAGAACTGTTGTTTTTATTTTTAGTTGTTGTTATTATCTATTATTTCAATTTATTAAGATCCTTTTGTCTACCATTATATTTATTTATCTAGTTACCAGTAACAGCAGACTGTATGATAACATGCAGTGAATAAACTTGACTTGAATATTCCTAGTTTTCATCCTCTCTCTTTCTCTGTACATTTATCATTCGTTTGCTCAGAGGTTGATGCACTTGCTCCTTCCTGAGCAGCTCTTCTTTTCTCCTCCCTAACTGCCCGCTGCTTCTGTTCTTCCGTCGGCATCTTTTCGCGTTAAAACTGATTAAGTTAGTTTTTGTGTTGCAATTACTTAGTACGTTTTTCTTAATTTTTCACTTAAGCTGGCACTTAAGTCTTCAATCTGCCTCAAGAATGATTTAAGATATGAAGAGGTAGGGGAAGTGATGGCGAAGGTGGAAGGGTTGAGAACGGTGCCCCTACACATGCCCCACACAGCCGCCCTGCTGGCAAAAGTTGATTCTACAATAAAATAAAATAGAAATAAAAAGGGGAATAACCTTGGAGGTCAATCATCACCACAAAAGCGGATAGTAGACGTCACGCAGTATATGTGTACCAAATTTCAGGTCAATCGGTCAAACGGTTTGTGAGCTACAGGTGATTTAAAATTCTGAACAGCCATGGTAGCATATTAGAACATTAGAACACTCTCGACAAGAACAGGCCATTCAGCCCAACAAAGCTCACCAGACCTATCCACTTATTTCTTCCAAAAAAACATCAAGTCGAGTTTTGAAAGTCCCTAAAGTCTTACTGTCTACCACACTACTTAGTCGCTTATTCCAAGTGTCTATTATATATAAAGATTGTATAGTATAGCATAGAAGAGTGTTAAAACAAAAATGAGTGCCATTATGAACAATGTAGCACAACTTAACTTGACATCATCAAAACCAAAGAACTGGATATTGACTTTCACTGCCCAAAAGAGCCTCAATGGCAGCCATCGATGACAGGCTGGAGTGGTTTCACAACACAGAGGAACTGCAGAAGAAAGGGCAGAGCAGGCTGTGTTTTTTTAGGAGGAGAGTGCGCTTCTTTAATGTGGGAAATTACATCCTTCACAACTCTGTAGCCAGGCCAGTCTGCTGGTCTGGTAACGTCACTTCAAGAAAGGCCCACCGAAATCAACAAGCTAATTGAAATGATTGGCTCAGTTATGGGACACACTCTGGAACCCCTGGTAGTAGCAGCAGAGGAGAGAATCAAGACAAAACTGAGTGCCATTGTGAACACTGCTGCACATCCTCTCTGTGACACACAAACACTGAGGACTTTCAGCGAGCGAATCATTCAGCAGAAGTGGGGCTCGTTTATACCACCAGCAGTTTGCCTCTACTGTATAGTGCCTCACCGGGACTGGGGCTGCCAAGTCTGAAGTTTTCTTACTTTTTAATTTTCTTCTTTGACAATACCAACTTGTCTGTATATACAGAGATTTCTCCAGATTCTCAGAATCTTTTAATGATATCATTTATGGTAGATATCAAAACTCCCAAATTCTTGGCAAAGTTACACTGAAGAACGTTATTCTTAAATTGTCACACTGCTTGCCCATGCTGTCTTTCACAGGGTGGTGAACTCCTCCTCATCGTTATTTCTGACAGACTCCGCCTCTCTGGGATGCCCTTTTTATACCCCATCATGTGACTTGACCTGCTGTCAATTAACCTCATTAGTTGTCAGATGTTACACCAGCTGTTTTTTTTTAGGCATGACACAACTTTTTCAGTTTTCTGTCCCAACTTTTTTTGAAACATGTTGTTGTGATGTGAAATGTTGCATACAAGTTGATAAATATTTTGTATGTCTTTATTTGTAACTCAGACAAAGCAAATGTAATGTTAGTGTTACATTATAGATAATAACAGCAATGGTTTAAGAACCCCTTCCCCCCTTTTAGGACTGAGTCTCTTTGTAATTTTACGACAGCATCAGGGGAAGTGCCTCAAACAAGTTTGGCTAATATTTCTCTGCTGAAGTCTCCCAGTCAACCCCCACAGGAAAGCCAGGCTGCCTAACTGGCACACTTTACCTTAACACATAGTTTGGAGGGCAGGTGTAAAGGTATTCTGTCCCCCCATTGCTCTGAAGTATGGCTGTTTGGAACTGGCTTGTATCAGAAGCCTTTAAGTACCATGACACCCTATTGGCTGTAGGGGTTGGACAGAAAACCTATAGATTGGCCCCCTTGTCACCCTCTCTCTCTCTCTCTTACCAAACTGATGAAAGACCATCACACACCATGAACTGAAAAGGACAACACAATGAAGAGCACAGCTCGGCATCCATATTGAGACAGGCATGCAGCCTGTTCTGAAGAAAGCTGACCACAAATGAGGACTTAACTAGAGACATTTTAAGTAACTAACACGTCTGTGTGCCGCCTGAAACTACACATTAGCATTTAACAGGTTGTATGGTTGCCAGTATTCACTTGTACTTTGCTTATTGTTATTATTTATGAATATTACCAATAATACATTATTTAAAGTGTAACTTAACTCCTGCTTGTCTTTTACTACACCTAATTGCCTGGGGTTATAAATGTAGAAGGGAAGGTTCGGAGAAGTTATAACGTACAATACCTTATAAACAGTGGTAAGTCTTGGAGATTTGAGGCATTCTGATAAAGGCGACATATTAATAATACAAATGGGGAAAGTACAGTAAAATATTGCTGTACCAAGTGTAAGGTGGATGCTGTATAGCGCCCGACCCGACACAGATTGGACACGGGAGGCACGTGTAAAATGAATAAACTGTTTATTATTCTTCAGCTGGAGGGCACTTCTTTCTTGTAATCCCTCCAGCCACAACACAGTCCCAAGGACAGTATACAAATACACCAAGCACTTTCTTCCTTTTGGCACCACCACTCCTCCCTGGCAACCTTGTCCTCTTCCTATCGATTCTGGCCGCTGAGTGGTGGTCGCTGGCTTCCTTTTATTGGGTACCCGGAAGTGCAGCCGGATGTTGCCAATCAAGCACATGGAGCAAAGGCAAAACCAGTGCCCAAAAGGGGCCAGCAGCTCCTGCTGCAGCACCCCCTGGCGGCGCTGGCGGAACCCCACAGAGTTGCGCAAAACTCCAACCCCCATAAAGCCCTGGGGGAGTCCGAGGCACCGCTGCAACCCAGGGAGGCTGCCATCTAGTGTCCAGGGGGAGAATCTGGGCTTCCCACCCTTATCCCTCTGGCAGATGTGGTGAAGGGGTGTCCCAGCCAGGAATGGGCCTCGGCCATACGTCACACAAGACAAAACACACGTGGCTTGCATCAAATTCAGAATGAGCATAACTAATTCATAAAACAGTGCAATTTCTCTATCTATCTATCTATCTATCTATCTATCTATCTATCTATCTATCTATCTATCTATCTATCTATCTATCTATCTATCTATCTATCTATCTATCTATCTATTATATAGTGCCATTCATATCTATCTATCTATCTATCTATCTATCTATCTATCTATCTATCTATCTATCTATCTATCTATCTATCTATCTATCTATCTATCTATTTTATAGTGTCTTTCACTTCTATCTATCTATCTATCTATCTATCTATCTATCTATCTATCTATCTATCTATCTATCTATCTATCTATCTATCTATCTATTTTATAGTGTCTTTCACTTCTATCTATCTATCTATCTATCTATCTATCTATCTATCTATCTATCTATCTATCTATCTATCTATCTATCTATTTTATAGTGTCTTTCACTTCTATCTATCTATCTATCTATCTATCTATCTATCTATCTATCTATCTATCTATCTATCTATCTATCTATCTATCTATTTTATAGTGTCTTTCACTTCTATCTATCTATCTATCTATCTATCTATCTATCTATCTATCTATCTATCTATCTATCTATCTATCTATCTATCTATCTATCTATCTATCTATCTATCTATCTTCCCAACCAGGAAAGAATGGAGACACAACTTGGCCAGGATGGCCCTCAATTGCTTTCCCAGTCAAATAATTGATGGATGAGGGACAAGTGGATCTTTTCAACGATTCGTCCCCCAGCACATGAGGTGGCAGTGATCCTCAGGCTGAAGTTCAGTGTGGACAGTATGGGTATTGTAGTATAGTTGGGCGACTTTGTCAGGATCCTTAGGAGCTGCAGCGGGGTTGGGGGGGGGGGCGTTTAGCCACTGTGAAGAATGGACCTTCCTATTTTGGGGAGCTTCTGTGTGACCCAGGAGTGCTTCAGACATGCAATGCCGTGACACTGGAAGGTCCAACATAAAAGGAGCCACTCTACCTCAACCTACTGACTCAGAGTCAGGGGCCTAAGCTCACGTAGAGGAGAGGGAGCTTTATTTGTTATATCTATAGGCAATAATATTGTACTAATAAAAAGGAAGAAGACGGAGACAGGTTCAAAGTGATAAACTGTAACAGGTCCTTTTACTAAGATCATTTCAGAGTACACGTTACACCACTTTATTATTATTATATACTTCCTAACAGCTCCCCAATACCCATAATTCCTTATTACTACTGAATCCTCAAAAGTTCAGACTTACAATATACTACATTATTTATTTCAAGTACATTGTTGGACTGTTATTAAAAAGCCTGTGAATGTGTCTCGAGGTAATACAGTAAATATTTTTACTTTGACCCCTAGTCTGTGTTTGGTGAAGCTGTGCCTGGTCTTTGGGGCTCAGTGATGGCCCCCCTTTGTGGTCATAATGGTTTTAAATGTTTAGCAAATCATCACATTCTGTTTTTATTTACTTTTTTACACAGCGCCCCAAGTTTCTTGGAGACAGGGTTGTACATAAATAAGCAGACAGTGCTAAAATGATCCATCGTACCTCTGCTGTCAGATTTGTTCAGTATTAAATGATGTTGGCACATCACAGCGTCCATCCATTTTGCTATTCCGGTTTTCCATTAAGGGGCATACACAAAGGAAACTTTGGGGTGCCAAGTGGGTTGTCATGCTTAATATCCTCACAAGTGGCGCAGTGGTGGTGCTGCTGCTTTGCAGTAAGGAGATTGTGGGTTCGCTTCCTGGGTCCTCCCTGTGTGGAGAGCGCTTTGAGTAGTGAGAAAAGCGCTATATGAATGAAAAGAATTATTATTATTGTTCAAGTAAAATAAACAAAAAGAACGCTCCTTTGATATCATGCCCACATGTCTTGGCTACGAAATGGTGCTGAAATTAGATTTGGCGTCTAGCCCTAGGTCAGGGTCAGTCTGCTCAGAGGCTCTGTCCGGCGGGTCGCTCTTGCTAAAATGAGGTCTCCTTTTGGGAAACTGGGGTTTTTGTGAATGGTGAACTGGAAGGGGCGGAGTCAGTCGACCTCATTAGGCAGTTTCGCGGAGCTACGGAGAGAGAAGGTGATGTCAATGTTAGCAATAGCGCCCCCACTCGTCATGGCAGTTTATTATTACATACCTTGATGGAGCCCATAAGTAGATTGTTTGACACGCATGTGTGCCGCTGTGCATGTCCATGGCCAACAGTCTTGGCTTCGCACACACATCCAGCAGCCACAAAGATACACTTTCTGATGCAGATGCTCAGGCAATCATATTATTTGTTCTCCTGGTTGAAGTAATCTTTCTCAATATTTCAAAAATTGCTAAATTTATGTTGATGAGCTGAATGTACATTGCTGAGCTCAGCAACACAATCTTGTGATCAGAGTTGTGGGTAACACAATAAAAGTAATGTGTGTTCCACAGTCCGATGACTTTTTAAAGTAATGAGTGACCTAATGCAATACTTACTGTATGTTATTGAAGTAAAAATGACCTGTTGTGACCTGAGGAGGGCGTACCTGCACTCCAAACAATCAGACACAAGCAAACCACACGGTCAGGGGTGAATGGAAAGACATTTATATTTAAACACAATACCTTTTACAGGTCGCTATCACCTGGTAAATCAGTCACAATTCCTTTTCTTTTCCACCTCCACTCTCTTCTGAGCAACCCCAGTCCACCTCCTCCCGACGCCCCAAATGGGACAGAATGGCTGCTTTTCAAAGTTTCTCTGGTGCAATAGGATTGTCACCTTGAATCACTTCTGGGTCCTGTGAAGCCTCTCTGTAACAGGGGAATCTGCCCCTAGTGGCACCCGGGAACCCCAGAAGGGGTGCCCAACAAAACTACAATAACTATGCATCCCTGTGGGTGTCCAAATGGGAGCTGCACCAGAAGGATACCACCACCTGGTGTACTGAGGAAACACAGAGCCCCGGAAGACAATCTCCCTCTGTCCTTCCCTCATAATGGCCTCCCAACCGGCAATGGTGCCATTAGCCAACCCGGTTGGGATGTCCGTCCATGGCATTGCAACCCCACTAATGGGCAATTTATATATTCTAAGATAATTTTGAAAGTTTGTGTACATGTCCAAAATAAAAGCATTTGTCAGTTACAGTTTAAAGGAGACGGAAAATATACTTTTTTTTACATATGAAGTAGTTGCATCCTTCATGGAAGATGGCAGCAGAGTTTCTCAACCTTTAGGTTTTGCGACCCGAGTTTTCATAACAGTTGTAATCGCACCCCCCTAACATTTTTTTGAAACCCTAATAAAATGTATTCCTATATTTTTTACTGCCGATACACCGCTACAAGTTTAAAATTTTCCTATAAATAGCGAAATTACGCCACATATGGCAACATTCGCGCCCCCTATTTTGTTACTTCTAGGAGGGTGCACCCCACAGTTTGAGAACCGCTGGATGGCACAGTGTTACAGAGGTAGCGCTCCTGTCTAACAGTACTATTAACTTAGGATTGACTCCTCACCTTTTCACCATGTTTGTGTAGTTGTGTGTACACTTGGACAGAAATCGCAGTGCATTTGGAAAAGTACTCAGACCCTTTCACTTTCTGCAGACTTTATTGCATTAAATTTTAAAAGGGTAAATTTCTCCAACATGCTACCCTAAATAACACAAAATGACAAAGTGATGTATTAAGAACTGTTTGCAAAAAATAAATAAATAAATAAATGCAAATAAAATTTCTCATCTGCGGTGGGTTGGCACCCTGCCCAGGATGGGTTCCCTGCCTTTTGCCCTGTGTTGGCTGGGATTGGCTCCAGCAGACCCCCATGACCCTGTGTTTGGATTCAGCGGGTTGGAAAATGGATGGATGGATGGAAAATTTCTCATTCTCAGAAGTATTCAGATGCTTCATTCAGTAGAATCCCCTTTTGGCAGCAATTCCAGCTTTGCATCTCCTTGGGTAAGTTTCTATAAGCTTCGCACACTTGGATTAGTTCTTCTTCTTCTTCTTCTTCTATGTGAGGTTGATGTGCTTCGTCAACCTTCTCCAAATGGCTCGGTCCTCCTCCTCCTCAGTTGAACCCTTTTCCTTCAGATCTTCTTTTACTTTATCCACCCACCTCTGCTTTGGTCTCCTCACTTTCTCTTCCCATTCCCATCACTCTTTGGCCCACCTGTTCATTGCCTGTCCTCATCACATGTCCATAACATTTTAACCTACTTTCCTGCATTTTCTTAGATAGATAGATAGATAGATAGATAGATAGATAGATAGATAGATAGATAGATAGATAGATAGATAGATAGATAGATAGATAGATAGATAGATACTTTATTAATCCCAGGGGGAAATTCACATACTCCAGCAGCAAAAAATATTAAATTAAAGAGTAATAAAAAAATGTAGGTAAAAAACAGACAATAACTTGAATAATGTTCAACGTTTACCCCCTCTGGTGGAATTGAAGAGTCGCATAGTTTGGGGGAGGAATGATCTTCTCAGTCTGTCAGTGGAGCAGGACAGTGACAGCAGTCTGTCGCTGAAACTGCTCCTCTGTCTGGAGATGACACTGTTTAATGGATATAGTGGATTCTCCATGATTGACAGGAGCCTGCTGAGTGCCCGTTGCTCTGCTACGGATGTCAAACCGTCCAGCTCTATGCCAACAATATAGCCTGCCTTCCTCACCAGTTTGTCCAGGCGTGAGGCATCCTTCTTCTTAATGCTGCCTCCCCAGCACACCACTGCATAGAAGAGGGCACTCGCCACAACCATCTGATAGAACATCTGCAGCATCTTACTGCAGATGTTGAAGGATGCCAGTCTTCTAAGGAAGTACAGGCGGCTCTGTCCTTTCTTGCACAGAGAATCAGTATTGGCAGTCCAGTCCAATTTATCGTCCAGCTGCACTCCCAGGTATTTATAGGTCTGCACTCTCTGCACACAGTCACCTCTGATGATCACGGGGTCCATGAGGGGCCTGGGTCTCCTAAAATCCACCACCAGTTCCTTGGTTTCCCACTCTGATTATCTTATTTCTTATTCTCTTTTTTTGTAACTCCACACATCCATCTCCACATTCTCATTTTTGCCACATCTAAGTTCTTGTCCTGTGCTCAGCTCCTTACATCATGGTCTTAAAAACCTGACCTTTATCCTTCACTTTAATTCTTTGATCACACTACTGTATTCTCCTGATACCTTCTTGCAATTGTTCCATCTACACTGCACTCTATGGGATATCTATGCATCTAATTTTCCATCTTAGGCTACCATTGATCTTGGATATTTAAACTTGTCCACTCTTTTCAATGGCTCCCCATGCAGGCTAACTTCTGAATCCTGATCATCATTAAACCTCAGATATTCTGTCTTCTTCTTCTTCTTCCTATTTATCTTTAATCCTCTGTCTTCCAAAGCCCTCCTCCATTCTTCCAACTTCCTCTCCACTTCCTCCTTTCTGCTGCTTCACTACACAGTGTCATCAGCACAAAGCCGCCACCAGGGGATTGGTCTTTTATCCCACAGCTGAACACACTGGGCAATTTATCCCAGTCATTACTGGCAGAGCTTCTCAGGCTCTATTGGAATGGATGGGAAGTGTCTGTAAACTGCCATCTTCAGGCCTCTCCACTGGTGTCCTATGGGGTTTAAGTCTGGGCCACTTAAGGTCAATCAGAGAGTTGTCCCAAAGCCATTTCTGCATTGTCTTTATTTTCGGGTCATTGTCCTGCTGAAAGGTAAACTGTTGCACCATTCTGAGGTCCCATGCACTCTGGAGGACGTTTTCTTCAAGGACCTGTCAGTCAATTCTGACCAGTCTCACCATCTCTACCGTTGAGAAGCAACCCAAATTATGATGCTGCCACCATCATGCTTCACCGTAGGGTAGTATGGTCTTTCCCAGACATAGTGCCTGCAATTCTATCTTCTTCCTCTTTCGACTGCTCCCGTCAGGGGTTGCCACAGCAGATCATCTTCTTCCATATCTTTTTGTCCTCGTCATCTTGCTCTGTCACATCCATCACCTACATGTCTTCTCTCATCACATCCATAAACCTTCTCTTAGGCCTTCCTCTTCCCTGGCAGCTCTGTCCTTAACATCCTTCTCCCAATATACCCACCATCTCTCCTCTGCACATGTCCAAACCAACGCAATCTCGCCTCTCTGACTTTGTCTCCCAACCGTCCAATTTGAGCTGACCCTCTAATTCCCTCATTTCTAATCCTGTCCATCCTCGTCACACCAAATGCAAATCTTAACATCTTTAACTCTGTCACCTCCAGCTCTGTCTCCTGCTTTCTGGTCAGTGTCACTGTCTCCAACCCATATAACATAGCTGGAGTTCTATCTAAAGACTTTTCTCTCATCAGACCAGAAAATCTTTTTTTCTTCCAGCTCCCAGTGGGCTGTCATATATTCCTTTTACTCAAGAGTGGTATTCATCTATCCACTCTGTCATAAACACCTGATTGATGGAGTGCTGCTGAGATGTTTATCCTACTGACAGGTTCTTCCATCTCAACTAAGGACCTCTGAAGCTCCGTTAGAGTGACCATTGGGTTCTTAGTCAACTCCCTGACCAAACCCCTTCTTGCTTGTTTACTATGTTTGACAAGACTCTTGGAAGAATCCTGGTGGTTCTAAGTTTCTTCCATTTCAAAATGATTGAAGCCTCTGTGCTCTTGTGAACACTCAAAGTTTTAGAAATGATTTTACCCCCTCGTCCAGGTCTATGCCTCATCACATTTGGATCATGGAGGTCTACAGTGAGTTCCTTGGATTTCATGTCTTGGTGTTTGTCCTGACAAGTAGTGTGAATTCTGGGATCTCATATACACAGGTACACGTGTGTGCCTTTCTAAATGATGTCCAATCTATTTGGTTTGCCACCGGTGGACTCCAGTCAAGTGCTAGACACATCTCAAAGGGAATTAAAGCAAACAGGATGAGGTCTATCATTATGGTTTTTTAAGTGTAGATGGTCAAGTTGGTCAATTTAAAATGAGATTTACAACACAATATAAAGTGTGCAGAAAGTGAAGGGCTCTCAGTACTTTCTGAATCCACCATAACTCTGATGAATCTGGAATGGCAGCATCAGGCCACATTGGCCACTTTATCTAATTCTATAGTTAGTCTGCATGTGTACTGCAGTAGACTGGCGTCCCTTCAGGTTTGGTCTTAGTCTTGTGCTCAATGTACTAGAGCAGGGGTCACCAAGTCTAGTCCTGGAGGACCACCGTGGCTGCAGGTTTTCATTCTAACCCTTTTTTTAATGATTGCCCTGTTTGTGTTGCTAATTAACTTCTTGTGCATTTGTTTTAATTGAATTGCTTGTTTAAGATTTGCTCTCCTGAATTTCTTCATCGTTCCTCTGAGTTGCTTCATTTCTTTCCTTAAATGGCATCCAAACAGAAATGAAATGTGAAATGAGGGATCCAAAAGAAGACCAACTAAGTCAGGGCCTCAAACTCCAACCAATTTCACCCCAACCAGTTGCTTAATGAGGCACCGATTCTTGTTGTTAATTAAACTCGTTCTTTAATTCCATGGCTTGTTGCTGTTCTCGTGGTGCATTAGCAGACATTTCTGAAATTGTGGATTTTCTCTTTTCTAAGAGCATGGGTCAAATGTTTTGGGGACCTGAGCAGATTGACATTCGTGAGACCTACATAGTTCTTTATTTTCTGGTATTGCAGGATGGACACCAGTTGTTTTGGCTCATTTTATATCTCATTATTGTTTGGCTGCTAATTAAGGAAAAAGAAACAAGGGGTCTGAGTCTTCAAGAGCAAGACAATTAAAATGAATGGAAAAGGAGTTAATTACAATACAATACAATTTATTTTTGTATAGCCCAAAATCACACAAGATGTGCCGCAATGGGCTTTAACAGGCCCTGCCTCTTGACAGCCCCCCAGCCTTGACTCTCTAAGAAGACGAGGAAAAACTCCCAAAAAAAACCTTGTAGGGAAAAATGGAAGAAACCTCAGGAAAGGCAGTTCAAAGAGAGACCCCTTTCCAGGTAGGTTGGGCGTGCAGTGGGTGTCAAAAGAAGGGGGTCAATACAATACAATACAATACTGTACATCCATCCATCCATCCATCCATCCATTATCCAACCCGTTGAATCCGAACACAGGGTTATGGGGGTCTGCTGGAGCCAATCCCAGCCAACACAGGGCACAAGGCAGGAACCAATCCCGGGCAGGGTGCCAACCCACCGCAGCAATACAATACAATACACAGAACAGAACAAATCCTCAATACAGTATAAACATAAAAATTTTAGAAGTACGGAGCAGAATTTAACAGTAGATGATATCACATAAGAAGATTTGGATTTGTTTAGAGTCCTGGAGACCTCAGCCATTAAGCTGCCTCCCCCATTTGGCCATTCCATGGCTGAAACAGCGCTGGGCCAGCCAATCCGATGAAAGGACTCCTCCTACCCACAATTAATTAGCAGCAAAAACATGTCACTCATTAAGAAAAGGGTTAGAATGAAAACCTGCAGCCATGGTTGTCCTCCAGGACTGGACTTAGCGACCCCTGTTCTACAGCAAGTGTCCCCAACTCTGGTCCTGGAGGGCTGCAGTGGCTACAGGTTTTAATAATAATTCATTACATTTATATAGCGCTTTTCTCAGTACTCAAAGCACTATCCACACAGGGAGGAACCGGGAAGCAAACCCACAATCTTTCACAGTCTCCTTACTGCAAAGCAGCAGCAGCACTACCACTGCGCCACCTGTTTTCATTCTAACCCTTTTCTTAATGAGTGACCTGTTTTTGCTGCTGATTAACTTCTTTTCCATTCATTTTAATTGACTCGTTCTTGAAGACTCGGACCCCTTAATTGTTTCTTTTTCCTTAATTAGTAGCCAAACAATAATCCATCCATCCATCCATTTTCCAACCCGCTGAATCCGAACACAGGGTCACGGGGGTCTGCTGGAGCCAATCCCAGCCAACACAGGGCACAAGGCAGGAACCAATCCTGGGCAGGGTGCCAACCCACCGCAGGACACACACAAACACACCCACACCCACACACCAAGCACACCCTAGGGCCAATTTAGAATCGCCAATCCACCTAACCGGCATGTCTTTGGACTGTGGGAGGAAACCGGAGCGCCCGGAGGAAACCCACACAGACACGGGGAGAACATGCAAACTCCACGCAGGGAGGACCCGGGAAGTGAACCCGGGTCCCCAGGTCTCCCAACTGCGAGGCAGCAGCGCTACCCACTGCGCCACCGCCAAACAATAATGAGATATAAAATGAGCCAAAACAACTGGTGTCCATCATACAATACCTGAAAATAAAGAAAGATGAAGGTCTCAGGACTGTTGATCTGCTCAGGTCACCAAAACATTTGACCAGAGCTCTTAGAAAAGAGAAAATCCACAATTTCAGAAATGTCTATTATTGCACCATGAGAACAGCAACAAGCCATGGAATTAAAGAACGAGTTTAATGAATGACAAGACTCGCCATCTAATTAAGCAACTGGTTGGAGTGAAATTGGTTGGAGTTTGAGGGCCTGACTTAGTTGGTCTTCTTTTGGATCCCTCATTTCACGTTTCATTTCTGTTTGGGTGCCATTTAAGGAAAGAAATTAAGCAACTCAGTGGAACAAATCTTAAAAAACAAGTCAATGAAAATGAATTTAGAAAAACTTAATTAGCCGCAAAAACAGGTCACTCATTAAGAACAGGGTTAGAATGAAAACCTGCAGTCACTGGGGTCCTCCAGGACTGGAGTTGGAGACGCCTGTTCCAGAGGATCAAAGGGCTTCCAAAGCTGTGTTCCTGTTTCTGCTGGAATTTCTACTGCATTTTATGTGTGGCTCTTCCCTGGTATGGATTTACAGTATGTTAATAATACAGAACAGAAAGCAGTCAGCTTATCAGACAATAAAACCATTGAATGTTTTTCACCGCACCTATTATGTCATTGTGTAATTTTACAAATAAAAAAAGGAACTTGTGATGTAATTTAGCTGCATTCCATGTGTACTTACGTTTTATTGATTTGCAGCTGAGTTACTGTATGAAGATTGTTTATTCTGTATGTCCCCGCTCTGTTGTAAAATTTGATTAGATGACAGTCGTTTCAAGATGAAGTAAAGGCCTTATCTGTGCTCAGTGGTGGGGCAGACATGAATCTTGATTATTTTGCTGTTCCTGATACAATATTGTTAATGTTTAACATGTTCTGCACTTCTTCATTTTATGATTGTTTTTACTGCTTTCAAAGCATCAACCAGTAAATGAATAACATTATTAAGACAGAAATGGAGCTGTCAGTTTGGCTCGAAGTACAGTATTGTGAAATATGATGGAGTGCATGTTAACAATTTACACTGAATAAGTTAGGCTTGAGTGGCGATGCTGTAATGTGCATTGTAATGGAGGGACTGGCAGCCCAGCTAGGATGGGGGTGAGTCCTTGTGTGACTGGGAGTCCGTTATTTGAAGGACAACAGCATGGACACACCACCCGGCTGGGATGGTTTTCAGTTTTTGTCCCAGTTAGGGGGAAACAATAATGTATGGACTGAAGAAGAATGTTTAACAAGAGCAATTACTCCTTTAGTATGAGAGGTGGCACTGCTCCTCTGGCCTGGTCCCACTGTGGACACCCGCAGGGTTACCTGGGTCTTGTAGTTTGGAGGGGCAACCCTGTCAGGGTCCTTGGGTGCCACTACTGGGAAAGGACCTCCCTGTTTTGTACAACTTCCATATGGCTCGGAAGTGGTTCTCTTGTGTAAAGCCGTGGCTCCCGGATCCACCATAAAGGACAGCGTCTCGCCTCACTCTCGGAGTCCTAGTTGGGAGGAGGTGGGCGATGCTCACTGGAGAGGTGTGGGAAGAAGTGAGAAAAGAATTGTCATTTTATATTGTGTTCTGAAAGTATGGACCTGTGAAGGATCATACAAGTTACCAGGTCAAGTGACTAAGTAGTGTGCTAGCCAGGAGAGCTTTAGGGACCCTCAAAACTCAACTTGATTGTTACTTTGGAAGAATGAAGTGGATGGGACTGGGAAGCTTTGTTGGGCTGAATGGCCTGTTCTCGTCCAGATTGTTCTAATGTTTTAATATTCTGTTGTAAATAAAAATCTCCACGGTGGCACAGCTGCAGCGCTGCCTCCTCGCAGTTAGGAGACCTGGCCCCACCAATACCTCCTCCAGTACCAACCTAAGCTTTTCCGAGATGGTCTTCCATTCAAGTATTGGCTGGGCCTGAACATGCCTAGCTTCAGGTGGAAGACCTCTTCTAAACTGCAGGTGGCATGGCTGCCATAGACACTGAGCAAGAATGCCAGTTCTGTGAGGCAGCAACACTGACCACTGTGCCGTAGTGAAACCCGGGTATACTACAATATCTGTCTACAGAAACTTGAGAAAGAATTCAGATCCTTTCATTTTTTACACATTTTGTGATGTGGCAGCCTTGTGTTAAATCATTTAAATTCATTTTTCCCTCATTAAGTAACAATCAATACTCCAGAATGACAAACCGAAAACAGGGTTTGAGACATTTTTCCAAATTTACTAAAAATAACAAAACTGGGGCGACCTCGCAGTAAGGAGACCTGGGTGTTCGCTTCCTGGGTCCTCCCTGCGTGGAGTTTGCGTGTTCTCCCCGTGTCTACGCCGGTTTCCTCTCAAAGTCCAAAGACATGCAGGTTAGGTGCATTGGCGATTCTAAATTGTCCCTTGTGAGTGCTTGGTGTGTGTGTGTGTGTGTGTGTGTGTGTGCCCTGCGGTGGGCTGGCGCCCTGCCCGGCGTTTGTTTCCTGCCTTGTGCCCTGTGTTGGCTGGGATTGGCTCCAGATAGAAAGATAGATAGATAGATAGATAGATAGATATGAAAGGCACTATATAATAGATAGATAGATAGATAGATAGATGTGAAAGGCACTATATAATAGATAGACATATATATATATATATATATATATATATATATATATATATATATAGGCGGAGTGGTGGCTCTGAGGCTAGGGATCTGCAGTGCCAATCGGAAGGTTGCCAGTTCGAATCCCGTAAATGCCAATAGGGACTCTGCTCTGTTGGGCCCTTCAGCAGGGCCCTTAACCTGCAATTGCTGAGCGCTTTGAGTAGTGAGAAAAGCGCTATAAAAATGCAAAGAATTATTATTATCTATCTATCTATCTATCTATCTATCTATCTATCTATCTATCTATCTATCTATTAAATAGTGCCTTTCACATCTATCTATCTATCTATCTATCTATCTATCTATCTATCTATCTATCTATCTATCTATCTATCTATCTATCTATCTATCTATCTATCTATCTATCTATCTATCTATCTATCTATCTATTAAATAGTGCCTTTCACATCTATCTATCTATCTATCTATCTATCTATCTATCTATCTATCTATCTATCTATCTATCTATCTATCTATCTATCTATCTATCTATCTATCTATCTATCTATCTATCTATCTATCTATCTATCTATCTATCTATCTATCTATCTATCTATCTATCTATCTAATAGATAGATAGTGTGATGGATTGCCGGCTTCTTATTCTGGCCCTCACCCCCAGGCCGCCAGGAGGAGCTCTCCCAACAGCATGGACATGCCCTGAGTTCCAGCAGGGCCTCATGGACTATGTAATTTTTATACGCAGCCCTGCTGGATACCTTGGGGACCACTGGGAGTTGCTGTCGGGAAGCCCGTGGACTTATGTGTGCCCTATAACCTGGAAGTGCGTCCTGGTCACGTGAGCAGGAGAGATGACGTGCTTCCAGGTTGAAGATAAGGACTGTTTACCCTGACCCGGAAGGAATAAGGAACTGTGGACTATTGGGCAGGAACACCTCTGGGTCAGGGTGTATAAAAGGACTGTGGGAAAGCCCAGACATAGGGTAGGTGTGTCCTGTGGTGGGTTGGCACCCTGCCTGGGATTGGTTCCTGCCTTGTGCCCTGTGTTGGCTGGGATTGGCTCCAGCAGACCCCCATGACTCTGTGTTCGGATTCAGCGGGTTGGAAAATGGATGGATGGATAATACACTTGTATTGTAATTGTTGTCTGTGTGTGTGTGTGTCTGGTTCACTTGAGTAATCCAATTGGCCAGTTTGGATTTGATCTGATTGGTCAGCTTCACTTTGGTTGCTCACTCAAATGTGATCGAGATGGGAAGCAACGGGCAAGAGAAATTGACACACATGAGCATACCAAGGAAAGGCGTAGGCAGAACGTCAAAAGTCGCTTCCTTCAAAGATGGGAAAGGAAGTATTTGCAAGAATACAAATGTTTTCACAGTGGATATTTGTGTTAGGCAAAATGCGAATAGGGGGTGAGCAAGGTGCTTCAGAATAACAAGAGTCTGAGAAGGAGGCTTTAGAGGAAAGTGATTGACAGAGGAGACGCCAGACAATACCGAAGTTTGGGGGACCGTTTGGGAGCAAGTGTTAAAGGAAAAGAGTGCAAAACTGACACCCACAATTTGCTGAACACCAGACATGCTGCTGTATTTTGAATTCTCTGCAGTAGCTTAGTATCACATGCCGGAGCTCCTACTAACAGAGACTTGCTGTAGTCCAGACATGGCAAGACCAAAGCTGTGCCACATACTCTTTCAGATACAGTCTGATCTTATAGATATTGATCAGAATGAATCTGCAAGACCATAACACCATGGTCCTTGAAGGACAGCTGATCCTCAATCACCACCACAAGGTTGCATATCGACTTGCCAGGGATTAGTGATAGTGAGCCAAGCTGAGAGAGATGGGCTGCTGAATAGACAGGTGAGCTGGAATTAACAAGAAGGTCTGTCTTTGCCAGGTTGAGCAGGAGATGGTGTTTCTTCATCCAGGATTTTTTTTACATGTTGGTTTGGCAACCTCAACCTTAAAAGTATAAACCATCTCAACAACACTGTAAAAATTAGCAGGAAAACGATTGGTTCGCAGCAGACCTCTGTCACAGAGCTGTATTACAAACTTCGCCAGAAAGAAGGCCGACTCATTTCTGTCAGACAGAAGCCATGTTCTGTCCCCTGAATTTCAGTTGTTGCCTTCAGGCTGTAGATTTAGAAGAGCAACAGATTTCAGAGCCCTTTTTCTCCCAGAGCTATAAACATTTTGGACTCTGTTACTTGTAGGAATTCTGTTAAATGCTAAATTATGAATTATTACTTTGTGTACTGTTGAAGGTAATTATTGTCCTCACAGGTGGCGCAGTGGTAGTGCTGCTGCTTTGCAGTAAGGAGACTGTGGAAGATTGTGGGTTCGCTTCCTGGTTCCTCCCTGTGTGGATAGCGCTTTGAGTACTGAGAAAGCGCTATATAAATGTAATGAATTATTATTATTCTTTTTTGAGCTAATCGTGAGTGTGTATACAGTATATGATATAACAGTGGTGGTCAGTTGTTGTATCTTTGTATATGTGAGTGAGCCTTTGTAACAGTGTGTCTTATCATTTTTTACTTTCCTGTTGCAAAGAAATCTCCCTCTGGGATAGTAAAGTCTACCTAACCTTAACCTAATCGATGGTTGCAGATATTCTAGCTGATACGGTGAGATCTTCTGAAGGGAAGGACACGTGTGGCTGTGTGTCATCAGCATAGCACTGATAGTAAAAGCCATGGGACTGAATGACAGGGCCTAGAGAGGAGGTGCATAGACACAGAGGGATTTCAGTCAAAATAAAATAGTATACACGTTTTTCTTTAAAGCATTTTTTAACGTTTCCAAAATTTTACACTATGAGGTTTTATTTTTTTTTTTACTGTGCCAACTGTAGCACCACTGGAAGAAAATGGTTGGAAATAAAAATATCTGAGCATTTGTCTAAACCGTCTCATCAGTTTTTTGAGCAGTTAAAGAAATCTCATCACTGACCAGAAGTCCTGACACTCACTTCGCCATGCCCACAACCAGTCGCTGGCTCTTAATGGACGTTTATACTGAGTTTGCTTCTGTCAAGTTCTTATATATCTAGACCAAGGAGCATAGATGTGCCACCAGTGAGAGTGATCAGAATCTGGTCTGGCAATGGATCCAGGCAATTTGCTCAAAAGTGAATGATGAGCAGTGTTGTCAAGCAGGTGTTGAAACTTTGTTCCCCACTGCTTACTATTTCTACACTGCAGTCTCTTTGAGCTGCCTTGCCACATGAGCTGTGCACGTCCTTGCCAAGTACACTGCCACCGTATCAATAAACTGCTGAACTATAGAGTTGAGTACGGAGGCGAACACTCAGACCCTTCCACCATAATAACAGTGCTAGACCAATTTAATCCAGTTTAATGTTCCAGTTTCCATTATCACTGGAATATCGTCGAAATAGTACTTCAGAGGATGTAGTAACACAGTAGTCTGTTCCCACTCTGGGCTTTTAAGGAATCAACAGAAGTCGGGACACCTGTGCAAATTGTGCGCTTCAGCTTGCAAGGCTTCATTGACTCGAATTGCTGCAGAACACCTGTAGCTTGTAACCTATTAATTGTTCCCTGAAGAAGGACCACTTGTAATATTCAAAGATTTCCTTTTTTCTTAGTTTTTTCTAACCTAAATTTTACATTTAAATCTCTCGCAGTTTACTGCCTACCCTTTGATCATTTTAGGTCATTCATTGCATTTCAGCTGATTAAATTTGAAGAAAAACTGGAAAAACTGAGGTGTTCTAAAACTTTTGACCGGTAGTGTAGGTAGCTTTAAGAATGTTATGTTGTTACTTCGAGAGGTAAAATGTGTGGCAGAAGCCCATTGCTTGTCTTTCATCCCACCTCCTCCCCTCTCCTTCCACTCGTTTTCCTTGCAGGTGGTGGTCTCAGGTGATGGCTCCTAATGCTTGTCTGGGTTTAGCACAACATTTTTGGAAATGCCACCCCAGGCCTGGCTGCATATGCTTGTTTTGGGTACAGTCTTCTTTACTTTTTAGAAACATGATAGGGTGAGAAGTTCAGCAACATGTGGTTTTAAGTCTTTTAAGTGCTTGCACTCCATTTCTAATTAACGTGACCTGAATAGATAGATAGATAGATAGATAGATAGATAGATAGATAGATAGATAGATAGATAGATAGATAGATAGATAGATAGATAGATAGATAGATAGATAGTGTGAGGGATGGCTGGCCTGTCATCCCGACCAAAACCCCCAGGCTGCCAGATGGAGCTCTTCCTTTGGCATAGAGGTTCCCCGAATTCCAGCAGGGCCTCATGGACCTTGTAGTTTTTACAACCAGCCCTGCAGGATACCATGGGGACCTCCAGGAGACGCTATAGGGAGGCTCAGGGAATTCTACATGCCCTATAACCTGGAAGTACGTCATAGGCAAAGCGACAAAGGAAATGATGTGCTTCCGGGATGAAGAAGAGGATTTTTATCTGACCCGGAAGTGATAGGAGAGCACATGGACTGAGTGATTGGAAACACTTCTGGGTCAGGGAGTATAAAAAGACTATGGGAAATCCCAGACGATGAGCTGAGCTGGGTGGAAGGGTGGCAACGTGTCTGGGAGTTGAGGATTGATTATTGATTAGTTATTGTGTAGTTTATGAGTATTGTGGAGAGGAGGGTGCTTTGTACACTTATTTGTTCAAATAAATATTATTATTGGACTTTTTTCTGGTGTCTGACGTCTGGTCTGAGGGTTCAAGGGGTCGACAGTGCCTCTATTTACCACAATAGATAGATAGATAGATAGATAGATAGATAGATAGATAGATAGATAGATAGATAGATAGATAGATAGATACTTTATTAATCCCAAGGGGAAATTCACATACTCCAGCAGCAGCATACTGATAAAGAAAATATTAAATTAAAGAGTAATAAAAATGCAGGTATACAGACAATAACTTTGTATAATGTTAACGTTTACCCCCCCGGGTGGAATTGAAGAGTCGCATAGTGTGGGGGAGGAACGATCTCCTCAGTCTGTCACTGAAGCTGCTCCTCTGTCTGGAGATGATCCTGTTCAGTGGTTGCAGTGGATTCTCCATGATTGATAGGAGCCTGCTCAGCGCCCATCGCTCTGCCACAGATGTCAAACTGTCCAGCTCCGTGTCTACAATAGAGCCTGCCTTCCTCACCAGTTTGTCCAGGTGTGAGGCATCCCTCTTCTTAATGCTGCCTCCCCAGCACACTACGGCGTAGAAGAGGGCACTCACCACAACCATCTGATAGAACATCTGCAGCATCTTATTGCAGATGTTGAAGGATGCCAGTCTTCTAAGGAAGTATAGTCGGCTCTGTCCTCTCTTGCACAGAGCATCAGTATTGGCAGTCCAGTCCAATTTATCATCCAGCTGCACTCCCAGGTATTTATAGGTCTGCACCCTCTGCACACAGTCACCTCTGATGATCACGGGGTCCAGGAGGGGCCTGGTCCTCCTAAAATCCACCACCAGCTCCTTGGTTTTGCTGGTGTTCAGGTGTAGGTGGTTTGAGTCGCACCATTTAACAAAGTCCTTGATGAGGTTCCTATACTCCTTCTCCTGCCCAGTCCTGATGCAGCCCACGATAGCAGTGTCGTCAGCGAACTTTTGCACGTGGCAGGTCTCCGAGTTGTATTGGAAGTCTGATGTATATAGGCTGAACAGGACCGGAGAAAGTACAGTCCCCTGTGGCACTCCTGTGTTGCTGACCACAATGTCAGACGTGCAGTTCCCAAGACGCACATACTGAGGTCTGTCTTTAAGATAGTCCACGATCCATGCCACCAGGTATGAATCTACTCCCATCTCTGTCAGCTTGTCCCTAAGGAGCAGAGGTTGGATTGTGTTGAAGGCGCTAGAGAAGTCCAGAAACATAATTCTTACAGCACCACTGCCTCTGTCCAAGTGGGAGAGGGATCGATGTAGCATATAGATGATGGCATCCTCTGCTTCCACCTTCTCCTGGTATGCGAACTACAGAGGGTCGAGGGTGTAAGAAAAACCCATATTTTTGTATTAATACTAGGGGGCTTTGCCCCCTGCTCGCTTCGCTCGTCAAACCAGCAGGGTGGCCACTTTGTGATTCTGTTGCTCGCGTGTGGGGATGCAGATGTACAATTTAAACAGATTGTTATTTTCATGGGAATTGTTACATATGCATAATAGATTTTACATTACAGTAAGTAATTAACCATTGTGATAAAAGGCACTATATTGCACCCGAACTGACACAGACTCACACTGAGGCACGTGTAAAACACAAGAAAGACCTTTATTTTTCTTCAGCTGGAGAGCACGTCTTCCCCGTGAACCTCCCAGCCACAACACAGTCCAAATAAGCACACAAACAGTCTTGTCCTCCTGGCACCACCACTCCTCCCGTCTAGCTTCGTCCTCCATTAATTGGGTACCCGGAAGTGCTCCAGGTGGTTGATTACCGACATCCGGCTGCACTTCCGGGTAAGGTGAAACCAGTGCCCAAAAGGGGCCAGCAGTTCCTGTTGCAGCACCCCCTGGCGGTGCCTGCGGTTCCCCACAGAACTGCACAGAACTCCAACCCCCATGAAGCCCTGGGGGAATCCGAGGCACCGCTGCAACCCATGGAGGCTGCCATCTAGCGTCCAGGGGGAGATACTGGGCTTCCCACCCTTGTCTCCCTGGCAGAAGGGGCGCCGCGGCACATCCGTCACACCATATTAAAAATCTAGTAAAACATAATTATTTGAAAGTAAATTATGTTTCATGTTGCGTTCGAGTTTTTCGTTGCGTTATACGATTGTGTTCTTTTTGGCTTTGAAATTAACACACAAATATTTTTAAACTTACACTTTTACTGTAAAACTTCAGTAAAATGTTTGTCAACATCGCATTGAATTTTGATTCTGTGTTTGGACTTTCATAGTGACAACGCAACGTATAAATTCACGTAATTATCTAAAAAATAAACCGACTTTTTCGAATGTTTGTCTTTGTGATTTGTAAATTGTCTTTGCAAACTCTATTCTAACAGGAAACTGTAAACGTTTTAATACGAATGGCATATGAAGATGTCCTTTGTTGTCTAATGTTATCCCCTGAAGATGTGCTACATTACCTTCCTTGGATAGATCCTTCTTCCTACAGTAATTCAACCGGTGAAAGACTGGACGGTGTTAATGATTGTAGATATTCTTCATGATATTGTAAGTTGATGTTTTCATCTTCTGCACCATCACCACCAACTGTTTCAGCATAAAACATTAGAACACTCTAGAAAAGAACAGGCCATTCAGCCCAACAAAGCTCGCTAGTCCTCTTCACTTATTTCTTCCCAATAGTTTATTGATACATATTTAATCAATTTGCCGTGTAACCGATCGACAATCTTTGCGTTAATTCGTTTGACTTCATCGTTTCTCGGTGCTAGGATTGCCCGTGTACTCATTTCTACTTGTGATAACCCTTTGGATGAAATTCTTCAATAAGATTTGAACATAATACGTCTTCTTTAATTGGGAACTTAAAGTGAGGAAAATATTAAAATTTATAAGAGCTGAGAGAGCAGGAAATGTGTCTGACAAAAGCATTCACACGAATGAGAGGTGAGAGGGCCGTGTGCGTGGTTGAATATGGTTGAAAACAATCTTGAAACAATCTCATGTCAAAAGTCTCGTCTCGCGGGACTTGAAATAATCTCTTCAAAAAAGTCTCATCTCGTCTCAGGATTTCTCTCTTTTATAAGAAACAATTTCTGGGAACGTGACGAAACTTTTTCAGAGAGATGAGACTTTGTGCCAAGAGATTTAACCCGGCCCGGGGCTGGAAATAAAAGACAAAGAGTAGAAAACAAAGCAGAACGTCATAAAGAGGTGCAAAAACATTGCCGTGGTACACATGCAGTGCAGGTTAGAGATAATGGAAGTACGAAAGTTCGAAAGTCTCAAGAAAATGATAGTAAAGATCGCATTAGAGCTAACAAACAGAAATTACTCTGTGAAATAACAGAACAGCGAAAAGAGATCAAATATATTGTTCGGATTTAAACTTTAAGTCGGAGACTTGTAGATCGCCTAATTCATGTGGCCACCAGGGAAAAGTAGTGTTTATTCCCAATGAAGAGGCGTATCAGTGAGAATTAAAAGATTTGTTGTTTGGTGAAAGTGAAATCCACATACGCGAGTGGCAGAGACGTGAAGTGCCTGGCGTGTAGCGCAGGGTGGGTGAGGTTGGTGAGTGAAGCAAACAGGAGGCGAAGCCCCCTAGTTTTTATATAATAGAGAGATATTTTAATTCTCCCACTCCAAGTGCCTAAGAGAGAGGTAATGGGTGATCTTGTTGATTACTAAGGTTGGCGCCATGTGAGTAGCATGCTGGCTGGGGGGTGAGGGGGGGGGGGTGGTGTAATACAATCCTACTTAATTCAGGGCTTTCTTTTTGCAGCTGAAAATAAATACAGAGAGATATATCTACATAGGTCAGCCTCCTGTGACATGTGACACTTCTAGTAGTAGTAGTAAGGAGTGTTCAGAGGATTTAAGCACTTTAGCTTAATTTCCCTTTAGGATTGAAATACCCTTTAAGACTCTGATTAATGCTGGAACACTTTTCATTTAGTTGAGCTTAAGGGAAATGTTCAAGGACCATCTTTTATTCTGTATTTCACATTCACTGATCGGTGTATATTCCTATTTGTTTACCCACATTTTTATGCTTAAAACCACCTCGAGAAAAGAAAAGCAAACTTTCACACACTGCAGGTCTTTTGATGGGAATGACCGTGCTTTCTCACCAGAGAGCAAGCCAGCGAGCGAGAGATCCTGCTGTCACATGACCCTAAACAGCACAATTGGAGGCCCTTGTTATTGTCTAGACCTCATTTGAAAGCATCCGTGTCCAAGGCAACAGGAAGCTGCTCCCTTGTCCTCGCAAAGAAGAGCGCACATCACACTTTGCAAACACTGGGAACATGCATCAGGTGAAGTGCACTGCTACTTTCTGGCGCTCTGCATTTTAAACTCATGGAACACCCGTGGTGGCAAAATTTCAGACAGCGGTAAGTACAACGTTACTGCGTCTTTGTGGTACACGGTGGAGGGGAGCTTTTTCTCTTTTTTTTTCTTTTTTTTTTTGTAATGCGCCAACAGGGCGAGAAAAAGAAAGATAAAGAACAAAAGAAGAGTGGCTGGTTAAAAGTGACTCGCTGGAAGCTAATGCTGTTAGTGGCTGCATTTCATATTGACTGAGGGAGAGCTTTAAGTGCGGGAATCAGATCATCAGAAAAATTTTTTAAAAATATACCCCATATACTTAAAGCAAGCAGAGTGGAAAAAATGTCTGTCGATGACTGCAGTATCGCTTTAAAAAATGTATGTTCTTGACTGGGGGAGATG
This sequence comes from Erpetoichthys calabaricus, assembly GCF_900747795.2. NCBI lineage: Eukaryota > Metazoa > Chordata > Cladistia > Polypteriformes > Polypteridae > Erpetoichthys > Erpetoichthys calabaricus. The sequence goes on along the minus strand of NC_041395.2, from coordinate 21,534,461 downwards.
TGAAGTGTTGTGTTGGTAAGTGTATACGAATAATTCTACTATCATCCTCCCCTAAAATCTGAATTAATCAGCTCAATTTAAAAGTTAATTTCACTTAGTTAAGTTTATTACATGAATAGTATTCCATACCAATTAAATATAATGATTTTTTTAAAGTGTGGTATAGCTTTCCTCTTTCTTAAGTGCTGTTGAAAGACATTGCACTTGCGGTATCTACACATTGATTTGAAATCTCATTGAAAATGGTCTCCTTGGACTTCTTTAACCTGATACTGGCCTATGGGTCCGCTTCAAAACAAATGATAGATAGATAGATAGATAGATAGATAGATAGATAGATAGATAGATAGATAGATAGATAGATAGATAGATAGATAGATAGATAGATAGATAGATAGATAGATAGATAGATACGAAAGGCACAATATAATAGATAGATAGATAGATAGATAGATAGATAGATAGATAGATAGATAGATAGATAGATAGATAGATAGATAGATAGATAGATAGATAGATAGATAGATAGATAGATAGATAGATAGATAGATAGAACTTTATTGTTTCTAGAAAATTAAGTTTGAGTTGTAGTTGATCAAGAAAAGAAAAAGCACAGACAAGGTCAAGGTCAGATTTGTGAGGATCAGCCTTATTCAACGTCATAGGAAAAAAAGCAACCATTTGGTACACTGAATCGATAATTGTATCAAATACTAAGTCTGAGAAGTAGAATATCTCTTCTCTTTAAAGACCATATTATAGTATGTCTCCCTTCTTGACGATTGGAGTCACATTTGCAACTTTCCAATCTTCAGGTACTTCGCCTTTCTGAAGTGACTACTGATATTTGCCTAATAAGGGTTTATAGATGATGTCTTTCATTTCTTTCAATACAGTTGTTAAGATCCCATCAGACCCAGGGTCAAATTAGTCTTCAATGTACTGATGGCGGGCGTCACGGTGGCGCAGTGGGTAGCGCTGCTGCCTCGCATTCCGGGTCCTCCCTGTGTGGAGTTTGCATTTTCTCCCCGTGTCTGCGTGGGTTTCCTCCCACAGTCCAAAGACATGCAGGTTAGATGCATTGGTGATTCTACATTGTCCCTAGTGTGTGTGTGTGTGTGTGCCCTGTGGTGGGCTGGCACCCTGCCCAGGGTTTGTTTCCTGCCTTGTGCCCTGTGTTGGCTGGGATTGGCTCCTGTGACCCAGTAGTTAGGATATAGCGGGTTGGATAATGGATGGATGTACTAAGGGCTTGAAGCCTATTTGACACTTCTATTTTAAAATCTATTAACTCAGAGTTTGTTTTTACTTTTGCACATGGTATTCTGCTTGTTTCTTCCTTTATAAATACTTGGGTGAAATATTTGTTCAGTTCATTTACTATTTCCTTGTCATTTTCAAAGTTTTCTTCATTTGTTTCCCCAAGGAAACAAATTCTCTTTTATCGTCTTTTTACTGGAGTGGCATTGAAAACATTGCTTGTTGTTCATTTTGGCTTCTTGATCTCTTACTGTAGTTTCTGGTATTCCTCTATGTCCGAATTATCTGGCTTTTTAAAATTTTCTTGTACAGTGATCTTTTCAGTTTTGCTTTTTTTTAATAATACTGTATTCCTATTTATCCATATTGGCTGATTTTTACTCCTTTTGTTTTATTGCTTTCTGGAATAAATTTATTTAATCTCTAGATTCATCTCTGGATTAATCTCTTTCAATACTTTGTATTTTTTTTCACTTATTATTGTACTGATGTCTTTATCCAAGGTGGCTTATAGAATCTGATATATGATTGGTTATACTTCTTTTGTTTTTTCCAATTGGAACACAGGCAGATGAAATGACTTGCTAATGGTCACTCAGTGTTAGCAGTGGGATTTGAACCCACAATCCCAGTTTGAATTCCAAAGTCTTTACCACTACACCACACTGCCTGCCTTTTTTCCAGAATGAGTGCCACACTAACTGAGAGCAACTATTAGTGTTATTCAAAGTAAGGAAATAAAGTTCTATCTATCTATCTATCTATCTATCTATCTATCTATCTATCTATCTATCTATCTATCTATCTATCTATCTATCTATCTATCTATCTATCTATCTATCTATCTATCTATCTATCTATCTATCTATCTATCTATCTATCTATCTATCTATCTATCTAGGCTAAGCTTAACATGCATCACAGGAAAATTAATGGAAGGAATTATTAAGGATAAGATCGAGCAACACCTGGCAAGGACAGGAGTTATTCTAAGCAGTCAGCATGGGTTCAGAAGAGGGAGGTCGTGTTTTACTAACATGCTGGAATTCTATGAGGAGGCAACAAAAGGATACGATCAAAGTGGAGCTCATGATATTATTTATTTGGACTTTCAGAAAGCATTTGATAAGGTGCCACATGAGAGGTTGGGCATCAGATTAAAAGAGGTGGGAGTTCAGGGTGATGTTTGTAGATGGGTGCAGAATTGGCTCAGACACAGGAAGCAGAGGGTGATGGTGCGAGGAACCTCATCAGAACTGGCCGATGTTAAGAGTGGTGACCAGCAGGGGTCAGTGCTGGGGCCGCTGCTATTTTTAATATATATAAATGATTTAGATAGGAATATAAGTAACAAGCTGGTTAAATTTGCAGATGATACCAAGATAGGTGGATTAGCAGATAATTTGGAATCCGTTATCTCATCACAGAAGGACTTGGACAGCAGGCAGGCTTGGGCAGATTTGTGGCAGATGAAATTTAATGTCAGTAAATGTAAAGAATTACACGTAGGAAGTAAAAATGTGAAGTTTGAATACACAATGGGGGGTCAGAAAATCGAGAGTACATCTTATGAGAAGGATTTAGGAGTCATAGTGGACTCTAAGCTATCGACTTCCCGACAGTGTTGAGAAGCCATTAAGAAGGCTAACAGACTGTCAGGTTATATAGCACCTTGATGTGTGGAGTACAAGTCACAGGAGGTTCTGCTCAACCTTTATAACACACTGGTGAGGCCTCATCTGGAGTCCTGTGTGCAGTTTTGGTCTCCAGGCTACAAAAAGGACATAACAGCACTAGAGAAGGTCCAGAGAAGAGCGACTGGGCTGATTCAGGGCTACAGGGGTTGAATTATGAGGAAAGATTAAAAAAGCTGAGCCTTTACAGTTTAAGCAAAAGAAGATTAAGAGGTGACATGATTAAAGTATTTAAAATTATGAAGGGAATTAGTGCAGTGGATCGAGACTGTTATTTTAAAATGAGTTCATCAAGAACACGGGGACACAGTTGGAAACTTGTTAAGGGTAAATTTCGCACAAACATTAGGAAGTTTTTCTTTACACAAAGAATGATAGACACTTGGAATAAGTGACCAAGTAGTGTGGTAGACAGTAAGACTTGACTTGATGTTTTCTTGGAAGAAATAAGTGGATAGTACTGGCGAGCTTTGTTGGGCTGAATGGCCTGTTCTCGTCTAGAGTGTTCTAATTATCTATCTATCTATCTATCTATCTATCTATCTATCTATCTATCTATCTATCTATCTATCTATCTATCTATCTATCTATCTATCTATCTATCTATCTATCTATCTATCTATCTATCTATCTATCTATCTATCTATCTATCTATCTATCTATCTATCTATCTATCTATCTATCTATCTATCTATCTATCTATCTATCTATCTTTTGGAATATGAACATGTCTTAGAAAGTCCTCATGAATTTGTGTAGTTTGCCATCCCCTGCAATTTTCCGTCATGTAATCTGACATCCTCAAATAATGAGATCAGCAGCTGCGGTCATCCAGTTTGACATCCCCGTCTACTATAAGTCATGTAATGTGATGGCACCTTTAAGTCTTTATGGCTTTCTATGGAGCATATTTTAATGCTGTATAACATAAGCAAAGCCTTCTTAAGGTCTAATTAAACAGCAGAAAGTGACAAATAGATGCTGTGGCCATGTGAGGTATGACACAGAATCCAAAATAAAGGTTGGGGCACAGGCTGGGTCCCCCTGTTTAATCAGCATAGGAGAGCACAACAAAAACAGCAGGTGATGGCACACACAAAAGAAAAGGAAGTGCAGCTGTGCCTTCTTAAAGCCTTTCAGGTCTGGAGTGGAGCTCTGTATTTGTCAAGCATTCGTCTACAGTGAGACGCCACCTTCCGGAAGTGCCTTGAATATATTGTCCTCTAACTAGAAATTGTCCTCATTGGACGGCTTCAGAGAGACACAATACGGTTAGCATCAGAGCCTCATCTCATCCCTGGGTGGTATTGCTTACCAAGGGTGAGCCAGGAAGTTGATCCTCGGGCCTACATGTGTGACATGGCATAATCAGTAGCCATTATTCCAAAGTGTTGTTATTGGTGCATTAAAAGTCTTACTAAAGCCATGCAAAACATTTCTTGAGATTTTTGCCACATGGTAGTGACTGACAATGACATCCACCTAAGTTTCCCTAAAGTGCTACTGAAAATCTGTGGCATTCTGAGCCAGCCTACTATAATGGGGCACTCCACGTGAATACTTTTAACCGAATATGGGGTAGAAAAACTGGATTATCTTGATTTGAAGCAGGAAGGAAAGGCTTAAAGATTAATAAGTACCTGTCTCTCTCCAGACGAGTGGTCAGGTAAGTTATAATATTGTCTGATTCAATTTAAAGAAAAACTGGTTAATTCAAAAAATGCCTAGGGGCATCTTTCTACATGAATGGCTTACTATGCTTTGTTTGCCTTGTTTTGGTATACAAAGTGACTCCCAGGAAATTTCCCATAAGGCAAAATGTTGATCACTGCCATACATGTAATAGAATTTTGTAAGGATGTCATGGTCAGCAGTTTAAGTGTGACCCCAAGCTGCATCATGCATCTAATTAAAGGCCACATTAGCTTAACTATTTTTTTGGGCCGAAAAGTTGCAAATGCATTCACATACTCATTGTGCAGTCAGTCAGTCAGTCATTGTCTAACCTGCTTAGTCCTAAACAGGGTCGCGGGTGGGTGTGAGAGCCGATCCCAGCTAGCACAGCGCTTCAAAGCTGGAACAAACCCTGGAGAGGGTGATACTGAGCACCACGTCGGAGAATGATGCTGCCAAAGTGTTTTGGCTAACGTTGATTTCTTTACATTTTTTTCTACTCTGTGTAATATTTGGAGAATCAGAATCAGAGTCACATTTATTTGCTAAGTATTCATGAAAGGAAGTATACAAGGAATTTGACTCTAAGATTAAGGAGTCCTGGAATCATCGGGTAGGAGGGCCCTTTCATCTGATTGGCCGGCCCAACAGTAGCTCAGCTGTAGAATGGCCAATAGGGGGAGGCGGCTTGTTGGTGGAGCCCTGCAGGACTCTGATGGTGTCTGGCTTGTCTCTGATTCCTTTCCTACAATCTGGCTGGAGTTTTACAATTAGCTGATGGACAGATGTTGCTGTTTTTCATTTATGTTAATTTGTTTCCATTTTGTTTTTTAATTATATTTAAGCCAAATCTGTATCCTCATCTGTGATAGTTCTGTATTTAGTGAGTGGTATCATCTATTCTTGCATTCTTGCATTCTTGCATTACTTAATTACCTTTACACTAGCGAATCGGGCTACAAATTCTACGTTTGTGAAATCAATACTTTCTCTGCAAAGAATTATTTGTTTTTTTAAGTCCCTGAAATGATTTTGTTCTAATATATAGATTTGAGCAAATTTTGGTGTTTCACCCTCTCCGGGGTGCAAGGGTCCAGATTGATGGTATATTTGGCCATGTATTCTGTAACAATATGGACTATGGCCTGGAGGCAGGGATATTTGTGCACCCATGGATGCACAGGCTAATGCGCTGTTGTACTTTCTGGTATTTTCCAAGAAGTGCTTGGAGTTTGGGTCTAAATATGTCAACAGGTTCTTAAACCTGTCAGGATATCTGTAAGGGTTCATTCAAACTCGACCTTAATGGCAGTAATTGTATTCTCCGCTTTGCTTGTTCTCACAGGTGAAGTTGAATGAGTTGCAATGTTTGCACAGGTTGTCAAATGTGCCAGAGTGGTGCTCTGGAACTTCGTCCTCAATAATATCTGTGTGATTGCACATGGCAATACCGTGCCGCTGAGCATTTTCACGCCGCAAGGCACGGGCTGCTGGTTGTAGCTGAATTCTCTCTTGAGGTGACGTTTTGTTTTCCTGTTTTTGCTTTCACTCTTTTAAATTCCAAATCCACCTGTGTGCCGATACTCCACATGCGTACACTGTATATACTCTCATTAGTTCTTGTGCTGTTGTTCTCCTTCTAGCGTACCAGGAGTTTACACTAATTGGGCTCCAGATTGAGGAACATGGAATGGAAACTTCATTATTTAAGCCTGTGATTATGTGCTGAAAACAAACAACCCCCTTTTAAAAATAGTAACTTTTCTTTGAAAAGACAAACAACTGCATGTGCAGTCATTGGTAGTACTGAGCCATTCAGTATCTCATTAAGTCTCGTAGAGTGACCTGAGATGGGAGGAAAACAAGCAGTCTTGTGGTTAAGACTTCAATATCTTAGCCATTAAGACCTCCTAATACTTGCTAAGTATTTTATATGGAGGAAATGTAATTTTAGTGTGCACCTTCGGAAAGTATTCACGCACTTCACTTTTTACACATTTACACATGCTGCATTCTTATGCCCAAATTATTTTAATTCATTTTTCCTCCTCATCAGGCAGCAGTCAATACCCCAGATTGACAAAGCAGACACAGTTGTCTATTTGCCGAACTGTCTTTCACCGAGTTGTCTTTTCGCCCAGTTGTCTTTTCGCCTAGTTGTCTTTTCACCGAGTTGTCTGTCGCCGAGTTGTCTTTTGCCGAGTTGTCTATTCTCCGAGTTGTCTGTTGCCCAGTTGTCTTTCACCGAGTTGTCTTTCACCGAGTTGTCTTTCGCCGAGTTGTCTTTCACCGAGTTGTCTTTCGCCGAGTTGTCTTTCGCCGAGTTGTCTTTCGCCGAGTTGTCTGTCGCCCAGTTGTCTTTTCGCCCAGTTGTCTTTCACCGAGTTGTCTTTCGCCGAGTTGTCTATTCTCCGAGTTGTCTTTCGCACAGTTGTCTTTTCGCCTAGTTGCCTTTCACCGAGTTGTCTTTTCACCAAGTTGTCTTTCACCGAGTTGTCTTTCGCCGAGTTGTCTATTCTCCGAGTTGTCTGTTGCCCAGTTGTCTTTTCGCTGAGTTGCCTTTCACCGAGTTATCTTTTCGGCGAGTTATCTTTTCGGCGAGTTGTCTTTTCGGCGAGTTGTCTTTTCGCCGAGTTGTCTTTCACCGAGTTGTCTATTCTCCGAGTTGTCTGTTGCCCAGTTGTCTTTTCGCCGAGTTGCCTTTCGCCGAGTTATCTTTTCTCCGAGTTTTCTGTCACTCAGTTGTGTGTCGCCCAGTTGTCTTTTCTCTGAGCTGTCTTTTCGCAGAGTTGTCTTTTCACTCAGTTGTTTGTCACCCAGTTGTCTGTCGCCCAGTTGTCTTTTCGTTGAGTTGTCTTTTCACCAAGTTGTCTTTTCGCCAAGTTGTCTTTTCACCTTGTTGTCTGTCACTCAGTTGTGTTTTCTCCGAGTTGTCTGTCACCCAGTTGTCTTTTTGCCAAGTTGTCTGTCGCCCAGTTGCCCCTGAACGGTGCGCCTTGCAATGGATTGGCATCCAGTCTGACATTTCTACCTTCATGCTCAGTGTTTTCATTATTGGCTCTGAACAGATATTAATGGGTTTGAAATGGCAGCCTTTTGTTGTACAGTCTAGCATTGTATCCATCAGGCCACAGTATTCACAATGAGCACTGCAGAATTAGATTTTTGTTTCTAGCAAAAATAGAATTTGAAAAGTTCATATGAAGAATTGAACATGAATCAAGTAACGAATGACATCTGTGAAGAAGTTATGTAGAAGAAAGACAGCACCTTTGTTTCTATTCAAGGCAAGTAGAATAACTGTATTACTCACCTACCTTGAGCGGCCGCAAGACATGTGTTATGTGTCAGGCATCTCTTCACAGGCCTTATCACAGACTCCATAACTTTCCAAACGCGTAACTGTAATTAAGTTCAACAAGCAAGAAATGTCAACAACTGACAGGCAATTATCTTGATACTTACTTGTGGACCAGAGGTGCGTGTAGGCTGGCAGGCATGGCTCGGTGACACGTCACTTTGCATTTCTGATATTCCCTTTGTCCAATACACCTTTTGACTTCACGAGGCACTTAGCATTCGTCTTCTCAGATTTCAGGATGCAGTGGTGTGTGTCACTTTCACTTATTAAGTAGAGAGACATATCCTGTAAATTGAACAATTTTCTATGGCACCGAACAAGACTACATGAACTCGTTCCTGCTCTACAAGGTTGCCGTGAGGCTGTATGGGTGTCAATGAATTTAGAAAGATTTCAGAAAATTTGGCATTATTTTCTGCAATTTTTGCCCCTTGCCTATCTTTAAATCTGACGCACACTATATGGACAAAAGTACACCAACAGGGACTTTAATGACATTGCCATCAAATCGATCGACTTGAATATGGAGTTGGTCCCCCCTTTGCAGCTATAACAGCTTCCACTCTTCTTGGAAGGCATTCCACAAGCTTTTCGAGTGTTTCTGTGGAAATTTGTGCCCATTCATTCTGTAGAGCATTTATGAGGTAAGGCACTGATGTTGGACGAGAAGGCCTGGCTCACAATCTCCATTCCTGCTCATCCCAAAGGTGTTCAATGGGGTTGAGGTCAGTGCTCTGTGGGGCCAGTCAAGTTCTTCCACACTGAGCACAGCCGACCATGTCTTTATGGACTTTACTTTGTGCATGGAGGCACAGTCCTGCTGGAATATAAGAGGGATTTTCCAAAACTGTTTTCCCAAAGTTGGAAGCATAGCATCATCCGAAATGTCTTGGTATGCTGAAGCATTAAGATTACCCTTTATTGGAAGTATGAGGCCCAGTCCAAACCCTGAAAAACAACCCCACACCATTATCTCTCCTCCACCAAACTTCATAGCTGGCACAATACAGTCAAGCAGGTAACGTTCTCCCAGCAACCACAAAACCCCGACTCTCACATTTGACTGCCAAACAGGGAAGCGTGATATATCACTCCATAGAGCATGTTCCCACCACTCCCTCTGACGATTGGCACTGGACTTGGTGATGTGAGGCTTACATGCAGCTGCTCGGCCATGGAAACCCATTCCATGAAGCTCCCACCACACAGTTAATGCCAGTGGAATTCTGGAACTCTTCAGCTATGGAATCAGCCGAGCATTGGCGACTTTTACATTTTACGACTTTTTATGCACCTTAGCAGTCGTTGACCCCACTCAGTGACTTTACATGATCTTCTGCTTTGTGGCAGAATTGCTGTTGTTCCTAAACGCTTCCACTCTCCAACAATACTACTTACAGATGACTGTTGAATATCCAGCAGGGATGAAATTTCACAAACCATCTTATTATATAGGTGGCATCCCATCACACTACTACACTGAACTCTTCAGAATGATCCGTTTTGTTTCACAAATGTTTGTAAATGGAGACTGCATGGCTAGATTTGTACACCAGCCACAGTGGTTCTGAACACAGGCATGCCACAGGGTTGTGTGCTCAGCCCAGCACTCTTCACGTTTTTTACACACGATTGCTCTGCCATCCATGCCACAAATATGGTCGTGAAGTTTGTGGATGATACGACCGTGGTGGATCTCATATCAGACAATGATGAGACTCACAACAGAGAGGAGATACAACACCTAGCACTATGGTGCTCAGCCAACAACCTCATCTTGAACACCAGCAAGACCAAACAGGTCATTGTGGACTATAGGAGGTCCAGAAGAACAAAACATGCTCCTATATTCATGCACGAGGAGGCTGTAATGTGTGGACGATATCAAGTTCTTGGGTAGCCACATCACATCGGATCTGACCTGGTCTTTGAACACATCTCACCTGGTAAAGAAGGCCCAACAAAGACTCTTCTTCCTCAGGAAGATGAGACGTGCTGGATTCTCCTTTCGGCTGCTCACAAACTTCTACAGATCCGCTATAGAAAGCATTCTCTGTCACAGTATGACAGTGTGGTACACAGAACAGGAAGGACTTGGCACGGTTGGTGAGAACAGCACAGGGGAAGTCCTCTCCTAGACCTGGGCTCTGTATATGCTGGAAGGGTGCAGAAGAGGGCCAAATGTATAGCTGCGGATCTCACCCATCCGGGAAATGGACTGTTTGTACAACTGCCTTCAGGAAAGCGGTACATGAACATAAAAACACGTACCAGCAGACTGAAAGACCGCTTTATCTCCAGAGCTGTAAAGTCCATCTGCACCTGCTGATGCACACACATACATCTACCCCTAACCTGCCCCCCGTAGACGTGCACATGCACTTTCCCTCGTAATCAAACACACACACTCGTATTCCTCCCCTGCAGACCCACGCACACAGATCACTGGTCTCTGCAGGTGTACTACCTCAGGAAAAGTCTGGACTTGATGATGTTTTATTGCTGCTGTCTTTTATACTTATGTTTATTTTATTATTTACAGTGTATTGTATATTTAAGTATTCTGCCTTGAAGCCGAGTCCTACCAACAAAAGATTTCGTTATGTGTATGCATAATGACAATAGTCCTGTGGTGGGTTGGCACACCCTGCCCGGGATTGGTTCCTGCCTTGTGCTCTGTGTTGGCTGGGATTGGCTCCAGCGGACCCCCGTGACCCTGTGTTTGGATTCAGTGGGTTGGATAATGGACAATAAAGAATTCTCCATCTTCTACATCTAGATTCTTGATTTTATACACCTGTGGAAATGGGTCTGATTGAAACACCAGAATTCAGTAATTAAGAGGTGGGCTCCAATACTTTTGTCCATATACTGTACTTTAGAGCTACATTGTAGCACATTGGCAACAGAGAAGAGGAAAGCAAAAATTCTACTTTTGAGGAAAATGAATGTCTAACTCTTAATATTGCTTTTGGATGTTTTTCAGTGTTGTAGAGTTGATTCCTCGCTTTATTATTGTGGTGGTCTGGCACACTATCTGTCCCTCTCTATCAATGGTGTCTCCGAGGGGAGGCAATGGGTGGAGGCGGCCACCATACAAAAAATACTGTATGGAGGCCGCCTGATAAACTGACTGAGGCTGAACATTTGAAGTGTTGGCCACGGGTATTGCTGGTTACGTTCCCTTTGCCCTCTTTGTGTTCTCCTTGCTACTTGATTCCACAGAGCTGATGATGAAAACGCTGGACAGTTCTTCTGAGGTGAGGGCTGTGCTGAACTGATTTTGTAAGAATGATGGCTTCTTATGATGCTAACTACAGTTACAGAGGAGGTGCTGTAAGTAATTTACAGTGCATCCAGAAAGTATTCCCAGCGCATCACTTTTTCCACATTTTGTTATCTTACAGCTTTATTCCAAAATGGATTAAATTCATTTTTTTCCTCAGAATTCTACACACAACACCCCACAATGACAACGTGAAAAAAGTTTACTTGAGGTTTTTGCAAATTTATTAAAAATAAAAAATCTGAGAAATCCCATGTCCATAAGTATTCACAGCCTTTGCTCAATACTTTGTCGATGCACCTTTGGCAGCAATTACAGCCTCAAGTCTTGTTGAATATGATGCCACAAGCTTGGCACACCTATCCTTGGCCAGTTTCGGCCATTCCTCTTTGCAGCACCTCTCAAGCTCCATTAGGTTGGATGGGAAGCGTCGGTGCACAGCCATTTTAAGATCTCTCCAGAGATGTTCAATCGGATTCAATTCTGGGCTCTGGCTGGGCCACTCAAGGACACTCACAGAGTTGTCCTGAAGCCACTCCTTTGATATCTTGTCTGTGTGCTTAGGGTCGTTGTCCTGCTGAAAGATGAACCATTGCCCCAGTCTGAGGTCAAGAGCGCTCTGGAGCAGGTTTTCATCCAGGATGTCTCTGTACATTGCTGCAGTCATCTTTCCCTTTATCCTGACTAGTCTCTCAGTCCCTGCCGCTGAAAAACATCCCCACAGCATGATGCTGCCACCACCATGCTTCACTGTAGGGATAGTATTGGCCTGGTGATGAGCGGTGCCTGGTTTCCTCCAAACGTGACGCCTGGCATTCACATCAAAGAGTTCAATCTTTGTCTCATCAGACCACAGAATTTTCTTTCTCATGGTCTGAGAGTCCTTCAGGTGCCTTTTGGCAAACTCCAGGCGGGCTGCCATGTGCCTTTTACTAAGGAGTGGCTTCTGTCTGGCCACTCTACCATACAGGCCTGATTGGTGGATTGCTGCAGAGATGGTTGTCCTTCTGGAAGGTTCTCCTCTCTCCACAGAGGACCTCTGGAGCTCTGACAGAGTGACCATTGGGTTCTTGGTCACCTCCCTGACTAAGGCCCTTCTCCCCAGATTGCTCAGTTTAGATGGCTGGCCAGCTCTAGGAAGAGTCCTGGTGGTTTTGAACTTTTTCCACTTACGGATGATGGAGGTCACTGTGCTCATTGGGACCTTCAAAGCAGCAGAATTTTTTCTGTAACCTTCCCCAGATTTGTGCCTTGAGACAATCCTGTCTCGGAGGTCTACAGACAATTCCTTTGACTTCATGCTTGGTTTGTGCTCTGACATGAACTGTCAACTGTGGGACCTTCTATAGACAGGTGTGTGCCTTTCCAAATCATGTCCAGTCAACTGAATTTACCACAGGTGGACTCCAATTAAGCTGCAGAAACATCTCAAGGATGATCAGGGGAAACAGGATGCACCTGAGCTCAATTTTGAGCTTCGTGGCAAAGGCTGTGAATACTTATGTACATGTGCTTTCTCAGTTTTTTTATTTTTAATAAATTTGCAAAAACCTCAAGTAAACTTTTTTCACGTTGTCATTATGGGGTGTTGTGTGCAGAATTCTGAGGAAAAAAGTGAATTTAATCCATTTTGGAATAAGGCTGCAACATAACAAAATGTGGAAAAAGTGATGCGCTGGGAATACTTTCCAGATGCACTGTAACAGTAATTTAGTAAACTGGTCAGTTAGTATAAATGGCAAGCTGCTTGCAGGCAGAACGTAATATGCTTCATCTCTAACGTTAATTATATATTCAAGCTCTTTTTCAGAAATAAAATAATTTGCAAAAAGGCACAGTAACTGAAGAATAAAACTGCATTGAGCCCCTTTACCAGCATGGAGTGTGTGTGTGTGTGTGTGTGCGTCTGTGTAGGTGAATGGGTGACTACTTGACTTTTAAAAAAATTCTTTTACTCCTGCAAGTGAACTATGATTCTTGGCGCAATGAGAGAAGTCGCAAAATGAACCGGAATGTTCAAGCAAATTCTAGAAAAAAACCCGATCTAAATCCGTTAAGTAGTCATCTCGTTTGCTAGCTAAGTGCTGCTACGGGAGTGAGGAGGGCCCTGTCCCATATCTCTCAGATTTACGCAAATAAATCGGTACCACAAGCGAACTATGATATATAGCACAATGAGAGAAGTCGTAAAATCAACTGGAATGTTAAAAACAATTATAGAAAAAACCCGATCAAAATCCGTTAAGTAGTTCTCTTGTTCACTAGCTAAGCGGAGGTAAGTTACACCCCGAGACTGGTGCATGAATGAGAAGGTCCCTGCCCCATGTCTCTCGGATTCAAGCAAATAAATCAGTTCCTGCAAACGAACTATGATACTTAGCGCAATGAGAGAAGTCGCAAAATCAACAGGAATGTTCAAGCAAATTATAGAAAAAAAACCCGATCTAAATCCGTTAAGTAGTTCTCTCGTTTTGCTAGCTAAGCGGAGGTAAATTACTCCACGAGACTGGTGCGTGAGTGAGAAGGTCCCTGCCCCATGTCTCTCGGATTCACACAAATACATTGGTACCGCGAGGGAATTATAATACATAGCACAATGAGAGAAGTCGCAAAATCAACAGGAATGTTCAAGCAAATTCTAGAAAAAAACCTGATCTAAATACGTTGTTGTTCTCTCGTGAAAAGCGGACAGACAGACAGACGTTGGATTTTATATAAATAGAGATATATGTGTAAACCTCTAATGAACATGTTCCCTGGGAGCGTGTGCCCCCTTATGGATGCAGCGTGTTCTCTCCCTGTGTATTTACGGTTTTGTTTGTTTGTATCAGTGAGTGTCTGTAACTGCAGATGTCAACTTGTTTCAACGCTGAGTGCTTGGGGTGTGTCACTAATTCTACTCAATTAGCAAAATCCATGTAGTGTTTCATGTGCTGTAAAATAAATAACACCCGTCTGCTTTTTCTATCCGCAACCAAAGCCCCTGAAGATCTGCGGTATGAGTAGTGGCAGTTGTGCCATCAGATGACACTGTTTCAAAATATCTATAACAAATTGCTGGGTTATTTTATTTACAGTATAGCGTGGAATAGTGGGCTAAGCAGCAAATGGTCAATTTTTAAATAACCTGGACACAATAAAATGGTACATGTAATGGTTGTCATGACACAAGGCAATAAATCTCATTGATTTAACATATTGCATCTGTTCAAAGATTGATAAAATATATAAAGTTTAGATTAACCAGGTTTTGTTCCTTTACGTTCTCTCATAATTCATAAGCACATGCAGTTCCTCTTCTCTAAACGTCTGCTTAAACTACAATTTCCCAGACTGAAAGTACTGTGCGGCGGCACGGTGGCACAGTGGGTAGCGCTGCTGCCTCGCAGTTGGGAGACCTGGGGACCTGGGCTCGCTTCCCGGGTCCTCCCTGCATGGAGTTTGCATGTTCTCCCCGTGTCTGCGTGGGTTTCCTCCGGGCGCTCCGGTTTCCTCTCACAGTCCAAAGACATGCAGGTTAGGTGGATTGGTGATTCTAAATTGGCCCTAGTGTGTGCTTGGTGTGTGGGTGTGTTTGTGTGTGTCCTGCGGTGGGTTGGCACCCTGCCCGGGATTGGTTCCTGCCTTGAGCCCTGTGTTGGCTGGGATTGGCTCCAGCAGACCCCCGTGACCCTGTGTTCGGATTCAGCGGGTTGGAAAATGGATGGATGGATGGATGAAAGTACTGTATATATCAGCAGACAAGGATATACACCACCCTCCATAATGTTTGGGGCAAAGACACATTTCTCCTTGATTTGCCCCTCTGCTCCACAGTTTAAAATTACAAATCAAACACTTCAGACATTGTGATTAAGGTGCACATTGCAAACTTTCATTTAAGGGGATTTGCGTACATTTCAGTCACACCTTGCAGAAATGACAACACGATCCACCCATTTCTGGGCACCATAATGTTTGTGACAATTGGTGTCACTGTTGTTTGTGATTCCTCAGGTGGGTTTCATTGCTTCATAAGGTACCTCAATTTGCTTCTACACTTTGGAGTCTGTAGATAGATAGATAGATAGATAGATAGATAGATAGATAGATAGATAGATAGATAGATAGATAGATAGATAGATAGATAGATAGATAGATAGATAGATAGATAGATACTTTATTAATCCCAAGGGGAAATTCACAAATTCTGTAGTTGCCATTGTTCAATATGAGGACAAGAGCTGTGCCAATGAAAGTCAAAGAAGCCATCATGAGGCTGAAAACAAGAATAAAACCATTAGAGACATCTATTAGAGTAAAATCATAGGATGACCAAAATCAACTGTCTGGAATATCATGAAGAAGAAAGAACGCACTGGTGAGCTCATGGGTCACAAAGGGACTGGTAGGCCAAGAAGGACCTCCACAGATGAGGACAGAAGAATCCTCACTACGGTAAAGAAAAAGCCCCCAATTCCTGTGTGACAGATCAGAAACAGACTTCAGGGGGCCGATGTGTGTGGGTCAGAGACGACTATCAGCAGAAGACTTCATGATCAGAAACACAGAGGACACACTGCAAGATGGAGACCACTAGTTAGCCACAAAAACGGGATGGCCAGATTACAGTTTGTGAAAAAGGACTTCAAAGAGCCTGCAGAATTCTGGGAAAAGGTCTTGTGGACAGACGAGTCAAAGATGAACCTCATCAGAGTGATGGCGAGAACAAAGTGTGGAGATGAGAAGGAACTGCCCAAGATCCAAAGCAGACCACCTCTTCTGTTAAACATGGCAATGGGGGTGTTATGGCTTGGCCGTGTGTGGCTGCCACAGGTCTCTTCATTGATGATGGAAATGCTGACAGCAGTGGCTCAATGAATTCTTTGATGTACAGTGTGACAGATAGGGGGCGCTGTCGTCCCCTTGAACCCTCAGACCAGACGCCAGACACCAGATAAAAGTCCAAAATGAATTTATTATAATAATAAATGTGCACAAAGCACCCTCCACTCCACAATACTCCAATAATAAACAATACACAATCAATAATAACCAATCCTCCACTCCCAGCAGCTCAGTCACCCTTCCTCCCAACTCGGCTCACTGCTGGGATTTCCCATAGTCCTTTTAAAGTGCTTGAGCCGGAAGTGTTTCTGATCTCTCAGACCCTGTGATTCTTAACACTTCCGGGTCAGGTGAAAAACTCCTTTCTTCATCCCAGAAGTACGTCATTTCTTCTGTCCCTGTGACTAGGACATACTTCCGGGTTGTAGTGCAAATAAAAATCCCTATGCCTCCCTGCAGCGTCCTCTGGTGGCCCCCATGGTATCCAGCAGGGCTGTGAAGGAAAACTCCAATGTCCAGGATGCCCTGCTGGAATTTGGGGCACCTCCATGTTGCCGGGAGGGCTCCATCTGGCGGCGTGGGGGTATTGGCCGGGATGAACGGCCAGCCATATCCCACAACAGAAACATCTGATCTGCTTGAGTTCCAATAAATACCTCCAAACAAGATAATGAGCCAAACACACTGCAGAGGCAACACAGGAAATTATCAAAGCTAAAAAATGGAAAATTCTTGAATGGCCAAGCCAGTTACCTGATTTCAATCCAACTGAGCAGGCCTCTCATATGCGGAAGAGAAAACTTAAGGGGACAGACCCCAAAACAAGCAGGAGCTGAAGATGGCTGCATTAGAGGCTTGACAGAGCATCATCAGAGAAGATCCTCAGCACCTGATGATGTCTATGAATCGCAGATTTCAAGCAGTCATTGAATGCAAAGGGACATGCGACAAAGAACTAAATATGAGAACAGCTTTAATAGACCCTCCATTGCTGTGTCCAAACATTACGGTGCCCTGGAATGGGCGGACAGTGTAGAAAAACTGCTGTGTGACTGAAATGTGTGCAAATCTTCTTAAATGAAAGTCTGCAATGAGCAATTTAATCACAATGTCTGAATGGTTTGATTTGTAATTTTGAACTGCGGAGCAGAGGGACAAATCAAGGAGAAATTGGTCTTTGTCTCAAACATTATGGAGGGCACTGTAAATGATACCTTAGTTATATGTCACTTTAAACATTTACCTACACATCATTAGCATTTCTGTGGACCTTTCTGTGGGACATTCAAGGTTACACATAACGAACCACAGCTCTACAGAATTAATTTGAAACGTTTTCAGTTAGATGGGTTTGACTACGGTTTGACTATGGGATTTCCCATAGTCCTTTTAAAGTGCTTGAGCGATTTCTTGGCTTTCCAGTCCTTTTTGCACCTCCATTTTCTTCATGTGTTTAATACTTATTCCCTCTGTCATTCCACTTTATTACACATAATTTCTGGACTTGTTTGTTGTGATTTCTTTGTATGTGTGGATTACTTGGGTTGTTACTGACATCATTTGTAAAGTTCACATCAATAGCCCCTTTAGAAACATATTTACTGAGAAATACGTTGCCGCGTTCAATACTTATTTTCCCCGCTGTATAACCCTACTGTAGTAACACGAGCCATTTTAATCTGTTTACTTTTTCTTAATTGTTTTTTTTCTCTGTGGAAGTTTTAAGCTGTTTTAACAAAATGTTCCCTTTTTATAACCTTGCAACTTCTGCTTGGAAGTCCCTCTGCTCTGCATAATAAATCTCAAGAATGTAAACTGAAATAGATAAAACAAAAAGGAACAAAATGTGCTGCCTCAGACAGCTGTATTCCCACGTCCACTTGTGAAAGGGTTTATCGAAAGTGACAGTCGGCTCTGAAGTCTCATTAGTGTCGGGATTAAACAATGTGCCATTAATTGATATCTCTCTTTAAATTATGCGCTTCAGATTCAGCACTGAGGTAACAAAGGACCATTGTAGTCCTGACCGGGATGAAGCACAAATCACATGAATCGCCTTGTGAAATGTGCGAGTGCAGCTCCAGATACGACAAGGCCATCAGCCTTGAAGCGGCCCGTGTGTTTGGCAGCCACATCTTAGTTGGATGAGGAATGGCGGCTTGTATTGGAAATGT
The DNA here is from genome assembly GCF_900747795.2 of Erpetoichthys calabaricus. Classification (NCBI taxonomy): domain Eukaryota; kingdom Metazoa; phylum Chordata; class Cladistia; order Polypteriformes; family Polypteridae; genus Erpetoichthys; species Erpetoichthys calabaricus. The sequence goes on along the minus strand of NC_041395.2, from coordinate 21,516,185 downwards.
GAGGCCTTGAAACTCTGTAAACAACTGGTATAATTCAAACATTGAGAAACAATACTTGCATTCTGCTCTTTTGTTTTTATACCTTTTTGAGCTCACATGTAATGCAAAAGGAAACTACTGCAGTTGCCATATCTGTCTGTCTGTCCCTATGAAAACTCTCGTCTCAGGAAACCGATTTTATTGAAGTTTGCTACGTTTGCTCTTTAGATCTGATTACATTAGATTAGATAAACTTCATTAATCCCAAGGGGAAATTCAGATGCATATAGCAGCAGAAACATATAAAAACAAGAATACAGACTCACAGGACAAATAATACAGCAAATCAATCGATAAATAAATAAATAAAAATAAATTTAATGACAACATCAGGTGAACGCATTGAATTGCCTAATAGCAGTGGGTAGAAAAGACCCCCAGAGGCATTGCTTAGAGCACACCATAGTGGTATGAGGCTGTGGCTAAAGAGTGCGCCCTCTGGTGGGGATGGATGGGATTTTTCAGGATGGGATTCAGATTTGCACACTTGGCTCTCATGTCATCAGTGGTAAATCTTTGTTACAATCACCCGCTCCACACAGCTGCAGCACATTCCCTTATGACGCAGGTATCTTCTGTCTATGTGAATTGGTAATGAATCAAGCAGCCATCTACATTTTGATATTTGTATGTACGTGTACAGTGGATTCAAAAAGTATTCGGACCCCCTCACTTTCTGCATACATTATAGATTTAATTTTAAATATATAAATTTGCCATTTTTGTCCATCAATCAACGCTCAATATTTGTATATTTATTACTATTCGGTTTGTTATTATTGTCTCTCTTCTTGTCTTTTTCTCTTTTTAACTCTTATTCCTCACACTGAGTCGATTGCACCTTCAATTTCGTTGTTCCTTTGTAAAAGTGACAATGACAATAAAGATCTATCTATCTATCTAATATCCCATAATGACAAATGACAGTGAAAACATTTATTAAAAATCGAATATACAGTGGGTTTAGAAAAGAATCTCCCCCCCTTCGAAATATTCCCATTTTTTTTGCTTTGCAGCCTTACATGAAAACACACAAACCAATATTTTTTCCAGCTTTACTTGCTCAATGCAATCTCTAACATCCAAGTGAAAGATATCACAGTTACAGTTCAGAAGAATTTAAAAAATAAAAAACAAGAAATCCTGAGATGAATAAAGGATCACCCCCCTCCTAAACTCAATCAGCTGTAAGTGCCCACCATTTCCATTGCAGACCCTGGTTACTGACTTCCTTCCACCTGTGATCAACTGTACTTCTTCTTTTGGCTGCTCCCATTAGGGGTTGCCACAGCAGATCATCTTCTTCCATATCTTCCTGTCCTCTGCATCTTGTTCTGTTACACCTATCACCTGCATGTCCTCCCTCACCACATCCATAAACCCTTAGGCCTTCCTCTTTTCCTCTTGCCTGGCAGCTCTATCCTTAGCACCCTTCTCTCTTATATACCCCTCATCTCACCTCTCTGAGTTTGTCTCCCAACCGTCCAACTTGAGCTGACTCTCTAATGTCCTCATTTCTAATCCTGTTCATCCTCGTCACACCCAATGCAAATCTTAGCATCTTTAACTCTGCCACCTCCAGCTCTGTCTCCTGCTTTCTGGTCAGTGCCACCGTCTCCAGCCCATATAACATAGCTGGTCTCACTACCATCCTGTAGACCTTCCCTTTCACTCTTGCCGTCTGTCACAAATCACTCCACCCACTCCACCCTGCCTGCACTCTCTTTTTCACCTCTCTTCCACAATCCCTGTTATTCTGTACTGCTGATCCCAAGTATTTAAACTCATCCACCTTCGCCAGCTCTACTCCCTGCATCATCTTCACCATTCCACTGACCTCCCTCTCATTCACACACATGTATTCTGTCTTGTTCCTACTGACCTTCATTCCTCTCCTCTCTAGAGCATATCTCCACCTCTCCATGGTCTCCTCAACCTGCTCCCTACTATCGCTACAGATCACAATGTCATCAGCAAACATCATAGTCCACGGGGACTCCTGTCTAATCTCTTCTGTCAACCTGTCCATCACCATTGCAAATAAGAAAGGGCTCAGAGCCGATCCCTGATGTAATCCCATCTCCACCATGAATGCGTCAGTCACTCCTACCGTAGACCTCACCACAGTCACACTTCCCTCGTACATATCCTGTACAACTCTTACATACTTCTCTGCCACTCCTTACTTCCTCATACAATATCACAGCTCCTCTTGAGGCACCCTGTCATATGCTTTATCCAGGTCCACAAAGACGCAATGCAACTCCACCTGTGATCAATTGTAATGAGTGTGATTAGTGAAGCTGTTCCTGGAGCATTCATTCCCTTTCTTGGTAGTGCAACTGACAGCAAACAACTGACTATGGTGGCAAACCACTTTCAAAAGATCTCAGTTGTGGACAGACAGAAGGCAGGAGATGGATACAAAAAAATATCAAAGGCTTCTTCAATCCCAAGGAGCTCAGTAAAGTCCATCATAAAGAAGTGGCAAGTGTTAGGTACTACTAGGACCCTCCCTGGATCCAAACTGGATGGAAAAGCAAGGAGGAAACTGGTAAGAGAGGCTGCCAAGAGACCAATGGACACTTTGCCATCAAATCCTGTAACTCCTTCAAAGAGTGGTCATTGTGTACATGTGACAACAATTTCACAAGCGCTCCACAATCGTGGCTTGTTCAGGAGGGTCGCAAGGAAAAAGTCACTTCTCAAGAAAGGCCACATTAAGGCTCGTTTGAGCTTTGCCAAAATGCACCTTGAAGTTTCTGATGCCGAGTGGAAAAAAGTCTTATGGTCAGATGGGACCAAAATCAAACTATTTGGCCTCAACACCAAACGGTACACCAATGCAGCTCACCATCCACAACACACCGTACCTACAGTAAAGCATGGAGATGGCAGAATCCTGTTGTGCGGGGTGTTTCTCTGCCGCAGGGCCTGGGGCTCTCGTTAGGGTAGAAGTAAAAATGAATGGGGCAAAATACAGTACCAACAAATTCTTGAGGAAAACCTGCTACCCTCAGCCAGAAAGTTGAAGACGGGCAGAATGTTCACCTTTCAACACGACAACAACGACCCGAAGCACACAGCAAAATGGACCACCCAGTGGCTGAATGTCCTCGTGTGGCCAGTCAGAGCCCAGACCTAAATCCCATTGAAAATCTGTGGAAAGATTTGAGGATAGCAGACCACCAACGCTCACCATCCAATTTGACTGAACTTGAACAGTTAAACTGTAAAGAAGAGTGGGGGGCAAATATTGAGTGGACTCAATCTAGATGTGCAACGCTGATAGAGAAGAATCCCAACAGACTCAAGGCTGTCATTAAAGCAAAAGGTGGGTCAAAAAAATGACATTGACATGGGGGGGGGGGGGGGTCCTTTATTAATCTCAGTAGGTCTTGCTTTTGATTCTTTATAATTTTTCTGAACTGTAGCTGTGATATCTTTCACATGGATGTTATTGGTTGCATTGAGTAAGTAAAGCTGGGAAGACATATATTTTGTGTGTGTTTTCACTTAAGGCTGTAAACCAAAAAAATGGGAATATTTCGAAGGGGGGGGATTCTTTTCTATATCCACTGTAAGTATTCAAACTTTTAATTCAGTACTTTGTAGAAGCTCCTTTGGCAGCAATTCCAGCTTCAGGTCTACGTAGGTAAGTCTCTAAATCTTCTATGGTAAGCTTTGCGTCCCTGGATTTGGGCAGTTTGTCCCATTCTTCCTGGCAGATCCTCTCAAGCTCAGTTAGACTGGATAATATGACCTGAAGATGGCTGCATTGGCACCAGAGAAGATCCTCATCACCTGATGATGACTATGAAGCGCAGACTTCAAGGGATATGTGACAAAGTGGTTAGTTAATATGACAGCTTCAATAGACCTGCCATTGCTGTGTCCAAACATTATGGTGCCCTGAAATTTGGGGCCCCCATGTAGAAAAAGTATTGTGTGACCGAAATCTATGCAGATCCACCTAAATGAAAGTCTGCAATGTGCACTTTAATCACAATGTCTGAAGTGTTTGATTTGTAATTTCAAACAGTACAGCAGAGGGAGAAATGAAGGAAAGATGTGTCTGTCCCAAACATTGTGGAGGGCACTTTAGGAGTAGAGTGTACCTTTATGCAGAAGATCTCACAGAAGAGCACTGGATGTGCCAGTTGACAATTCCCTGCAACTGCCCCACCTGAAATTTACTTCTACAAACTCACGTCATTTCCTTCGGATTTTGCAGGTGGCAACTACTCCAAGTAGCCTGTTTAATATTTTTTTGTTTTTTCATCTTTCATTTTCTCTTTTAATTTTTTCCATAGGGCTTTGCCTCTGATAGGCTGTGTTGTAACATGCCATCATGAAGGCAGATGACATCTGCTCTAGAGTTCAGGGGTCAAACATTCACTCTAAACCCAAAAACTGCAGATAATGAAGTAAAAAGGAAGAAACATACTCAGTGCAAGTCTCGTCCCGCTTTATAACAGGTGGGTCCTTGTCATCCATCTCACTCATTTCCATAACTTCTTGCATTACGTGATTAACTTCATTTAGAACCGAAAGAGGGAGATGTTTGTGTTTTAAATACAGGAACAATTTAAGGAAGATGGCATAGATGGATTTTGAAACAGTTTCTGTCTTTACACTTTATAATGAGAGTGTAGCATCAAGTCAATGACACTTGTGGGCTATTGATCTGGTCAGTTAAGTAGCAGAGGGGCTTGTTCATCAGTTTCAGCTGCTTTGGTGCACTGGAGGAGCAACAGTGAGACGACCCCCAAAATGGTTTGAATGGTTTCACAGGTGGAGGGAGGCCACTGACAGTTTTCCCTCTTTATTTGTTTTGTCACTTGTTTTCCATCTGGCTATGGTCAGTGTCACTACTGGTAGCATGAGGCCATACCTGGACCCTACAGAGTTTGGTGGCATGGGTAGTCCAACTTCTCCAGGATGGCACATCAATACGTGCCATTGCCAGAAGGTTTGCTGTGTCTCCCAGCACAATCTCAAGGGCATGGAGGTGATTCCAGGAGACAGGCAGTTACTCTAATAGAGCTGGACAGGGCCCCTCATAGAAGGTCCTTAACCCATCACCAGGACCGGTATCTGCTCCTTTGCGCAAAGAGGAACAGGATGAGCACTGCCAGAGCCTATAAAATGACCTCCAGCAGGCAGGCCACTGGTGTGAATGTCTCTGACCAAACAATCAGAAACAAACTTCATGAGGGTGGCCTGAGGGCCCGACGTCCTCTAGTGGGCCCTGTGCTCACTGCCTGCCCGGCACCGTGGAGCTCGATTGGCATTTGCCATAGAATACCAGGATTGGCAGGTCCACCACTGGCGCCCTGTGCTTTTCACAGATGAGAGCAGGTTCACCCTGAGCACATGTGACAGACGTGAAAGGGTCTGGAGAAGCAGTGGAGAACGTTATACTGCCTGTAACATCGTTCAGCATGACTGGTTTGGTTTGGTGGTGGGTCAGTGATGGTATATCTGGGGAGGCATATCCATGGAGGGACACACAGACCTCTACAGGCTTGACAACGGCACCTTGACTGCCATTCGGTATCGGAATGAAATCCGTGGACCCATTGTCAGACCCTATGCTGGTGCAGTGGCTCCTGGGTTCCTCCTGGTGCACGACAATGCCCGGCCTCATGTGGCGAGAGGATAAAGGAATTGATACCATTGACTGGCCCTCACGCTCACTCGCCTGATCTCAATCCAATTGAACACCTCTGGGTCTGACATTATGTTTCGGACTTTCTAACGCCTCAGACTGTCCAGGAGCTCAGTGATGCCCTGGTCCAGATCTGTGAGGAGATCCCTCAGGACACCATCTGTCATCTCATTAGGACATTGTTAGGCATGTATACAAGCATGTAGGGACCATACAAACTACTGAGTATGATTTGGACTTGCTGCAATGAAATTTTGGCCAAATGGACTCGCCTGTCTGCCACTGCATCATTTGTTCCCTTTGATTTCCGGGATGTCTTTGAATTCGGCCCTCTGTAGGTCGATCATTTCCATCAAATGATGTGCCACCCTTTTCGTTCCTAACACATTACCATATCAGTCCATATCAGTAGTGATAGCCAGCTGGACTTTTTTTCCCGTTGAGATCTGATGCGTTTTCAAAGTGTTCCTTTAAGTTTTTTGAGCAGTTTATATATATATATATATATACTAGTCATTTAGCCCGTTACAATAACGGGCGCTAGAACAGTAGTGCATAAACATTAGTAGGAACAGTCTATATTAAATGGCAAGGGACTTTGACCTCATTCTTTTTGTTGGTCGTATTTTTCTTTCTTTCAGCCTTTCTTTTGTTGATGTTTACTTGCTGAGCTGACCGTTCTTCGTGGGCTGCCGCCGTGTATTGTGTGTCTTTAATTTTCTGTGACAGTAATACTGTCTTGTACGGCTCTATTCAATAAGGGCGCGCACAAAAAGGCGAGCTTCAAAAGGGCGACCTCAATTGAGCGCGGCGAATAAAGGCGTTCGTAGATAAATTAGTTCAAATGGCTCTGGAATATGTGAAGAGCAACAAAGGTGCAGATGTTTATTTACGCGCGCCTTTATTCACTGCGCCCAATGGAGGTCGCCCCTTTTGAGGCTCGCCTTTTTGTGTGCGCCCTTATTGAAGGATACCGTCTTGTACGTTCGCTGGCTTGTACGTCTGCTGTCTTGTACGTCCGTAATATACCTTTAATTTTCTCTGGCGGTAATACAGGAGTGCACGTCGGTAATATGTCTTTAATCTCCTCTGACAGTAATACTGGCTTGTATGTGGCTGTAATATGCGTCACTGTATTGTGTGCCTTTAATTTCCTCTCGCAGTAATACTGGTTTGTATTTCCGTAAAACGCCTCTAACTTTCTCTGACAGTAATATCGCGCGTCGCACCATGCCCCGCGCATGCGCACTTCACCAGAAGACACACACACACAAACACCTGGACGCACACAGGGATTTTATATATATAGATACTGTATACACTAGGGGGGTAAGTCCCCCTGGTGCCTTTGGCACCCAACTCCCAGTTGCGGCCAGTCTGCCTCTTGCATTGTGAAGAGTGGGGCTGAATGCACCCCAAGAAGACGCAGTCACTCCTCCCAAACCCCCTATTAAACGGTGATACAATGGGGAACAAATACGTTGTTTTACCTCCTCTTTGCTCGATCAGCTGCTGCTGCTGCTGTGCCGTGTGATCTACATCTCGTGTGGCGCTTTGAACATTTAAAAAGCCTGTACAGCAGCTGTCCTACTCTTTGTCTTTTATTTCCAGCCCTGAGACGTGGTTAAATCTTTTGGCACTCTTGGTTAAGTCCCATCTCGTGAGACATGAGTTCTTGTTATTTTTTAGTTCATAATTTAAAAATGGAATAAGAATCTGAAAATCTAACACTGCGGTGGGCTGGCGACCTGCCCGGGGTTTGTCTCCTGCCTTGCGCCCTGTGTTGGCTGGGATTGGCTCCAGCAGACCCCCGTGACCCTGTAGTTAGGATATAGCGGGTTGGATAATGGATGGATGGATGGATGGAAAATCTAACAACACCACATTAACGTTCGACAAACTCTGAAAAGAATGATACCAAACATATATATGTAGGTTTTAAAATAAGCCTGATTTTAAGCGTGACATAAAAACGTAACATAAAATCGTTGCTTTTAGGCTTAGTATTTTATGTATAGAGAGTAGATACTGTATGTCACAACTGGAGACCTGATCAGTGCAATAATTAAGAATGGTAGGACTTTAGCAGCAGGAGTCTGTGGCAGTTCGTTTATAGAGGGTCCTTTCCATCAGTAGCGTTTGTCTTACTGTCCTTGGTATGCATATGCATGCAGAACTCAACTTACATGCTCAAAGTTCCAATAAAATGATAATAAGGCCCGTGTTGCTCATTTATGCCATGATATAGATTGTAAAGTAACATGTACCACCATAGTTTAAATTGTGTCTGGGGCAGATGGCTATTAAGCTCATTTTCTGTTGATTAGCCGGGGTTCTTGTAATGTTTTATGTTGAGCAACTTGTAATTAATGATTCTGAGAAGTCAAGCAAAATGACCCATTTTATTGAGAGAGGTGAGGAGCACACGCTGATAGAGCGCATTGCCACACCCACCACATGACGAACCACCTCAGGACCCCAGATTAGGACCCGAGTGCAGCCATGCGACACCTCAGCACCACACCAGTTCAGATGGAATGGCACAATGGGAGGTTTTTTTATGGTGACTGGAGTGCCAATTCTGCCGCCAAGCCCCAAGTTTTACCCTGCAGGATGGAGGGCCTACATGCTGGGCTGGATGCAGGTTAACATCATACCCAGGACGGAGCAATTGAAGGGCCTTGCTCAAGGTCCCAGCGGAGTAGAGTCACTTTTGGCATTTACGGGATTCGCACCAGCAACCTTCCGATTGCCAGTGCAGATCCCTCGCCTCAGAGCCGCCACTACAAGCTCATTTACTGTTGATTGGCCACACTTTTTTAGTTGGAAGCAAACAATGGGTTCTTGTAATGTTTATATTGAGCAACTTGCAATTTGTGATTCTGAGATGTCAAGCAAAATGACACCTTTTAGTGGCTAACTAAAAATATTACAATATGCAAGCTTTCAAGGCAACTAAGACCCCTTCTTCAGGCAAGATGTAATGGAGTGACAGTGGAGTGACATTCTTGCCTGAAGAACGGGCCTGAGTTGCCTCTAAAGCTTGCATATTGTAATCTTTTTAGTTAGCCAACAAAAGGTGTCATTTTGCTTGACTTCTCACTACATCCACAATGGCTAACATGGCATTTGGTATGGAATTCGTAAAATCAGTGTTAATGTTTGTGATGCGCCATCTGTTGGAGTGACAAATGCAACACATATCTGTATGTCTCTGCCGTATGTCATGTTGTATGGGATTCATAAAAGCGACCTGCAGTAAGGTAAGGTATTGTACAGTAATTGGATTTCAGTCTAAGTGGCTTAGTGATGCCGTAGTTAGCGTCGCTGCCTCTCAGCTCTAGAGACACAGCCAGGGCAGCCTCTGTATGTTCCTTGTATTTTGTTTGTAAATTCGTTCGGGTTTTGCTGGGAACGTTGTGTTCCTCTTAAGGGTTTGTCACATTTCGTGATCTTTCCATCAATTTTCAGTCGTAGCCTTATTTACAGAATCTTAGTGAATCAGAAATATTTAACTGTGCTGAAACCAGTCGCATAGGCTGACATACCCAGCGACTCACTCCAAGCAATCTGCGACTCCTCCAATCAAAATCAAACAGATTTGACTTTTGTTGTAGGGGTTGGCTCTGTGCTCAGGAGTGCTAACAACCAATGAGTACTCAGCTGGGAGAACAATGCATACTGTATAATGAAGTGATGAGGAATAAGGAATGTGGGTTTTTTTGAGCCTCACAAACAGAAGAGAGGCTCATCTGTCTGATATCTCATGTTTTATGTACCAGAACAGAATGGAGAAAAGAAAAAGAGGATGAGATTATGGCTGAAGTCACTATACCTCATGCTTCCTACAGCACTGGCTCTGTCAGGTAGAACGCTGGTGGTTATCACAAAAAGGGACGAGCACAGCTATGCTGGAGAGTCGTCACACACAGTCACTAAATATGACAGGCCCAGCAACTTCACATTGGCAGGTGATAAGATCAGAAACTACAGTCTGCAAGTCTACCATAAATTCACGACGAGACGAGAAGTCATACAATGTGACATTGGTTTAACATATATCGATAACTAGACCTTGGTATGCTATGTGTACTAGTGTCCATTCAAGGTTTCGGCTTTGTGCTCAATGATATTAGGATCTGGACCTTCAGATAGCACTTGATAAGGGGCCACAGGAGAGGATGGGCATCAAACTAAAAGAAGTGGGCATTCAGGGTGTTGTGTGTAGAGGTGGGTGCAAAAGTGGCTCAGACACTAGGAGCAGAAGATGATGGTGTGAGGAACCTCATCAGAACTGGTTGACGTTAAGTGTGGTGTCCAGTAGGGGTCAGTGCAGGGGCTGTTGCTATTTGTCCATCCATCCATCCATTATCCTAACTACAGGGTTACGGGGTGTCTGCTGGAGCCAATCCCAGCCAGCATAGGGTGCAAGGCAGGAAACAAACCATGGGCAGGGTTCCAGCCCACTGCAGGGCGCACACACACACCAAGGACAATTTAGAATCGCCAATGCACCTAACCTGCATGTCTTTGGACTGTGGGAGGAAACCTATGCAGACATGGGGAGAACATGCAAACTCCACGCAGGGAGGACCCGGAAGTGAACCCGGGTCTCCTAACTGCGAGGCAGGAGCGCTACCACTGTGCCACCATGCCACCCGCTGCTATTTGTAACAAATATAAATGATTTAGATAAGAATATGAGTAACAAGCTGGTGAAGTTTGCAGATGATACCAAGATAGGTGGATCAGCAGATAATTTGGAATCCGTTATATCATCACAGAAGGACTTGGATAGCAGACAGGGTGGGCAGATTTGTGGACGATGAAATTTAATGGGAGGAAGTGTAAAGAATTACACATAGGAAGTAAAAATGTGAGGTTTGAATACACAAAGGGAGGTCAGAAAATTGAGAGAACACCTTATGAGAAGGATTTAGGAGTCGTAGTGGACTCTAAGCTGTCAACTTTCAGACAGTGTTCAGAAGCCATTAAGAAGGCTAACAGAATGTCAGGTTATATAGCGCCTTGATGTGTGGAGTACAAGTCACAGGAGGTTCTGCTCCAGCTTTATAACACACTGGTGAGGCCTCATCTGGAGTAATGGGTGCAGTTTGGGTCTCCAAGCTACAAAAAGGACATAGCAGCACTAGAGAAGGTCCAGAGAAGAGCGACTGGGCTGATTCAGGGCTACAGGGGATGAGTTATGAGGAAAGATTAAAAGAGCTGAGCCTTTAGAGTTTAAGGAAAAGAAGATTAAGAGGAGACCTGACTGAAATGTTTAAAATTAGGAAGGGAATTAGTACAGTGGATCGAGACGGTGATTTTAAAATGAGTTCCTCAAGAACACAGGGACACAGTTGGAAACTTGTTGACGGGAAATTTCACACAAACATTAGGAAGTTTTTCTTTACACAGAGAACGATAGACACTTGGAATAAGCGACCAAGTAGTGTGGTAGACAGTAAGACTTTAGGGACTTTCAAAACTCGACTTGATGTTTTTTTGGAGGAATTAAGTGGACAGGACTGGTGAGCTTTGTTGGGCTGAATGGCCTGTTCTCGTTCAGATTGTCCTAATGTTCTAATAGCTAATGTGAGGTGAGTGTACTAACACTAAAATGGCTGCCATCACATCATTCAGGTGAGTGTTACACATTGGTGGTTGAAGAGTTCCTCTCTGTCTAAAAAAGTGTTTTGAGTAGTAAGCAGGTATTTGAGTAATTTCAAAATATTTGCTATCTCTTTTGCTACAATCACTTTCAGCTATTTTCCTCAGTATTGGCGCTCCATCTCTTGAGCGCATTCTCGTAAAGTCTGCTTCTCAGACTCGTCATTATTTTCGAGGGTCCTTTCTCACATCCTGTCCACTTTTACACCTGCCGTCTTTGAAAGTGACTCTCCACATGTCTCCCATGCCATTTCTCCTCCTCGTGGCTCTCACACTTGCACATCCACTTTCGTGGTGTCACCAAAGACAAACTGACCAATCAGAATGCTCAGAGGGACTGGACAAACAGACTTTAGTGTTTTATTATATAGTAGATTGTCTCTCTATTATAATAAAAAAATCTTGGGATGAGATGTGACTTTCTAGCCTGGGACGAGATGTGACTTTTTCAGAGAGACAAGACTCTGTGCCAAGAGATTTAACAATGCCCAGTGCCAGAAATAAAAGACAAAGAGTAGATGACAAAGTAGAACGCCGTAAGAATTCAAAAACGTTGGCGCAATACACATGCAGAACAGGTCAGAGACGGTGACTTTAAAATGAGTTCGTCAAGAACCCAGGGACACAGTTAGAAACTTGTTAAGGGTAAATTTCACTCAAACATTAGGGCGTTCTTCTTTACACAAAGAACGATAGACACTTGGAATAAGTGAGCAAGTAGAGTGTGTCACAAGCGGCTGGGGGACAGACCCAGCCAGGTCGCCTGGAAGGACCGGGAGGTGGCATGCTCGTCCTCTGGGCCACGAGGGGGCAACCGCCCTGGATCGATAGAGGACCACAAGAGGGGAGCAAGGAGGCTCAAGCCCGTTGTGGCCTGTGGCCATCGCCAGGGGGCGACCCAAGCCTCATGGAGCCCAGGAAACGTTTACTTCCGCCACACCCAGGAAAATGGAGGATGATCCTTCCAGGGACGCCCGGAGTGCTTCCAGGTGCTCTCCTGACAGTTCCGCCACACTAGGAAGTGTCGTCAGGCGGAGCACCTGGAGCCCATCCGGGTCATAATAAAAGGGGCCACCTCCCTACAATCGGGGAGCTACAGTCGGGAGTGGGAACAGGACGAAGCTCCCGTGGAGAGAGGAACAGGCGGCCCACGGACAGTGTGAGAAAGGCCCGGATAAGGGGTGATTAGTGCTGGGAGCACTGTGTGCTGTGCGGGACTGTGCATTTTGGAGTGAATAAACGTGTGTACTTTTATAAAGATGTGATGTCAATCTGGTGGTGTTCGGGCATGTCTCACATGTGGCACACAGTAGAACTTTATGGACTTTGAAAACTCGACTTCATGTTATTTTAGAAGAGTGAAGTGGATAGGACTGGCGAGCTTTGTTGGGCTGAATGGCCTGTTCTCGTCTAGAGTGTTCTGATGTTTTAACTGCCCGCACTGAAATAAGTGACAATTCAAAATGAATACATGAGTGTGTTGATTATTTAGAAAGGTTTATCCTTAATAAGGAAAAATCTATTCTGTAAAGTAGGACTAATATGGCTGCCTGGAGTCGTAGTAACACATAATTTGGCCTACAAAGCTCAAGGTTGCACGTTCATGTCCAGCACTATGTGATCCTGAGGAAATGGCTTCACCATTCAGTTCTTGCTCTGTTAAAACTGTGACAGGAGTTGTTCTGAACTGAAGGCCATTTAAGTTTTGTCCAAGCTTGCAAAAGAAGTCAGTTTTAGGAACTATAAAGCACATGCAGCACATGGTTACCGCCGCATATTTCAAAGGATATAACATCACACAGCTTGTTGTGAAATTTAAACAAAAAATATTTAAGTGTTGGCAGGCTAAATGCTACATTTTGGTATTTTTCCAGAGCAAACAAGGATTGCTGTAAAGATGCCGTTGTTAATTAGAGACAAAGGACTGCGCTTACACAAACTCTTAATTCTAGCTCCTTGAGTTAAACAAAAACGAGCTTTGTATTTTAGGGTATAATAGTGCACTCCTGTGTCTTGTGCTGTATAATTAGTTCATTAAAAGCACATGTCGTTATTGGGCAATGCGCTGATACTGCTGACTGGGTATAATTGAGACTGCACAAGATGACAGGTGAAGGTAGAAGAGGCTTACGGTAATTGGCAGAAAATAACAGCCTTGTGTTCATGCTTCACTTCTCGGATATAATTTTAAATGACTGATTTATTGGAGAACTGCATTATGAGAAATAGTTAATTAGAAGAGAGAAGAGTAATGATGCTGTAGGTATAAGGAATGAGGTGGTGTTTTTATTAAATGTCTGCGACATCGTCTACATAAGCAGTAGTTTTAAAAAAGTCATAAAAATTAAGAAGCAGTTTATGTTAACATTTATATTTTACATTGTTACAATTTCATAGTGAAGATCTTCATTTGAAGTGCTTTATACATGGGAATTTCCATTTTACAGTTTATATTTTTAACTGCATAATTCTACACATTTTGAGTTTTATGTTATTCATATTTTGTGTTTGTAGAAATGAATTTTCAGTTTTGTATAGCCATTAGTTGTGCTACCCATCTAAGACAAGCTGAAACCTAAATAATCAATGTAAACCTTTATCTTAGTGTTTGCAGTGCACTATCTATTGGAATGTATTTTGTAATGCATTTAGTAATAAACAGCATTGCATTTGTCATTTCAACAGATAGCGCATCACAAATAGTTGTAGCAATGCATTTTATTGCCCTAAATGTTTGTGATGTGCCATTTGTTGGAACAACAAATGCGATGCATATGTCTTTGTTATTTGGCATATGGTATGGGATTCAAAATAGCAGTGTTAATGTTTGTGATGCACCATTTGTTGGAAAGGCAAATGCAATGCATATATCTCTGTTATTTGGCATATGGTATGGGATTCAAAATAGCACTGTTAATGTTTGTGGTGCGCCATTTGTTGGAATGACAAATAAAATGCATATGTCTCTTTTATTTGGCATTTGATATGGGATAAAAAATAGCAGGTTTGAGATGTGCCATTTGTTGGAATGACAAATGCAATGCATGCATCAATGTTATTTGGCATTTGGTATAGAATTCATAAAAGCAGTGTTAATGTTTGTGATGCGCCATCTGTTGGAACGCGAAAAGCGATGCATATGTCTTTGTTATTTGGCATATGGTATGGGATTCAAAATAGCAATGTTAATGTTTGTGATGCACCATTTGTTGGAACGGCAAATGCAATGCATTTATCTCTGTTATTTGGAATTTGGTATGGCATAAAAAATAGCAGTGTTAATGTTTGTGATGCACCATTTGTTGGAATGACAAATGCAATGCATATGTCTCTGGTATTTGGTATGGAATTCAGAATAGCAGTGTTAATGTTTCTGATGCACAATTTGTTGGAATGACAAATGCAATGCATATGTCTCTGTTATTTTGCATTTGGTATGGGATAAAAAATAGCAGGTTTGAGATGTGCCATTTGCTGGAATGACAAATGCAATGCATGCATCAATGTTATTTGGCATTTGGTATAGAATTCATAAAAGCAGTGTTAATGTTTGTGATGCGCCATCTGTTGGAATGAGAAATGCGATGCATATGTCTTTGTTATTTGGCATATGGTATGGGATTCAAAATAGCTGTGTTAATGTTTGTGAGGCACCATTTGTTGGAACGGAAAATGCAATGCATTTATCTCTGTTATTTGGAATTTGGTATGGCATAAAAAATAGCAGTGTTAGTGTTTGTGATGCACCATTTGCTGAAATGACAAATGCAATGCATATGTCTCTGTTATTTGGTATTTGGTATGGAATTCAAAATAGCAGTGTTAATGTTTGTGATGCACCATTTGTTGGAATGACAAATGTAATGCATATGTCTCTTTTATTTTGCATTTGGTATGGGATAAAAAATAGCAGGTTTGAGAAGTGCCATTTGTTGGAATGACAAATGCAATGCATGCATCAATGTTATTTGGCATTTGGTATGGAATTTGTAAAATCTGTGTTAATGTTTATGATGTGCCGTCTGTTGGAATGTCAAATACAACACATATGTCTCTGCTGTATGCCATGTTGTATGGGATTCATAAAAGCAGTGTTAATGTTTGTGATGCACCAACTGTTGGAATGACAGAGACATAGCAGACAGACAGACACACAGACACAACCCACAGACAAAAAGACATAATCTTAGACAAAAGATGAAATGCAGCGAGACAATGAAACCGGTATCCAGATTAGTTGAGAAGAAAATGCCATACACCCTTGTGGCCTCTGATGAGATTGTGCTTTTGTCACTTCAAGGCTTTGTGCCTGCTCAAGGTGCCACCCTATCAGCCCCTGCACACTCCTGCTGCCTCATGGGAGTTGTAATCCCTGGGTCGGCACTGGTTTTTGGTTTACCTCCATATCAATATAATTTATCTTCCCAATACGACATATAGCCTACATTTTAAACTGGACCACCATCAACACACATGCAAAGTTTTGTGAAAATCGTTTTAGCCATTTTTGCGTGTTTGTAAAATAAACAGACATCCAAATAGCTTGCAATTTTATTTATACAGATCGCTCGGAAGCACAGACACTTGGAATAAGTGACCACATAGTGTAGGAGGCAGGAGGACCTTCAAAACTAAACTTGATTGAAGAATTAAGTGGAGAGGCCTGGTAAGCTTTGCTGGACTGAATGGGCAGAGTGTTCTAATGTTCTAACTGGTTCTGTACGTTACCACAATGAATTTTAAATGAAACAACTCAGATGCAGTTGAAGTGCAGACTTTCAGCTTTAATTCAGTGGGGTGAACAAAACGATTGCATAAAAATGTGAGGCAACTAAAGCATTTTTTGAACACAATCCCTTCATGTCAGGGGCTCAAAAGTAATTGGACAAATGAAATAACTGGAAATAAAATGTTCATTTCTAATACTTGGTTGAAAACCCTTTGCTGGCAATGACAGCCTGAAGTCTTGAACTCCTGGACATCACCAGATGTTGGGTTTCCTCCTTTTTAATGCTCTGCCAGGCCTTTACTGCAGCGGCTTTCAGTTGCTGTTTGTTTGTGGGCCTTTCTGTCTGAAGTTTAGTCTTCAACAAGTGAAATGTCTGCTCAGTTGGGTTAAGATCAGGTGACTGACTTGGCCATTCGAGAATTTTCCACTTCTTTGCTTTAATAAACTCCTGGGTTGCTTTGGCTGTATGTTTTGGGTCATTGTCCATCTGTATCATGAATCACTTTGACTGTATTTAGCTGGATTTGAGCAGACAGTATGTCTCTGAACACCTCAGAATTCATTCGGCTGCTTCTGTCCTGTGTCACATCATCAATAAACACTAGTGTCCCAGTGCCACTGGCAGCCATGCACGCCCAAGCCATCACACTGCCTCCACCGTGTTTTACAGATGATGTGGTATGCTTTGGATAATGAGCTGTTCCACGCCTTCTCCATACTTTTTTCTTGCCATCATTCTGGTAGAGGTTGATCTTGGTTTCATCTGTCCAAAGAATGTTTTTCCAGAACTGTGCTGGCTTTTTTAGATGTTCTTTAGCAAAGTCCAATCTAGCCTTTCTATTCTTCAGGCTTATGAGTGGCTTGCACCTTGCAGTGCACCCTCTGTATTTACTTTCATGCAGTCTTCTCTTTATGGTAGACTTGGATATCGATATGCCTACCCCCTGGAGAGTGTTGTTCACTTGGTTGGCTGTTGTGAAGGGGTTTCTCTTCACCATGGAAATGATTCTGCGATCATCCACCACTGTTGTCTTCCATGGACGTCCAGGTCTTTTTGCGTTGCTGAGTTCACCAGTGCTTGCTTTCTTTCTCAGGATGTACCAAACTGTAGATTTTGCCACTCGTAATATTGTAGCAATTTCTCCGATGGGTTTTTTCTGTTTTCACAGCTTAAGGATGGCTTCTTTCACCTGCATGGAGAGCTCCTTTGACCGCATGTTGTCTGTTCACAGCAAAATCTTCCACATGCAAGCACCACACCTCAAATCAACTGCAGGCCTTTTATCTGCTTAATTGATAAGGACATAACGACGGACTTGGCCACACCTGCCCATGAAATAGCCTTTGAGTCAATTGTCCAATTACTTTTGAGCCCCTGAGATGAAGGGATTGTGTTCAAAAAAATGCTTTAGTTGCCTCATATTTTTATGCAATCGTTTTAAAGAATTAAAGCTGAAAGTCTGCACTTCAACTGCATCTGAGTTGTTTCATTTAAAATTCATTGTGGTAATGTACAGAACCAAAATTAGAAAAAAGTTGTTTCTGTTCAAATATTTATGGACCTAACTGTAGGCCCTACAATCTGCTGGGAAAAACCTGGGGGTCGGTGTCAGAATTGGTACTCCAGCCACCATAACAAACCTCCCACTGTTCCATTCCATCTGAACTGGTGTGGTGCTGAGGGGTCACCCGTCACATGGCTGCACTCGGGTCCTAATCTGGGATCCTCAGTTGGTTTGTTGTGTGGTGGGTGCGGTAATGGGCTGTATCAGCGCCTGCTCCTCACCTCTCCTCCCACCTATCCACGCCTTAATAATTGTTGCAATGTCAAATTACCCGTTTCCAGGGATTTAAAATTATTGAACGTGTTGTAATTTACAGGGGTTTCCGACTACAGCCCTGGGGGGCCACAGTGGCTGCAGGTTTTCATTCTAACCCTTTTCTTAATTAGTGACCAGATTTTGCTGCCAGTTAACTCTTTGCCTTAATTTTAATTGACTTTTCAATTAAACATGTTGTTGGACTGTGGGAGGACACTTGACCACCCAGAGGAAACCCACACAGACACAGGGAGAACATGCAAACTACATGCAGAGAGGACCTGAGACACAATCCCTGGTCTCCATACTGTGAGGCAGCAGCGCTACCACTGCGCCACCCATTAAGTAAATATAAAATGTGAAATGCTCCCACCTTCACATCAATTCATTTTGCCACTGAACGCTCCTGAATGTTATGCCGTGCTGACTTCGTCTAACCTGTTGAAATCGTTTTATCCACTGCTGGATGACAGGGAGCTGAAGCCTGCCCTGTGTGTATTGGTCTCACACCAGGAATGAACTCCTTACAATATGGCAGTCAAGCACCGGGCAGACTCACCCACACTTTGAATAGCCAGTCGTTCTTTTCATCTTGTCTTTGTAGCTCTAAAGAAATGTAGACTTTCTGACAGTGCTGCTGACAGCAGTTTGCTGGGTCACTCGTGTTGCTTTGTCATCTCGAGATTTCGATGACTAATGTGGGGTTGGAAGTTCAGTGGGGGTCTTGCTCAGGTGGGAGTCATCAGTAAGGTGCTGTTTGCAAAGCATTTTGAAATTCCAGGGCACAGCGAAACAAAGAACTATTCAGTCTTTAAGAAACCTTAGCCATTATTAAAAGCTGCTGATATTTCCTTCACATCAGGCATGTCATACTGAATCATGGAGGGCGACGAACATGTCCATACAATTACTTAACTGTTTCCCCTTTTCTGTTTTTTAGATGAAATCTGCATGAAAGACGGCAGCAGGGACCAAGTACCAGCAGGTGCATCAAAGTATCACACCTTCGAAGGAAACGTCTCAGAGTTCAAAGGGAGGCCCGGTGCTTTGGTGAGCCAGGTGTCTTAGATTCTGTTACAGCACGACTGCTATGGGCCAGCCAGGCCAGGCCAGGAGCATGGTGGGAGTAGGTGACAGGACCACTCTGTATTTGTTCAGTGGGGCACTTTGTAAAATCTCATTATATTCTTTCATTAATATTTTTTTTAGTAGTAGTTCACACATGGACTGGGTGTTGTGCAGGGTTGTGGGGCCCATCGGCTGTTGGTGAAGAGCAGATTCACTGATCTTGACTTTGCTGACAATACTGTGAGTCAATGGAGGCTCTGATTGGGGCTCTCGAGAGACTGAGTGAGGAGTCCGAGTGTCTGGGCATGCGAGTGTCCTGATAAAAACCAAAGAGCCAGGCCTTTAATGACCTCTTGGGCACTGCCATCAGCAGTGTGTGTGTCTGCGGAGAGAGTGTCGACCTCGTCGGGAGGTTTACTGACCTCGGCAGTGACATTCATGTCTCTGGTGACTCTTCCTATGAAGTCAGTAGACAGACTGGGAGAGCACTGGGGGTCATGAGGTCACTGGACAGGGGTGTGTGGCGCTCCTGATATCTCCGCAAAAGAACGAAGGTCCGAGTCTTTAGAGTCCTGGTGCTTTCTGTTTGTGAGACATGGACGCTATTCAGTGACCTGAGATGAAGACTGGACTCCTTTGGTACTGGGTCTCTTCAGAGAATCCTTGGGTCCCACTGGTTTGACTTTGTGTTGCTAACAGAGTCCTGAATGAGGCACATGACCTGCATTGTGAGGGAGTGTCAGTTACGCCACTACGGCCATGTGGTGCATTCCCCCCGAGGGTGATCCAGCTTATAAGATCCTCATTGTTGAGAACCCGAGTGGCTGGACCAGGCCAAGGGGACGCCTATCTATCTATCTATCTATCTATCTATCTATCTATCTATCTATCTATCTATCTATCTATCTATCTATCTATCTATCTATCTATCTATCTATCTATCTATCTATCTATCTATCTATCTATCTATCTATGTGACACCTGGCTGCGGCAGATAGAGGGTCATTTCCGGAGGGTGGGACTGGACCGTTTGTCTGTCTTAGGGGGCTGCCAACTGGAATCCTTTGTTGTGTGGTGGTTGTGGCAACATGCTGTACCAGTACATGCTCCCTAACCTGACCTGACATACGTCAAACACTGCAAGTCTGTTGTTTGTTTGTTACACGGCCTAAATTACTTTTATAATTATACGCTGTAATAACAAAGCGAAGACAGCAGGAAAACTTTGGCAAACCTTCTATAATCTTCTATATAAACGTCTACGCGTGGAAGTGTGCGTGTCTGTCTGTCCGGCCTGGAAATGCGAGGCTACAGCATGAAGCTCAAAGAAAGAGACTCAGTCGCCAAAGTGAAACTCGCTTAGCCGCTGATACACAAGTGAGGTGAGCACGTTGGCAAAACGAGACCTCCGTGGAGAGAGAAACTCGCTTAGCTGCTGATACACAACAGAGGCGAGCATGTCGGCAAAACGAAACCACCGAGGAAAGACAACCTTGATTAAAACGAAACCTCTGAGGAGAGAGAACATCGCTTAGCCGCTAAGGCACAACCGGTGTGATTGATTGATTGAAGTGACAGAATCCATGGTTTCTAGGAGCATGGGCTAACACAGCTAGTTGAATATATAATTATATGAATAAAATGTATTATTATTTATTTTATTAAATCTCAAAAACAGAGGAATAAAACACTGGTAAAGTGTGTAAGAAGACGCTATATAACACCTGACCTGACACAGATTGGACACAGGAGGCACGTGTAAAATAAAGAAATATTTTTTATTTTTCTTTACCTGTGGGCACATACACAGTCCCAAGCACACCACTTGTTCTTGGCACCACCACTCCTCCTAAGCAACCTTGTCCTCCTCCACCCGACTCTGGCCCCCGAGTGGTGGTCGCTGGCTCCCTTTTATTGGGTACCCGGAACTGCTCCAGGTGGTTGATGAGTCCAGCTAGCTGCACTTCCGGGTAAGGTGATACCAGCGCCCAAAAGGGCCAAGCCGCTCCTGTAGCAGCACCCCCTGGCGGCGCCTGCGGAACCCCACAGAGCTGCACAGAACTCCAACCCCCCATGAAGCCCTGGGGGAGTCCAAGGCACCGCTGCAACCCAGGGAGGCTGCCATCTAGCATCCAGGGCGAGATACTGGGCTTCCCACCCTTGTCCCCCTGGCAGATGTGGTGAAGAGGCGTCCCGGCCAGGCATGGGCCCCGGCTATCCGTCACAAGTGTTAAGATACGACTTGTCAGATGGGAGTCTGGATACAACTACTAAAGATGGTGGTTCTTCCAATTACCAGCAGGAAGAGGCAGGTCGTGGTGACCGGACACCAGGAAGCGACTTCAGTGCTGGAAAAGCCTTCAACCTTCCAGTCTGCAGCTAGGGTAGAAAGAGAGAAGATGTTATCGTTCAGTGCCAACCCCTGGAGTGGCAGAGAATCACCATCACCAGAGCCCTGACACCATCCCTGATGCGCACACGTGTGTGACAATGTGTGTCAGGATAATTCATGAATTATTGCATGAGTCAAACACATCTTGTGAACTTTGGTTTTACTCAGGGGTTAAGTTTTCCTTCGCCATTTGATTTATGAAATATCAGTTTGCCATTACCGTACTTAATCTTGGGGTTTTGTACCAAAATAAACGAGGAGCTTATTATGTTCTTTCAGCAGGACTTACATGTATTGCCACTGGCAATCCACCAGATTAATTCCTTCTGCAAGTCGTAAGTACATAGGATTTAAAGTAATTAACGCAGAATTTAGTGACATCTATGATTATATAGTTTAGGGAGGGATTCTTGATAACACCCTGTGTGATGGCTCGGAAAACTTCACAAAGACGTTTCACTGCAGATGTCTTTTACTATCACTGCACCTGCAGACAAGTACAAATCATGGGGCAGCTGGTGAAGGCACAGATGAAGCAGTCTCCCAGGCCAGGACTCCTGTGCCACAACTTAATAATAGTAATAATTCTTTACATTGATATAGCACTTTTCTCACTACTCTCACTACGCTTTACATAGAGAATGGGGAGCCACTTTAGTGCGGCACCCACCTGGATGATGCAACGGCAGCCATTTTGTGCCAGTACGCTCACCACAACATTAGCAATTAGGTGGTGAAGGGTTAAGAGAAGTAGGCAGTCACAGACAGGGAATGATTAGGGGGCCAAAATGACTAAGCCGTGGTGGGAAATTTAGCCAGGACACTGGGATACACCCTACTCTTTACAAAGGATGCAGATTAAATGACTTAAATGGTCCTGGTGGAAGGCAATGAACCAGTAAACATCGCCATCCTGCACCTTTGACTGTTCAACCACACTGATTACCTCAAACACTAAAACAAACTCCACCTTGACTCACTCAAAGAGACGCACTGGAAAGGTGCAAACTGTGAGGCTGTAGTGTTTGCAAATAAAACGTACGCTATATCATAAAAAACAACGAATATGAAAAGGAAGACCTTATGCTTATACTCTGCAATGCACCTGTGAGACCACAACTGGGATGTTAAGTTGCTCCTCCAATCAGCCCCCCACCTCTAATTTTCTAATGATCTCTCACCCATTAACTACCTGATAGCTTCATGTGCAGTGAGCATACTGGTGCAAGAATGGCTGCGGTCGCAGATACTGCACATTGGTGGAGGGTGTCTATGTAAAACTCTTTCAGCAGGTTATATAAATGTAATGAATTATTTTTTATTGTGCATGCATATACCCATAAAAGGCCAGTTTCGAGCATCAGTGAAATGCTGGTTCTTTAATGGCACTTTACTGGGTTGTGAGGTTCCTTGTAGAGCCATAGCTTGTTAAAGAACTGTTTCATTCCAGGCATGGCTCTTTGAATATGAAATTGGTTCCTTGGGCTGTTATGTCTATTATAATAAGTAGGGGGCTTTGCCCCCTGCTCGCTTTGCTCGCCAACCCCCCCCAGCCTGCGCTACACACCAGCCAATTCGCGTCTCTGCCACTCGCGTATATGGATTTCACTTTCACCAAACAACAAAACTTTTAACTCTCGTGGATACGCCTCTTCATTGGGAAGAAGAATGACTTTTCTCTGATGGCAACATGAATTAGATGATCTGCAAGTCTCTGACTTAAAGATTAAATCCGAACAATATATTCAATCTCTTTTCGCTGTTCCGTTATTTCACTGAGTAATAATTTCCGTTTGTTTGCGATAATGCAATCTTTACTATCATTTTTTTGAGACTTTTGAATTTTTGTACTTCCATTATCTTTAACCTGCTCTGCATGTGTATCATGCCAACATTTTTGAATTCTTTACGGCATTCTACTTTGTCATTTATTTCTGGGTTTTGGGCTGGGTTAAATCTCTTGGCACAGAGTCTCATCTTGCGGGACGTGAAAGTGTCTCTCTGAAAAAGTCACGTCTTGTCCCAGGCTAAAAAGTCTCATCTCATCCCAGGATTTTTTTATTATAATAGAGAGACAATCCATCCATCCATTTTCCAACCCGCTGAATCCGAACACAGGGTCACGGGGGTCTGCTGGAGCCAATCCCAGTCAACACAGGGCGCAAGGCAAGAAGCAATCCTGGGCAGGGCGCCAACCCACCACAGAGAGAGAGACAATCTAGTGTATAATAAAACACTAAAGTCAAGTCCCTCTGAGCATTCTAATTGGTCAGTTTGTCTTTGGTGTGGTTGGTCAGTTTGTCTTTGGTGACACCACGAAAGTGGATGTGCAAGTGTGAAAGCCACGAGGAGGAGAAATGGCATGGGAGACATGTGGAGAGTCACCTTCAAAGACGGCAGGTGTAAAAGTGGACAGGATGTGAGAAAGGACCCTCGAAAATAATGACAAGTCTGAGAAGCAGACTTTACAGGAATGTGCTCAAGAGATGGAGCTCCAATACTGAGGAAAATAACTGAAAGTGATTGTAGCGAAAGAGATAGCAAATATTTTGAAATTACTCAATTGCCTGTGTGACAGGTACAGTGGCTAGTTAATAATAATTAATGAGTTAAATTTATATAGTGCTTTTCTTACTACTCAAAGCACTTTTCTAGACAGAGAGGAACTCTTCAACCGCCAAAGTGTAACACTCACCTGAATGATATGATGGCAGCCATTTTAGTGTTAGTACACTCACCTCACATTAGCTATTAGAACATTAGGACTGTCTGAATGAGAACAGGCCATTCAGCCCAACAAAGCTCGCCAGTCCTATCCACTTATTTCTTCCAAAAAAACATCAAGTCGAGTTTTGAAAGTCCCTAATGTCTTACTGTCTACCACACTACTTGGTCGCTTATTCCAAGTGTCTATCGTTCTCTGTGTAAAGAAAATCTTCTTAATGTTTGTGAGAAATTTCCCCTTAACAAGTTTCCATCTGTGTCCCCGTGTTCTTGATGAACTCATTTTAAAGTCACCGTCTCGATCCACTGGACTAATTCACTTCATAATTTTAAACACTTCAATCATGTCACTTCTTAATCTTCTTCTCCTTAAACTGTAAAGGCTCAGCTCTTTAATCTTTCCTCATAACTCATCCCCTGTAGCCCTGAATCAGCCTAGTTGCTCTTCTCTGGACCTTCTCTAGTGCTGTTATGTCCTTTTTGTAGCCTGGAGACCCAAACTGCACCCAGGACTCCAGATGAGGCCTCACCAGTGTGTTATAAAGCCCTCCTGTGACTTGTACTGCACACATCAAGGCGCTATATAACCTGACATTCTGTTAGCTTTCTTAATGGCTTCTGAACACTGTCTGGAAGTCGATAGCTTAGAGTCCACTACGACTCCTAAATCCTTCTCATAAGGTGGACTCTCGATTTTCAGACCTCCCATTGTGTATTCAAACCTTACATTTTTACTTCCTATGTGTAATACTTTACATTTACATTAAATTTCATCTGCCACAAATCTGCCCAAGCCTGCCTGCTGTCCAAGTCCTTCTGTGATGAGATAACGGATTCCAAATTATCTGCTAATCCACCTATCTTGGTATCATCTGCAAACTTAACCAGCTTGTTACTTACATTCCTATCTAAATCATTTATATTTATTAAAAATAGCAGCGGCCCTAGCACTGACCCCTACTGGACACCACTCTTAACATCCACTTCTAAACACTGTCTGGCAGTTGATAGTGTCGAGTCCACTACGACTCCTAAATCCTTCTCATAAGGTGGACTCTCGATTTTCAGACCACCCATTGTGTATTCAAACCTCACATTTTTACTTCCTACGTGTAATTCTTTACATTTACTGACATTAAATTTCATCTGCCACAAATCTACCCAAGTCCTTCTGTGATGATATAATGGATTCCAAATTATCTGCTAATCCACCTATCTTGGTATCCTCTGCAAACTTAACCAGCTTGTTACTTATATTCGGTTTGAATCCCGTAAATGCCAGTAGGGACTCTGCTCTGTTGAGCCCTTGAGCAAGGCCCTTAACCTGTAATTGCTGAGCGCTTTGAGTAGTGAGAAAAGCACTATATAAATGCAAAGAATGATTATTATCTAAATCCTTTCTATATATTAAAAATAGCAGCAGCCCCACCACTGCCCCCTGCTGGTCACCACTCTTAACATCGGCCAATTCTGAGGAGGTTCCTCACCCTCTGCTTCCTGTGTCTGAGCCAATTTTGCACCCATCTACAAACATCGCCCTTAACTCCCACTTCTTTTAGTTTGATGCCTCCTCTCATGTGGCACCTTATCAAATGTAGGTGGTGAAGGAATGAGAAAGAGATAGCCAATTAGAGACAGGGAATAATTAGTGGGCAGAATGGACGAGGTTGTGATGGACAATTTAGCCAAGACTTCAGGGTACACCCTACAAAGGATGCCCAGGGATCTTTTATAATTAGATGGCACCATATTTACAGCATGGTGTCCCCATCACTGCATTGGGATCCACATTCAAACCACCCCCTGCTGGCCTCACCAACCCAAGCTTTTCCTAGGTGGTCTCTCATCCATGTACTGGCCTGGCCTGGACATGCTTAGCCTCTGGTGGAGAACCTGATGCTGCTGGCTATGTCTATTACGTGGACAACACAGAAATCTAATGTATAGTAGAATACTAACAGAGCAAGAAAACATGAACAGCCCATTTTATTGTATGCAGTAAAAGCCATCTCAAAATCAGGAACCTATTTGCATTTCAGTCTGTTATCATCTATTCATTGGTATTTATTGAGCTTGTTACAGGTCTAAAATTAAAGGTACTTTCTAGAACCTTCATGTGGATGGCTTGGCAGGAATCTGAAACTCCAGCACTGAAGGGCCGCCATGGCTGCAGGTTTTCATTCTCACCCTTTTCTTATTTAGTGACCTGTTTTTGCTGCTAATTAACTTCTTTTGACTTCATTTTAATTGACTTGCTCTTGAAGACTCAGACCCTTGAATTGTTTCTTTTTCCTTAATTAACAGCCAAACAATAATGAGATACAAAATGAGCCAAAACAACTGGTGTCCATCATACAATATCAAAAAATAAAGAAAGATGAAGGTCTCAGGAATGTTGGTCTGCTCAGGACCCTCAAAAAACATGTGACCAGAGCTCTTAGAAAAGAGAAAATCAACAATTACAGAAATGTCTGCTATTGCACAATGAGAGCAGCAATAAGCCATAAAATTAAAGAACGGGTTTAATTTACAACAAGAATCGGCGCCTAATTGAGCAACTGGTTGGAGTGAAATTCCTTGGAGTTTCAGTTTCTGACTTAGCTGCTCTTCTGTTGGCTCCCTCACTTCACATTTCATTTCTGTATAAGGAAAGAAATGAAGCAATTCAAAGGAATGATGAAGAAACTACAGGGAAGAAATCTTAAAAAACAAGTCAATTAAAATGAATTCAAAAGAAGTTAATTAGGAGCAAAAACAGGTCACTAATGAAGAAAAGGATGGGAATGAAAACCTGCAGCCACTGTGGCCTTCCAGGACTGGAGTTTGAGACCACTGCCCTGTGGCACCACTCTGAAGAACTCCTTTGGCATCTTCATTTTTATGAGTGTGGCAGGAAAACTGGAATAGGAAAAACCAACACCGACATGGGGACACTAAAGGAATTTCACACACACACACATTGCCCAGGTTGGGAATTTGAGCCGTGAAGCAGCAGCACAGTAAACCACTGTGCTGATATTTTGCTGCTTTGTGTCTTAAATATTAGTAAAAAATTAAAGGCATTTTTAAATAAAGTACTATTAGTAGAATTGTACACTCACTGAGCCAGTTATTAGGAGCGCCTGTATGCCTTCTTATCCATGCACTTATCTACCCAATCATACGGCAGAAGTGCAATACATAAATTCCTGCAGATACAGGTCAGGAGCTTCAGTTCATGTTGACATCAAATGCCAGATTGGGAAAAAAATGTCATCTCAGTGATATCGACTGTGGCATGATGATTGGTGTCAGATGTGCTGTTTGAGCATTTCTGTAACTGCTCCTGGGATTTTCACACACAACAGTCTGTAGAGTTTACTCAGAATGGTGTGAAAAACCAAAAACATCCAGCAAAAGGCAGTTCTGAGGATGGAAATGCCCTGTTGATATGTGAGAGGTCAGAGGAGAACGGTCATGAAAGTGGTGCAAGCTGACAAAAGGGCTGCGGTAACTCAGATAACCAACTGCAGTGAGCAGAAAAGCATCTCAGAATGTACAGCACATTGAAACTTAAGGGTAGATGGTCTACAACAGCAGAAGACCACGTCGGGTTCCACTCCTGTCCGCACAGAACAGAAAGCTGAGGCTGTGGTGGGCACAGGCTCACCAAAACTGGAAAGTTGTACACTGCAAAAATGTAGCCAGGTGTGATGAATCTCGATTTCAGGTTGGTGTTGGTGGTGTAATGGTGTGGGGAATGTTTGCTTGGCACACTTTGGGCCCATTAATACCAATTAGTCATTGCTTGAATGTCACTACCTGTTTGAGAATTGCTGTTGAACAAGTGCATCCCTTCATGCCCACTATTTAACCATCTCTTAATGTCTACGTCCAGCAATATATTGCACCATATGACAAAGCAAATGTTTCGTGAACATACCAATGAGTCCTTCAGTGGCCTTCCCTGTCAATGGATCTGAATCCAGAAGAACACCTTTGGGATGTGGTGGAACGGGAGATTCGCAGCATAAATGTGCTGCTGACAAATCTGCAGAAATTGTGTGATGTAATCATGGCAACATGGACCAGAATCTCAAATGAGTGTTTCTAACGTCTTCTGGCATCTATGCCATGAAGAACTGAGGTTGTTTTGAGAGAAAAAGGAGGCCTTACCCAGTATTAGTATGGTGGTCCTAAATATTTGCTCAGTGAGTGTATATACTATATACTTTGTATTGTGTTCATAAGAATTACTCCTGAATTACCAGTATGAGAAACCCCCCACATATGACATACCGTTCAACTTGTCCTGTTGTCTAGTTATATGCACAATGTCAAGCCTTTTTGGAGTTCTCCCAAAAAACTCATTTTAGGCCATTTTTGGGCCATAACTTGTGTCGGAAATTAAACCCTTATGATAAGAGTAAACCAGTAGACGTCTTCAGCAAAAATGATCAGAAAGACTTGAAGTTGTGCAGCCCTCATCAATAGACCCCAGGGGTTCACCACCTAATGGGATATGAGGGGTGAAAATTATTCCCCTTCACAAAACTTCGAGTGGGCGGCACGGTGGCGCAGTGGGTAGCGCTGCTGCCTCGCAGTACGAAGACCTGGGTTTGCTTCCCGGGTCCTCCCTGCGTGGAGTTTGCATGTTCTCCCCGTGTCTGCGTGGGTTTCCTCCGGGCGCTCCGGTTTCCTCCCACAGTCCAAAGATATGAAGGTTAGGTGGATTGGCGATTCTAAATTGGCCCTAGTGTGTGCTTGGTGTGTTTGTGTGTGTCCTGTGGTGGGTTGGCACCCTGCCCGGGATTGGTTACTGCCTTGTGCCCTGTGTTGGCTGGGATTGGCTCCAGCAGACCCCCGTGACCCTGTGTTCGGATTCAGCGGGTTGGAAAATGGATGGATGGACAAAACTTCGAAACGATGGAGTGTCATGTTATGCTATTACAAGTTTGCTGATCACGAATATAATATTTTTGATATTTGATTCTTAACTGGTGGTCCTAGTCTTCTAAGAGCCAGAAGGTCAAAAATGACAAACTTCAGTATGTCTACTAGGACTAGGTGTTTTAATCCCTTTGTAATCAGGACAGCATCGATTTCTTAGGTAGGACTGGAGATGTCCTCGTGGATTTTCATCTGGCAGTGTTACTGCCTCCAGTACGACACATCATCAGTTGTATACCCCGGGGTCATTGGGTGTTTCGGCCTTTATCACAATACACCCTCGCCCAGGGACGGCCCACCACAGGCTGATCAGACATGGGTGTGTGCCGCGCTGGAGGCTCCATGAGCAGCCCATACACAATCAATGGCTGCTTCTTATGGTGGTATCTGCCAGTTCCTTTATGATCTTCCGCTGAGCCTGCCCACTGATTCCTACCTCCTTCAGTAGCCTCGTGGTGGAACTAGCTACGAAACCCCTGCAGCCCACCTCCACTGGATGCACAGACACTTTCCAGCCCCAGTCCTCCGCTTCATCTGCCAAGTTTGTGTATCGCAGCTTTTTCCTTTCGAATGCCTCATCGATGGCTTCCTCCCATTGGACTGTCAGCTCCACAATGAACACACGTCGACAGGATTTAGACCAAAGGACCAGGTCTGGCCGCAGGTTTGTTACTGCGATTTCAGGTTGGAATGCGAGTCTTTGATTTAGATCCACTTGCATTTCCCAGTCCCGGGCTGCATTCAGTGGACATGAGACTGGAGATGCTCTTTTGGCCGGCTGCTTCTCCCCCTCACGGACAAAAGATATTTGTTGCTGAGAGGCAGTCTCAGCCTCCAAGGGTATGGCGTTGTTGGTTACCCTCTTAACCTCCAGTGCAGCTGCCAAGCTCCTCAACACTTGGTTGTGGCGCCAGGTGTATCTGCCTTGGGTAAGGCTCTTGGTAACCCACCAAGATGTGTTTAAGAGTTGCTGGGGCAGCACACTGGAGACAGGCCGGATCCTCTCCAAACCAAACATGCAAGTTTGTTGGAGAGGGCAGGACATCATATCAAACATAAGCACGTGGTTTATGGTTTTTGATTATTCCAAGTTCAGTGATTATGAATATGACCACATTTTTGATCCTTTACTAGGGATCTAGCCCTCTATGGACCTCCAGCAGAGAGTGTGACAAATGGCAAATTTTTATTACAATCAAGACTATTTATAATTTAAACATTTAAATGAAAGCACACATTTTAATATTTCATATACCTGACACAACTATTTGTATTCATTATGTACTTCTACCTCATGAAATAAACTTTACATTTCTCATGGACACTTCCAATTTGGGCGTGTTACGCTAATTCAATCTTTCTATGATTATTTTCCCCGTTTACGACTCAGTTTGTGGACGTTACAGCCACGCATGCGCCCTCGTACTTAAGGCTATTGAGCTTTGACCCGCGGCCCTAAATCACACAAAACAGTCAGAAAATGGACGGACTGGATATATCGTAGCTAACGCCGCAGTTTTCCCCATGAGGGCTGATAATCATTATTGCCTTCGCCTTTAAACGAAGTGTTCCTAGATGATGATGTGTTAGTTATCTTACACTTGCTTTATTTTTGTAATACGCAAACGGATATTTAACATTAATCATTTTCATTCCGGTTAACCGTGTATTTAATCCACTACCCAAGGTTTGTTCCTGCCTTGCGCCCTATGCTAAATGAGACAGGCTCCAGCAGACCCCCGCGACCCTGTTCAGGACTAAGCTGGTTAGCCAATGACTGACTTACTTACTCGGACCTCACGTGGAAGTCACCTTCCGGAATACGTAGCTGGAGTTTAGCAAAGACGACGATATACCGAACAGCTGTTACCTATTTAAATGTGTTTGAATAAACGTGGCCCAGAGCGCGAGAGAAAATTGATCCGACCTCATTATCTTGTTGCTTCCGTTTCAGTTGCACCTGTGAATTTACAGAACCTTTCTTTCCAGGACTGAATCCCTTTACTCCGATTTCTAGGTTATGAAAGGCCCAGCAAGGAGAATCATAATGAGTGTGTGTGACGTATCGTATTCCGCAGAAGTTACGTTACAGGCTCCCGTACTACCTGTGCAGGAAAGGAGGGGCGGACGGCGAAGAGGGGGCGGGGCCGGCCCGGCCAGACTGGCTAAGCAAGGCGGGGTGAGTCAAAGGAGGAAGAGAACGAGCGAATGAGAGTGGGATCCGCAAATCTCTGAGAGTTTAGTCACAGCTGCTTGTCAGCCGGGTTGAAGCACCCTTAGGAGGGCACCATTCCAGAAGAGCGCTGTCAGGAGACATAGCTCACGACCCTGCCACACCGATCTAAGCTGTCATCCGCTTTCCTCCATACACTTTACTTTATACGCTGGTGAGATCAAAGGTATACTCCGATAGGAGTTACGGGCCCAGCACAAGAAGAACGCCGGACTTTTTTCCCCCCGTCTACTTCAAAAAAAGGTTAGTTAGTGGACTTATTGTCAAGTTTAAAATTTGTGGTGTGTGATGCTCGCTAGGGTGGAATGTCCGCCCCTCTATGTAATGCATCAGTAACTTATTAGGAAGTTAGTTAATCGTGTCACCTGTTAGTAAGCGCAGCGCGTACGCCTGCAGATATTCTGAGCAAGGTGGCACCGGCTGAGGCCGGCACAGTGCATTTTGGTTGCTTTGCTTTGGTTTAGTTATTATTTCCTATATATTCTATATGCTCTGCATGGAGGGTCAGCATTTATATAGCTTGCTTCATAGAGCGCTCCATGATTTTGTCGTTACTTGTTTAATAGAAAATTCGGGTATTGCTAAACGTCTTGCCGTGTTATTAACTCGACTTATTTCTTTTTCATTTGGCTGACGCTTTAATCCAATGCAACTTGCAACATTTGGTACCGAAATATATTCTGTTACTTTTTTGGTTTGGTTCGAGCAGAGGCAGGTGAAGGGACTTGCTCGTGGTCACACCGTATCAGGAGCGAGTTTTGAACCCACGATACTTTCTTTGTGAAGTTTTCAGCGTGTTAATGTTGTTTGCTCTTGTTTCTTGATATGTTACAGCCTTGTCGTAGTATGATGAATAACGTTTCTTCGAGATCATTAAATGCATTGGTATAGCGCTGGCTTTTTTGTTCTTTATTTCTCTTATACAATTTCTTGTATTAGGAGTTTGTTAGTTTTCGCATACCCCTTGGGGTCAGAGCACAGGGTCAGTCATTGTACAGCGCCCCTGCAGCAATTTCAGGTTAAGGGTCAAGTACCCAGCAGAGTAGGATCTCTTTTGGTAGTGACGGGGACTCGAACCGACAACCTTCTGATTACCAGCACAGATCCATAGCCTCAGAGCGCCACCACTCCGCCTCGTTGTAAAATCTAACATTATTCAGTCAGTCCAGCTCCGCATTCATTCATCCATCTATCTACATTTTTTAAACCTGCTATTCCATTACGTGATCGCCGTTAACTGCATAATTGGGTGCAATGCAGGAGGTCTGGTACATTTATTATTTACTCATTTGGCTGACGCCTTTATCCAAGGCGACTTGCAACACTGGAGATACGTTTGGTTGCTCCCCCCCCCCCCAGTCCGGTAAAGTGACCTGCTGTAGGTCGCACAGTGTCAGTAGCGGGTATTGAACCCATAACTAAAGTGTTTGGAGTCCAACGACTTAAACGTAATGCCACGCACCGCCACTCATCCGGGACTATTGTAATGCGCGCGCTTGCAGAAGGCCCAGACATTGAGAAGGGGAGAACATGGAAGTCCGTACCGACTGCCTGGTCCAATATTTCAACGTGAAAGCCACGACCAGCTGTTTAGGTCTTGAACCATGAGGATTACATTCTATTGCTACATTCGTTTTTAATTCACAAATCAATTTAGCCTTATTTCTTTGAATGTGCTGTTTTTCACTTTATTCTAATTCTTCTTTCCTAATTTTTTTTTGTATACAGTTCTTTATCCATTGTTTTTGTGCAGTCAGTCTTTCCCATAAATATATTAATATACTTTATATAGTGCCTTTCCCATGCTCGGGGCGCTATTTACAGTACATGAAACAGTCGTTCAGCATTTATCATGTAGCTTACTTCATAGTGCACTATAGGATTTTTTTTTTATTATGCAATAGTTCTGCTTGAAATTGTATGCCTTTTAATGTGGTTGCTCTTCTTGATATGTTTTAAAGCCATTTCAATTGTTACATATTGGAATAATCTGGACAAGAGCAGGCCATTCAGCCCAGCAAAGCTTGCCAGTCCTATCCACGTTAATTCCTCCAAAATGGCATCAATTTGATTTTTGAAATAAATAATAGTGTGCCACACTACTTGGTCGCTTATTCCAAGTGTATGTGGTTCTCTGTGTGATTGAAAAAGTTCCTAATGTTTGTGTGAAATTTCCCCATCACAAGTTTCCAACCGTGTCCCCGTGTTCTTGATGAACTCATTTTAAAGTCACAGTCTCGATCCACTGCACTAATTCCCTTCCTAATTTTAAACACTTCACTCATGTCACCTCTTGCACTTATTTTGCTTAAACTGCAAAGACTCAGATCATTTAGTCTTCCCTCATAACTCCTTTCCCCTGCAGTCCTTTAATCCGCCTAGTCGCTTTTCTCCAGACTCCTGTATAACACCGGCCATAGGCACTTACTCTATGCAGAGTGACCTCCTCACATGATGGCTTTATTTCATCTGGGACGTTTAGTATGGAGGGCGGCTTTACTGATTGCTGGTTTAACTTAATCGATATTTAGAGTTGGTATGCTGCTTTAGGTTCCATAGTAGGAGTTGCTTTTAATGCTCCATTCATTTTGATATCTAATACATTGTTATTGAGGTCATTTATGTTGGGTCGAATGCTTAAGGGGGGCTGTGTGGCCTCGGAACCCTTTCAAATTTTGTTAATTTTTTTTTTTCTCCACCCGTCTGGAGTTTTATTTTTATCATTTTTTCTGTCCTCCCTGGCTATCAGACCTTACTTTTATTCTATGTTAATTAGTCTTGCCTAATTTTATTTTTATATTTTGTCTTTTTTCTGTTTCTTCATCCTGTAAAGCACTTTGAGCTCCATTTGTATGAAAATGTGCTATAGAAGTAATCGTCGTTGTTGTTGTTGTTGTTATAGCCCTTGTTTGTTCCGCAATCGCTCGTTCATTCATCCATCCATCCATCCAACCATTTTTTTTTTTTTTGTCATTGCTATTCCATTACATGGTCACAAATAGCGACAGAAAATCCCGGGTAGAACGTCCATTGTAGAATACATTTACAGACCACCCCCCGCCCCCCCCCCCTTGTCGCTCCTACAGGAGTAGAAATGCAAGCACCCTGAGAAATCTCAGACTGAGATGGGGGGGAAAACCTGGACCTCCACACAGATGTTAAGAGTGAAGAAGAGCAAGTAGTAAATGGTTTGCGTTAACAATATTGACTCTTTAGTAGCACCTCCTTGTTGAACCGATCCATTTTTGAGAAGGGGTTCTGGACATATGAAAATTGGTTTTCTGTACTTGGAAAAGTTTCCTAATCTGAGGACAAAACCGAGGTCTATAATGCACAGTATGCAGGACACTGACCCATCAGGAAAACCTGAACTTCACCTCCTGTGATGCTGTATATGCAACGAGGGTCCTTTTTAAAATGAGGAACCCACTTGTTGGGCTGAATGGCCTGATCTCATCTAGTCAGTCAGTCAGTCATCATCCAACCTGTTATATCCTTACAGGGTCACGGGGGTCCGCTGGAGCCAATCCCAGCCAGCATAGGGCGCAAGGCAGGAACACATCCTAGGCAGGGCGCGCACCAACACACACTAGGGACAATTTAGGATCGCTAATGCACCTAACCGGCATGTCTTTGGACTGTGGGAGGAAACCCATGCAGACAAGAGGAGAACATGCAGACTCCACGCAGGGAGGACCCGGGAAGCCAACCCAGATCTCCTTACCGAGAGGCAGCAGCACTAACCCCTGCGCCACCATGCCACCCTGATCTCATCTAAACTGTTCTGATTTCATAAATCTGTTTATTTATGGCACCTATTAGAGATTTTAGGTAAAGGTTCTTTCTGGAACTGCCATGTGGATGGTTGTTTTACAATCCAAAAATGGTTTCTCGGTGTAGAACCACATTGGCCCCTTCACTTTTAAGAGTGTATGTGGGTTAAATGAGTTGCTGCATTCCTTGTTAATTCACAAATCACTTTAACATCATTTCTTATAGCGCCTTTGTAATGAGTTGAGCAACTTGATCCTAGATCTTCTTACCTGATGCTTAGTTAAATGCAGGCTATTGTGTTTTGTTTGTTTTTTGCATAATACAATGAAGTTTTTTTTTTTTTTTTTTATGGTGCTCTTTACGGTGTGCAGAGTGCTGTGAACAATTCTCAATTTAAAATACAAGTGCAAGCTAATTAATAAATTCAGAACATATAAATTCAGATTTGTTAAAACGCACAATCTCTCATAATCGCACATACCATATCTGATCGTTTATTTATTTAATTTATTTATAAAGCACTTTAAAAACAACCAAGGCTGACCAAAGTGCTCTACAAAAAGAAACATTATTAATTCTAATTAATTATTCAATTCATTATTATTAATTCATAATTATTAATTCACTGGTCAACAAGCATTTTGCTACTGGGATTCTTTCATCTCTACTTTAACAAATTTCACTTGCTGACTCCAAATCTGAAAACTGTTTTTGTCCAGCAGCACATCCCGTTTTTTAGTTATGGTGTTCCAGGTCTTGGACAACTAGGGTGACTGGACAGTAAAGGCGATGCGTTTCAACATTTAAGAAATAAGTTTGGTCTCGAGAAAAATGAAGCCAAAAATTAAGGGAGGTGTTTTTGTTGGCCCTGAAATCCGTGAACTGATGCTTGACGATGAGTTCAAAAAGAAACTAAAGCCAACTGAATCAGCAGCCTCAATCGTGCAGGTTGTCCAGAATTTTCTTGACGGTCACAGAGCAGAGAATTACACTGAGCTTGTGGAGAACCTGCTGAAAGTATATTAGCTTACGGGAGCCAGAATGTCACCGAAGACGCATTTTTTTTTACATTCTCATCTCGACTTTTTCCACCAAATCTAAGTGATGTCAGTGATGAGAATGGGGAAAGATTTCATCAAGATACAAAGGTGATATTGGGGAAAATTCACTCCGAGCATGATGGGTGACTATTGTTGGTTCTGGAAAAGGGAGACGGATGTGCAGTACAAGTGCAAAAGCGAGGGCCTCCAACATTTTTGGGCACGCTGACCTCACTTTTATATTGAGGTTAAGTGACATAAATATATTTGAATGTGTCTCTGGTATCATCTTCTGGTTTGTTTTCAGAATAAACACATCAAAACAATTTTGGTGGGACAGAGTCCAAACTCCAGATATCGTGTTGATATATTGATATTCAAAAGTGTCAAAACGTCAGTGATGTGTATCTCAAAAACCTGACATGCCAGCTTAATTAAGATTTCATATATGAAATCAGTGTAAAAAAACTTAATAAAGAGCTGCTCTGAAGTTCCCAGAAGCAAACAAAAAATATTTTTTTTGTAGACCAGCGTTATGGGACATTGCAGAGCAGTGTATCTCAACCTGTTAGGTGGTTGTGTCTTTGTGACTCATCAGGACAAATTGATATCTCGATCACCATTGGCAAATCAAGTGCGTTTGTCAGAGCAGGGGCGTTCCCCTTGGTGAATCGAGGGCGACCGTTCGAGCTAAGGGGGATCAAACACAATCGTCGGAGCGGTGACCTGCCACAACCTACTATCAATATAAACAGTAGCAGCAGCAGCAGCACATAGACCACTGGCAGCAGCCCGCCACCCAACTTGATGGTTAAGGGACCCTCTTTTACAGCGTATCATTAATTCCTTTACTGTAGATTTTCTTTGAGCATTGCATGTACAGTGTATCGCCCTTCATAGTGGGGATTGTAACTTTATTCCTCCTCTAAGCTTACAGAGTTTGTTTTTTGATTGTTGCTTTGTGGTGTGGCTTAGTGATAAAGGCTCCAGAGTGTAAACCACAAAGTCCACACCACTGAATTAGGTTGGGAGTACAGCATTCACTGATAACCACGCGTTACCACACCTACCACATGACAAACCACCTCAGGATCCCAATTTAGGGCCCGAGTGTAGCTGTGCAATGGGCAACACCTCCGCACCACAAGTGCAGGGACCACACAAACCCGCACACCCACACTCAGACCTCCGTTAATCTTACCAGCACGTCTTCTGGGATGTGTGTGGTGAGCCAAAGCAGACTGTGAGAACTGTACACACACGATCACTGAGCATGGGATTCAAGCTCCCAGGCACTTTTTTAATGTTTAACATTTCAACCATTCTCATCCTTCTGCTATATCCCCTTCTTCTTCTTTCAGTTGCTCCTGTTAGGGGTCACCATAGCAGATCATCTTGTTCCATATCTTCTTATCATCTTGTTCTGTCACACCCATCACCTGCATGTCCTCCCTCACCACATCCATAAACCTTCTCTTAGGCCTTCCTCTTGCCTGACAGCTCTATCCTTAGCACCCTTCTCATATATATATATATATATATATATATATATATATATATATATATATATATATATATATATATATATATATATATATATATATATATATGGTGGTCCAGATCTAATTATGCAACTTTTAATGCAATGCAGGAAAACCAATGCAAGACTAAAGAATTGTTCGAAATATCTTGTAATAAACGAATGCAGGGCAGGTGCTGCCATCTATCGGCAACAAAATCAATTTTTTTGTGAATTCTCTGTGTAATAAACTTAATATGTTATAGCGTAATGAAAATTTCATAATTGCATAATTAGATCTGGACCACCCTATATACCGTATGTATAAATATATATATATATTTATTCACGGCATTCAAAGTCTGTGTCACAATCTGATAGTGTGGGTGGTTACCTACCAGGTAACGCTTGTGGTTGGCCAGCAATCTGCTAACATCTGCCACGGTGCCCTCAGTTTGTGAGGAGCAGATCATAGAATGGTTGAAATAGTTTACTGTGAAATAAATGCAAAGGGTACACGACACGCGTTTCGCCCTCATTCTGGGCTCATCAGGTGTACACACTCCACTGCACTCCCTCTCGGGAATCGAACCTCGGACGTCAGCGTCAGAGGCGATGCCCCTAATGTTGCGCCACGGCGTGTGGTTCGTTTATTTGACAGCATGTAGATCGGGGTAATTAATGCCGTGAATGTAATTACCCCGATCTACATGCTGTCAAATAAACGAACCACACGCCGTGGCGCAACATTAGGGGCATCGCCTCTGACGCTGACGTCCGAGGTTCGATTCCCGAGAGGGAGTGCAGTGGAGTGTGTACACCTGATGAGCCCAGAATGAGGGCGAAACGCGTGTCGTGTACCCTTTGCATTTATTTCACAGTAAACTATTTCAACCATATATATATATATAATAAAATATAATACACCCAACATCTCTCCTCTAAAATAGGAAAACTATTAGATACTCAACCCGTCTGTTTTCTAAGTTTAGAAAAATGTATATAGATGTGCTGCACCTTTAGAGCAAAAAAGCATATTGGAGTTTTGCTTTATAAAGAACGACTCTTTGTTAAATCAAGTTTGTTGGTGCTTGATTAATGTATAACAGTCCATCAGAATATTTATTTAACGCATGCATAGTAAGTCAGTTTTAGGGTCCTGACTCCATTGGCTGTAAGGCAGGAGTTGACTTCTGGTTCAGAGACAGGGGAGTTCGTCCCGAGGCCCACACTTACGTGATCGGCCCACACTGACAGACCTCCTCACATGATGGCTTTATTTCATCTGGGATGTTTAGTATGGATGGCGGTTTTACCGATCACAGGTTTGACTTTAATGATATTTAAAGTCATTATGCTGCTCCTTTAGGTTCCACTAATTTGATCTTTATTTTATGTACTACTTGTAGCCTCATCCTTGCCTGAACAGACGCCGGGCACAGACCCTATACCCCTAATCCCCACCCTCCCCGAGTCCAGTCCGTTTCAGAACACTTTCACTTCCAAATGGGAAGTTTTAAGTCACTCCATTTTAAAATGCAAGGAAGGCAAACTCCGCATTGCATTTAAGTCAGGAATGGGACCAGGATTTGAGTTCTGTGAGGCGTTGATACGTTAAATGTCACCACGCCATGTCCTGTTTATTCTGTAATTGTTTGTTTTTAGTCTCTCTTTTAGTGAGCCGGGGAATCTTATTGCACTTAGTTGAGTTACGAGTTTTTAAATGAATTTCAATTCAATTCATTTTTGTATTGGACTCTTTACTTCGGTGAGCCCCGCACTTGCACTCAAGTTCTCTGGGATAAAATGCAAGTATAAATTTTGCAAGTTACTAAATGCTAACTTGGCACACCTAAAGACACAGGTTTGTTTTAAACACACAGGAAAATAAAGTGGTTTGAAACTGATTAACGTAAATGGAAAGCAAATCTATCTGTCCATTAACTAAGTGTTGGACCTTGGCTAGTTGACACACATTGCTTTACTCCTTTATTTTTTGTTTTCTATACCACCTTTCTTACTTTTTGTACATCATCTGCATTTCCACATTTCTTATTTGCTTACTAGCGAAGGCCTTACTCTCTACCTGTCGTCTTTCATAGTGAGACTTCTGTAAAGTTTTTGTCACGTCTGTGTCTAACCTGCCTAATCCAGACCAGCATTTTGGGGGGGGCAAGGCAGGAATAAACCCTTGATAGGGCGCCAGTCTGCCACACAAACACACAGGTGCCCAGTTGAGCGTCGTCAGTTCTACACACCTGCCTGCCTTTGGACAGTGGGAGGAAACCCATAGAGACCCAGAGAGAACATGCAGACTCTAAGCTGGAAGGATCCTGTGATGCAAACCCTGGTGTCCTAACTACCGTGCCACCCTGTAAAGTTTTGTGTAAAAATCCAAGCATGGTATCATGATATTCTTTTTGAGAGATTAAAATCGATTGGTGGTATTGGCACTTCAAATGCCTGGTTTAAATCATATCTCTCTGATCCTAAAGTTAAAACATTTCAGATCACAAGTTTGCCCCATTGTCAGTGGTGTTCCCCAGGGCTCTGTCTTGGGTCCCCTTCTATTTATTATTTATCTTCTGCCTGTTGGTCATATCTTTAGGAGATTTAATATTCATTTTCACTGTTATGCTGGAGACGCCCAGATCTATCTGTCTACTAAGCCCGATTCCACTCTTGCACCATCTTCCCACTCTCTGACTGTCTGCAAGAAGTTAAATCATGGCTGTCTGCTAATTTTCTTAAATTAAATAGTGATAAAACAGAGGTTCTTCTGGTAGGAACTAAATCAGTTTTAGATAAAAGTGATAACATTTCATTGATTATTGATAATTCTCTAATCTCTTCTTCCTCCCAGGTTAAGAGCTTAGGTGTTATTCTTGATAGTACCTTAAAATTCGAGGCACCTATTAATAATGTCACTCGGTCTTCATATTCCCATCTACGTAATATCAGCTGCTGTGGTGGGCTGGCGCCCTGCCCGGGGTTTGTTCCTGCTTTGCGACCTGTGTTGGCTGGGATTGGCTCCAGCTGACCCCCGTGACCTTGTTAGAATGTAGCGGGTTGGATAATGACTGACTGACTAATATCAGCCGTTTACGTCCATCTCTGTCTGCTACCAGCACTGCTCTTCTTCTTCATGCTCTGGTTCCGTCTCGTATTGATTACTGTAATTCTATCCTTTTCTGGTCTTCCTCATAAACTCCTTTAGAAACTCCAATTGCTTCAGAATGCTGCGGCTCGTCTCATCACCAGAACACCTTATTCCAGTCCTGCAGCAGCTTCACTGGCTCCCTATTAAATATCAATTTAATTTTACAAGACCCTCCATAATCTGGCACCTCTATCTTTCTGATCTTCTTCACACCTCCATTCCTTCTCGTTTCCACAGATCTTCTTCCTCTATCAATCTTAACGAGGGACACCCACAAATTTTCTGCATATTTTGTTTTAACTCTATTTATTAAGAATTTCAAGAACAAATGACGTCACTTTTCTACGTAGTCCCCTTCCTTTGCGATGCAATTTTTCCCAGTCACATGACACTCTCTGACACGACCAATGACTCCTCCCTCACGCCTTCACCGTTTCCAATGAAAATGTAAACGTGCAGAAACTTTTTGAATGTCCCTCGTATTGTACCTCCTGTTCGCTCGACTACCGTGGGGCTTGGAGCTTTCAGTCAAGCGGCCCCTCGTCTCTGGAACTCTCTCCCACAAGACCTTCGGAATATCGACTCTCTTCCTACCTTTTAAATCTCATCGTAAAACTCCTCTTTTTAAGCTGGCTTATTCTGTCTGATCATTTTAGCTGATAAATTAAAATTTTATTTTATTATTATTGTATTCTGGTTTTATTGTTCTGTAATATCTTATTCATTTTATGTTGTGACTGTTATTAATGTGCTTTGGAAGGTGTCCTTGTGTTCCTTGAAACAACTAAAACTCATTTTTTTCACGATCATCCAGTTGCCTATAAATCAAATAAATTCTTAGAATGATCCGGCGACAGCAGTGGCCAAAGCCCCTTTGACATGACCCTGTTGCTGAAGAAGGACTCCATTTCTGCCATGCTTCTTGCCGATGTGTGACACTTTGCTGCATCATTCTGGAAGTAACCTTCCATTAACTCATGATCATCTAGGTGCCTATAAATAAAATACATTCTTAGAATGATAATAATAATAATTAATAAAGATGGAAAAAATCTAGAAACATAACTGTGCTCAGCGTTCTGTTAGTACTCTGGTCTTGCATTTTCTTAGTCTTCTTTTTTATGTGGGGTTGATGTGCCTTTTCAATTTAATGGTGAAAATGAGGTTTAGTTGTTATATTTGAAATACCTTGTTGAGACTTCTTAAACGGATACGGAGTGAACACTTGACGCTGTCATACAGATTTCTTTGAAGGGCGCTACGTACAATGTATGAGTGGATAATAAACAGCACAAGGTGGTATGAAGCAAATGTAGACAAGTTTTATTTATTTTTTTGACGTTAACTTTGTACTCGGTTTCTTTGGGTAGCGTCATGATTTCCGTTTGCACTAATGACGCACTGTATGTGTACCTAAAAGCTAAGGCGTGTTACAAAACTAGGAGAGTTACATAAGTATTACATGCTGTCTGTCATTTTTTGAACTTGTGGTTATTTTCAGATTGCTTTCATTCCAAGTCTTTAATTATCTTCTGTGTTTTCAATGGAATAATTTTCTTAGTAGTACAATAATAATACAACTTTTGTTGTGCTGTGAACAATTCTCAGTTCAAATACAATTCTAGATAATACTAATTACTATGGAAGAAGATGATCCGCTGTGGCAACCCCTAACGGGAGCAGCCGAAAGAGGAAGATGAAGATAATACTAATTACTAAATACAGAACTGGTACATATTTAAATGCAGACTTTGTTAAAACACACAGAGAACAAGGCAGAAGCAGACTAATCATAAATGGAAACCAGCATTATCTGTCCATTAATTAATTTATGAACGCCAGTTGACAATGGTGGAGATTACAAATGTAAAAGAGAAAGTCAAAGTCAGACACGGTGACAGTCCTCTGACCGCCTACCCACTCCTAGGTTTTCTATAATGAGGTCTGTGCTGGCCGTCCAGTCGGATGAGAGAAACTTTTCCATCTGATGATTCCAATGCCCCAGTATCTGAGATGACTTCCACATATGCAGGGGAGCAGGCTGGCAGGAGAGCAGTGGCACCAAGTGACACATCCAGATACAGAGAAGAGAAGCAGAATGGAGAGTGGTTAGTAACAATTTATAACAATTTATATTTCTGACAAACAGATGCAGTATTCCCAGCTATTCAGCAGCTCTAGTCAGGGTATGTCAGACTAAAGTTGTGAATCTTCAGCCTGATTTTAAAAGCTGAGACTGAAGGGGCATCTCCTAGAATAGCAGGCAGACAGTTCCACCACTTTGCGGCCCTGCAACTAAAAACTCAACCTCACACTGTCATTTTATTAATCTTTGGAATCATAAGCAGACCGACATTTTGAGATATCGGTGTGTATTGTAAGTAATGAAAAGTTCAGATAAGTAGGCCGAGACTTGGCCATTTAAGGCTTTATAAGTTATTAGCTGTGTAAGCCTGTGCTGTAAGAAGCCCGGGCTCCTAGAAACCATCGATTCTGGCACTTCAATCAATCACATTGGTTGTGTATTAGCAGCTCCTCTTCAATTTCGTTTTGCCGACTGTTCACCTCCATTGTCTATCAGTGGCTAAACAAGTTTTTCTCTCCTTGGAGGTTTCATTTTGCCGATATGCTCGCCTCACTTGTGTATTAGCGGCAGCGATTTCACTTTGGCGACAGTCGATTTCTTTGAGCTTCATGCTGTGGCCTCACACTTCCGGGCCAGACAGACCGACAGACACTCTTCCACACGTAGAAAGTTTATATATAAGACGAGGAGGATTTTTAAATCAGCCCTAAGCTTAACTAGAAGCTGGTACAAGGACTTGAGAACGGCAGTAATGTGTTAGTATTTTGGGGCAAATAAAGTTATCTTTTATCTCTCTGTCTCCTTATCTATTATATAGTGTCTTTTACATCTCTCTCCCTCCATCTATCTATCGTACAGTTAGGTCCATAAACATTTGGACAGAGACAACTTTTTTCTAATTTTGGTTCTGTACGTTACCACAATGAATTTTAAATGAAACAACTCCGATGCAGTTGAAGTGCAGACTTTCAGCTTTAACTCAGTGGGGCGAACAAAACGATTGCATAAAAATGTGAGGCAACTAAAGCATTTTTTGAACACAATCCCTTATGGACTTAACTGTATAGTGCCTTTCACATCTGTCTGTCTCTATTTTCTGGCTTGCATAATAATTCTTGCAGACACTTTGCACAACACACTGTATGAAATGAATACTGGATTTCTTATTTATTACTACATTCATTTTTTTTTTTTTTTTTTTTTAAGTCTTGCATAGTATAAATGGAAAAGATATGAATTGTACTATTAAAGTACTAAAGGAAGACCCAGAGACTTCTACTGCTTTTGCTCTGTAACTACAATATGACACAGCCAAAGAAATTTTCACTATTAATAGACAAGCATTGAAATCGATGACTACAACAAGAAGAGTAAAGAGGAGGTGAATAGTCCGTTTTTTGGATCAGTGACTGAGTGAGTCTTCAGGGCAGTTCTCTGAATGGGTTAAATAAAATTAGGAATGTTCACCACACACTCGCCCCTGTTCTTTCTCCACCCCCCAACTTTCCCGCGCCATCCCATCAGCTTAAGCCCTCACAGTGCGCGCCATTGTCCTGCATATCATTCTAATTATTTTGTGTTGATTGTTGTGGTTTCTGCACTCTGTGTTTCTTGAAGTTTTTTTGGCAGACAGTCCTCGCACTTGAGGGCCTTTGTTGCACAGCTTAAGTTAGTACACCTCTCTCTTTTTACAATGGTATTCCTGGTAGGCGGGGCAGTTTCGGCAGGCATTGTTGCACCTTAC
This sequence comes from Erpetoichthys calabaricus, assembly GCF_900747795.2. Lineage (NCBI taxonomy): Eukaryota > Metazoa > Chordata > Cladistia > Polypteriformes > Polypteridae > Erpetoichthys > Erpetoichthys calabaricus. The sequence continues at coordinate 21,471,587 of NC_041395.2, read as the reverse complement.
ATCAGGGCCTACATCTTCTCCCTGAAACTGCTTTTTTTAAAATAAGGGTGTAGCTTATTTAGTCTGCGCCATTTCTGGGTCACATTGACTTTTATTCCATCTGTTGCTAAGACAACGTAACGCAAAGCACTGCTTATGCACACATGACGTGATGCACTGTTTTAGTTGGGTTTAATCTGAGCTTTTCTTTTTTCTTTGAGTCCATCTTTTTATGACTCCTGTCCTAACCACCATCCTTTGCTGTTCGTCAGGACCAACGATGGGCCTGGCTCCATCTTCCTTAAGGCTTCACCAGTATCTACAGGATCCCACCATAATCCCCAATGCTCCAACTGCTCAGCACAACTTGATCTTTCCTGTTAGGGTGACGCCCCTCGTTCCCCTGAAAAGGCTTCCCCAACTGCAATGCCTCCACACCAATGAATTGGTCCAACCACACGTTCCTGCTCTCCATCCCTTGGTTTCTCTTCCTTCATATATATATACACCTGTCTGTGTCCAGGCTGTTCCCCACAAAATATTATATATGAACAGCCTGGACACAGAAAGGTGGACACTGAAGGTTCAACCACCAACACACGCTTATTCATCTCTAACTATTATTTACAGTGCACACAACCCAGTACCCTGTGCCAAACACCCACAGTTCAGGCCTCTCTCAATGCCTCCACTCCTCTCCTCTCCTCTCCTGTCCTCTTCCACCCGACTCCAGCTGCCGAATGGAGGGAGGCGGCCCCTTTTATGTTCACCCAGACGTGCTCCAGGTGCCTCCCGATGAACTTCCGCCGGCACTTCCTGGTGTGGCGGAAGTACCCGCTGCACACCCGGAAGCACTCTGGATGTCTGTGGTCATCATCTTCCCCCCAGCACTTCTGGGTGAGGCGGAAGTGCTGAGGACCAGGGCCCTCAGGTATCAGGGCGCCCCCTTGCAGTGACCACAGGCCCCTATAGGGTTGAGCTTCCAATCTCCTTTCCCGTGGTCCCCATAGCCACCAGGGCAGTCACCCTCTTGTGGTCCAGAGGAGGCATAGTCCCTATTCCAGTTCTTCCGGGCGCCCAGCTGGGTACCGCCTCCAGCCGCTTGCCACAATATATAAGTGGAACCTCGGTTTGCGAGCATAATTCATTCTGGAAACCTGTTCACAGTCCAAAGCACTGGTATATCAAAGTGAATTTCCCCATGAGAAGTAATGGAAACTCAGATGATTCGTTCCACAACCCAAAACTATTCATATAAAAATGATTAATACAAAATATAAAATAAAAATACATAAAACAAATTAACCTGTGCTTTACCTTTTGAAAAGAATCATGGCTGGTGTGAGTGAGTTTCTAAACTCTTGTGGGATTCCACCCAACGGGACGACATGCCGAAGAGCGTCCCAAAGCAATCGCAGTCTCCCAGCGTTGTAGCAGTTTGCCGTAAAAGCAAATCCGAAAAGATCGTGGACATGCTATAAGCGCCTGCCGTCGATGGGTGATACAAGGAACATTATAAATGCGCAGGGCACAGTACTACTTGGCCACGACCCTGCCTGACTGCTGTGTCTGTGTATAGGAGAGCGGCAGATCCCGCTACAATAAATAACGCACTGTTTCTGTTTCAAGCTGAATAAAGCTGGTGTTGCTAAAGTACTGAGACTCAGCTTCGTGTTTTGGGGTGCAAGACTGGGACTCGCACGTCGCAGCACACACGCGCGTGCACACACACACACACACAGAGAGCCACAATGCTGTAGTAAACAGTATACGCTCGTACGGATGTTGACTATATGAGTGAGGCACGCCAACTCAGACGGAGAATAGGAGACGATTGCCCACAATCCCGCAAAGAGAGAGCGAGATCCATCAGCTCAGTTCTGATCACATGACGCTCAGCAGACAAAGCGTATACATACTACTCGTACTGCAAGATCTTGCTCGTTTATCAAGTCTAAATTTATTACAAATTTTCCCTTGTCTTGCAAAACACTCGTAAACCAAGTTACTCGCAAACCGAGGTTCCACTGTGTGTGTGTGTGTGTGTGTGTGTGTATATATATATATATATATATATATATATATATATATATAAATATAATAATATAAATAAATTAGTTTACTGTCAAATAATGCAGGGTGAACCATGGTGTGTGGTTCGTTTGACAGCCTGGAGATCGGAGTAAATACATTCATAGCATTCGTAGTCTGAAACACTATCTGTTTAACCACGTGCTGTGGCGCAACATAAAAGGGCTTCGCCTCTGACGTCCGAGGTTCGATCCCCACGAGGGGATGCAGTGGAGTGTGTACGCCGGATGAGCCCAAATAAGGGCGAAACACGTGTCACGTACTCTTTGCATTATTTGACAGTAAACTATATAACATTCTATGATCTGCTTCTCGCTTCTTGCAGACCAACCACATGCGTTACCTGTTAGGTAACCACCCATACAAACCGATCGTGTCGCTATGAGAGAGAAAGATATATGGCTGCTCTCAACATATACATACTGTTTCTCATTTACAGTATGTCTTTTTAAAATGATTTTCTCTTTTCATTTTATGTAAGCCAATTTCTTTTCTATGTAAATAGAAGTTTGGTGATGGGGTGAAAATTCATTCTCTCAGTAGGTTCAGATTCTGATTCTACGATGTTGAAAATGTCAGTTGATTTTTGTACCATGGTATGTGGTCTGTGTAAAATCTTAATTTTTATGAGAATTTTAATTTTTTTTTGCTTTGTGTAGATAACATTGTAGCAAAGACCCAAATATATAAAACAAGTGGTGTCCGAGGTATCCACCGTGAACTTGATGTTGTTTTGGAAGAATGAAGTGGACAGGACTGTTGAGCTTTGTTGGGCTGAAAGGCCTCTTCTCATCCAGATTGTTCCGATTCCAACACCGAGACTTTTGTGCAATGACAACTTATGAAAAAATGGACCTCTCCTCTTCCAATAAGTTGCATCTTTTTTGTCTTGGCTCCAGCCTTATTGTTTTTGGCCCAGTACTTCTCTCCATTTCTTTGTTAAACGGTTTGACTCGCCTTCAGTGTTAAGTGCCATAGAAGGAACTGTTTAATTTAACTGAGATTTTTTGCAGTCTGCTCTGGTTGGTCATGTGACTAGGCCTGCTAGTTTGCAAAATTTTGGCCTGAGTAGACATTGAGGTAAAGTGGAATTTACATGGGCGTGCTGTGTGGACCACTTCAGGGCATGTAATCCTGAGAAATGTTGTAGACTGTGGACTTCATTACTCAGGGACATCTGATTACATGATGCCACTAAAGCCCTGCATATTGTAATCTTTTTAGTTAGCCAATAAAAGGTGTCATTTTACTTGACTTCTCACTACATCCATAATGGCTAACATGGTACAACACCCTAGTATTACTCAGGCATACATTTATGTGGAACTAAAATTAAATATATTGATACCTGCTTTGTGGGGGAAAGATGTATAAAATAAATCATGTGTGACAAAACTGAAGTCTTTTCATTTGACACTCGGTACAGTCCAACACGATCTTTATTTTAGTTCGCTAAATGGAGAGAAATGGCGTGGCCTGTACTTTGATTAAAAAGTGAATGGAATGTTTGTCTTTCGGTGGGCTGCTTTGCCCTTTTCACCCTCCTGCTCCTCCTCCCCCCCCCCCCCCCCCCCCCCACACCTTTTCTCTGTGTTTTTTGAATATTTACATGTTGGAGTGGCATTTAATCTTAAGGTCGGGTGTTGTGATATATTTTTGTGGCTGAATTTCACGTGTCTGTCGTCTTTAAAACAAATACTTTATTTATGTTTCCCGCTGAAAGTAAGGGTTACTCCTTCCATTTAGACGGAATTTATTTTTATTGAATTATTTGGATTATGTGCAACAGCTAAAAAGGACAAATCCATGAAAAGAGTTTATAAGTGGGAAGGCTCGGAGAACTAAGCTCCGTGTTGACATGTTTTGTTGCGTCTTCCGAGACGCTCTGTCCCTCGGCTAAACTTCTCTGTTGTGCTCCTTCCTCCTGTTCCACTCCATTTCACTTTCACAGACTGGCTAACAGTGTGTGTGCATTCTCTGGGTTTGTGTGTGCAAGTATATATACACATACAGAGAGACATGTCCGATAAACACACGTGAAATTTGAGCTTCACGATAGAGGTGATAGCTTGGAGAAATTTGGAGGTGGCGAGATGTTGGTTAGTTGGTTGGTTGAGAGATCTCAAATTATACAGCGAACATTAGAGTGTTTGTTAGAAATAAAGTGCACACCAGAATATAAAAGAAGTGTCTGTCTGTGTGTGTGTGTGCGCCAGCAGACGTGGTGTTTGTAGTGGAAGAGAAGATTAGAGCCCTCTCATGGGAGGCACTGTGGATCCCAGACGCCATGCATTATTTATCCTCCATTTGCTCTACACACCCACCCATAGACACAAATACATTTTATCAACATATTTAGGTGTTCATTCATATATATGTGTGTGTTTCTATGAATGATTAGTATGTGCAGCTTGCTGAATATCTGTGCTGATGTGCCCTTTGGTGTCTGTAATGTAAGTAATTGTCCTTTCATTTGGATATTCATTGTTTGTTTATACACAAATTCTTATGGGTGGTCATAACCAGGGCTGTGGAGTCGGAGACAATTTTGGGTACCTGGAGTCGGGGTCGGAGTCAGCAAAAATGTAATAATAAATGTAATGAAAAGAAAATACAGGAAGTTCAAAGGTCCCATTTCACAAACAATAGTCAGAATTAAGTTCTTCTCTGATGTAAGAATAAAGCGCAGTGCATAGCTGTGTTATTACGAGTGTGAAGTTAAGCTGAGCGATTATACAACCTGACACTCACAATTTATAATCTGGATTATGGTGCATTACAAAAAGTGTTTTCATTTTATTTCAGATATAATGTGTTTAACAAGTTCATTTGAGTGTAAACAAGTGTAATGATGTAGGTGGAGGTGTGTGCGATGGGGTTCTTGTCTTTTGTTTAAACTGGCCAGTACGGTAGAGAGTCGGCTTACCTAGCCAGTAGTTCTGTGGTTAAATGATGTGTAGGTTGCCTTCTTTTAATCAACATGGAAAATCCATCCATCCATTCTCCAACCTGCTGAATCCGAACACAGGGTCACGGGGGTGTGCTGGAGCCAATCCCAGCCAACACAGGGCACAAGGCAGGAACCAATCCCGGGCAGGGTGCCAACCCACCACAGGACACACACAAACACACCCACACACCAAGCACACACTAAGGCAAATTTAGAATCACCAATCCACCTAACCTGCATGTCTTTGGACTGTGGGAGGAAACCGGAGTGCCCGGAGGAAACCCATGCAGACACGGGGAGAACATGCAAACTCCACGCAGGGAGGACCCGGGAAGCGAACCCAGGTCCCCAGGTCTCCCAACTGCGAGGCAGCAGCGCTACCCACTGCGCCACCGTGCCGCCAACATGGAAAATACATTAGTATATTAAATACAGAGGAGTTGGAGTCAAAAATACCAGAAATGAAGGATTTATCTACCGACTCCACAGCCCTGGTCATAACAATAATAATAATAATAATAATGTGTTATTTATGTAGTGTCTCTGATACACTCAAGGACACTTTACAATTCAATAAACACTTTAACAAGACAATATAAATTACATACAAGAAAATTAATAATACTCATTGAAGAGCTGTGTTTTTAACAGGAGTTTGAAATGAATAATAGATTTTTCCTCGTGAAGGCTGCGAGGAAGAGCATTCCAAATTTTAGGGGCCACCACACTGAAAGCTCTGCCACCCATAGTCACTAACCTGTATTTAGGTACAGCGAGTAAGTTAGCGTCTGATGATCTTAATGCACGGGCAGGAGTGTAAGGATAATGAGGGGCTAAACCAGGAAGGGCTTTAAAGGTGAGAAGAATAATTTTATATTTGATTCTTGAAGAAACTGGTAACCAATGCAAATCATAAAGGACAGGAGTGATGTGAGCAGATTTTTTAGTCTGTGTAAGTAAATAAGCAGCAGAATTCTGAACATACTGTAATCTACTGATATATTTAGTCGGGAGGCCATTAAGCAATGCATTGCAATAGTCCAGACGGGTAGTGATGATGAAAGCGTGAATGACTGTTTCAGTATTCCTTCATAATGAGGAAAGAATGAAGATGAGTGATGTTGCGAAGATGAGGAAAAGCAGTCTGTACTATTGAGCTAATGTGTGGTTGAAAGAAAAAAAAAAAGATGACACCCAAATTACGGACTGATGCTGAGGGTTCACCCGGGATCCCATCGACCTCAATTTTTAGTTCACGAAAGGTATAGACGACAGATTTGCTACCAACTAATAGTTTTTCTGCTTTATCAGGATTAAGTCATAAAAAATTATCTGCCATCCAATGATTGATTTCCCGAATGCAGTCAGTTAGTGCAACAGGTGAAGATGTTGCAATTGCATCAACACTTATATAAAGTATTATTACATTTAGTTATGTCTGGCTTATCGCAAGTTTCCAAAATTAAAAGTAGAGGCAACTAAAGGACAAAGAAATTACATCAGGGATCGGCTCTGAGCCCTTTCTTATTTGCAATGGTGATGGACAGGTTGACAGACGAGATTAGACAGGAGTCCCCGTGGACTGTGCTGTTTGCTGATGACATTGTGATCTGTAGCGATTAGTAGGGAGCAGGTTGAGGAGACCCTGGAGAGGTGGAGATATGCTCTAGAGAGGAGAGGAATGAAGGTCAGTAGGAACAAGACAGAATACATGTGTGTGAATGAGAGGGAGGTCAGTGGAATGGTGAGGATGAGGGGAGTAGAGTTGGCAAAGGTGGATGAGTTTAAATACTTGGGATCAACAGTACAGAGTAACAGGGACTGTGGAAGGGAGGTGAAACAGAGTGCAGTCGGGGTGGAATGGGTGGAGAAGAGTGTCAGGAGTGATTTGTGACAGACGGGTATCAGCAAGAGTGAAAGGGAAGGTCTACAGGACAGTAGTGAGACCAGCTATGTTATACAGGTTGGAGACAGTGACACAGGAGATAGCACAAATCTTTGCATCTTTAACTCTGTCACCTCCAGTTCTGAGTGTGACAAGGACGGACAGGATTAGAAATGAGGACATTAGAGCGTCCGCTCAAGTTGGACAGTCTGGATACAAAGTCAGAGAGGCGAGATTGCGTTGGTTTGGACATGTGCAGAGGAGAGATGCTGAGTATATTGAGAGAAGGGTGCTAAGGATAGAGCTGCCAGGCAAGAGGAAAAGAGGAAGGCCTAAGACAGGGGTGGGCAAAGTCATTCCTGGAGGGCCGCAGTGGCCGCGGGTTTTTGTTCCAACCCAGTTGTTTAATTAGAAAACAATCCTTGCCAATAATTACATTTCATGGCTTGTTAGTGCTTTAACTCTGCTATGTCAAGTCATTCTCAAATCTTAGATTTTTTTTTACCATTCTAAGGATATCATCCAAATATTTTGAAGTGTAAAACGGATGGGTAATTCTCAATCCTTCACTTTTTCTCTTCTCTTTCCTTCCAAGTATTTAATTAAACCAAATAGTGCCTGATAAATACACACAGGCGTAAAGGGTAACAAGCAAAATGGATAACTGCTGGTTTCTTTTGTCATTTGCACCTTATTGCTAATAAGGAGCAATTAAAAACCAAGAATGCAGCTGTTTAAGACTAAAATAAGCAATAAGGGTTCAAAATCTTAATGAGGGAGATAACTAAAATGAAGCAGAAGTGTTTCTAGAGCAATTAGTGCTTCTTATTAAGCAATTGGGTTAGAACAAAAACCTGCAGCCACTGCGGCCCTCCAGGATTGACTTTGCACACCCCTGGCCTAAGAGAAGGTTTATGGATGTGGTGAGAGAGGACATGCAGGTGATGGGGGTAAGAGAACAAGATGCAGAGGACTGAAAGATATGGAGGAAGATGATCCGCTGTGGCAACCCCTAACGGGAGCAGCCGAAAGAAGAAAGAATGAGCAGTATACTATCAGAACAGGGCCTTATCCTGGCAATTTTAGATGTCAAGATACATTATTAATTGTTGTACTTTGTTTAGTTATGCTAGTCTGGGGTCATTTTAAACGGTCTCTGTGTTTTATTTTATGTAAACATTTCATTTTGTGCTTTGCTTGAATGTAGATAGTGGTGAGTGAATCATGCAAAGAGTGCATTGTGTGCTATGAAAAATATGCGACCGACCAGCCCTAGCATAATTGAAGCATTTTTGTCATTCCATTAGCACGCACTCGTTTATTATTTCTATGTGTAGACAAAAAAAAAAATCACCTGTGGACTGCACATATTTTCAGTCTATGGAATAAGACAAATGAACTATAAGGAGATACACGACGAGATTTATGTGTGAGCCCAAGCACCGTGGTCTGCTTGTTTGTAGCCCACTGAAACAAACTACCAGATACACTTGACGGGTGAATTTCTGGTTTTTACCTTCACTCCCTTTTGTGTCTGTCATTTTCATTTTATTCTGAAACGTCTCAGTCATCAGTAAAGCCCTTTAAAAGAAGGATATATTGTAGGTTTCATAGTGGTCCTATAAATTCAAATAATATAAATTCACGACAAATAGAATTACACTATTTAAAGCAAAGTTAAAGAATTCTTGTCAATTGGTTGTGTTTTTTAGTGTTCTTTATGAAAATGTTGTATTTCGCCCTTGCTGTCCCTGAAGTATCTTCATTGGAATATTTTTTTCATTTTGTTTAGCATGGTTGCTCATAGCCAACATGACACCAAAACGGTAGGGCTGCTTACATTCACTGTTGGTAAAGCAACATATAACCGCTGTAAACATACATATAAGAGCACAATGTGAAGAGCTGCATGCCGTCATGAACATGTACAGCAGTTATTCAGCAGTACACACAGCAGGTAAGGCCCAAGGATCTCATTCATAAAACTAGGTGTGAAAATATATACTAGGCAAAAAAAAGAAACAGATGTCTAAAACCTGTCGTATGCACATTTCTGCACAATTTATCGTTTTCTAAATCACAGTCACCTTATATTAATGTGTACAGGACTGTGCGTCAAACACCTCCCCTTGTTCTTCTTTTTTTTTTGGCTGCTCCCATTAGGGGTTGCTACAGCAGATCATCTTTTTCTATCTCGTCCTGTCTTCTGCATCTTGCTCTGTCAGTCAAACGCCTCCCTGAAACCTTCATATATGGAGTATGCTAATGAACCTCCTATATATGCAGACACGATGCAGCGTAACTTCAAGGCCACACCCTCCTGATGGTGTGAGACCCCGCCCCCTGCACTGAAGTGTGTCAGGATCACATGTGGCATCGCGGTACCTCTCCTCTGCGTTCTTATGGTCAGAGAAAGGCGTAAAGCCCCAGTATGTGAGCAGATAGCCGCCATCACCTGGCACATGTCATGCTGTGATTGCTGTTACAATGAATAGCACCGGCCATGTGAAACGGTGAGGGTTCAGCCAGTTAAATTACCAACAAGCCTGCCACCATATGTAGCACCATCACGTCTGTCAAAGCTATTTTGCTTCAAAATAAATGAATCATGGTTTGAGCCAGGCCACTGAGCCATGATGTTTGCCAGTCTCATTTTGGCATCACAGATGACTTCTGCATTAATGGAATGTAATTTTTTACGGTTAATAAGAGCAGCTTCTTTCTCACTAGATGTCCTTATTGTAATGTGAGTGCAGTAAACTGCTCAGATTTACGTTGGGAAGACCAGACACTGCTGCAGATTTCATGTTTGTATTGACCATAACATGTTATGTTTTATCCATATGCAGCCACACCATACGAAAACTGGACGTCGCGCCTCATCAGTCAGTTAATGGCTTTTAGCACAACAAGTATGATGGAGTAAAGCTTGGCTGAGATATTCCTGAGTTGAAAGTTCCCCGAGAACTGACAATAGCTGGTTGATATAAACTGACAAATAATCCAAAAAGTTCTTCAGTACGTGGCACGTACCGTATATACTCGTGGATAAGTTCTCCCGTGGATAAGTCGGGGCTTGAATTTACAGTGTAATTTCTGGAATTTTATAATGTCGGTCGTATAAGTCGATTGTGGAAAACTCACGCTACATGAAAGGTGCTTTTAACAATAAAGCTTTGCATTTGTAAGTGATGTTTATTGTAAGAGTTCTGTATGAAATGTCTTTCTGATGACCAGGAGCTTAGGGATTGCTTTCATTGTGAAATTCAAGCTAAATACATAATGAAAAAATAAGGATCCTGTATTCTCCCCGTGTCTGCGTGGGTTTCCTCCGGGCGCTCCGGTTTCCTCCCACAGTCCAAAGACATGCAGGTTAGGTGGATTGACGATTCTAAATTGGCCCTAGTGTGTGCTTGGTGTTTGTGTGTGTGTGTCCTGCGGTGGGTTGGCACCCTGCCCGGGATTGGTTCCTGCCTTGTGCCCTGTGTTGGCTGGGATTGGCTCCAGCAGACCCCCGTGACCCTGTGTTTGGATTCAGCAGGTTGGAAAATGGATGGATGGATGGATCCTGTATGGTTTTTGTCTTCGTAAGATGTTATACAAATTCGTTATTTTGCATTTATGTGGTGGTTTTACATCTGTAGGCTCCAGGCACCAGCCCTTGGGACCCTGCTCATAATTAAGTGGCTAGAAAATGACCCAACGTATTAGCTGATCATTCTGGAGTTTAAATTAAAGTGCCCCATTGCTGCTTCTGTGTAAATATTTTTATAAATTAACCGACATAAAGAGGTCTTAATATAATGGAGTGTGAATTAGAAAGAATGAACAGTTGAAATGGTGGGTGTTCAAATGTTAGTACAAATTAGCTCTGTTTTGTTGCTCTGAAAAATATGGAGATTTAGCTTTAAGAATAAAAATGGTAAAACCAACGATTGAATGAAACTCTGCACTCGTCTGAATGTGGCCTCGTTTTCTACGCCTAGGTATTCATAATGATTCCCTTGAAGCAAATGATAACCTTAAACTCATTTAGATGTAAACTTTCTGGAACTTTAAATTGGACTGTTAAAATTGAGTGTATATTATGTAATTTATTAATCTGTCTTCATATATCTATTGTCACAGGTCTACAAAAAATATTTCTGTTTGCTTCTGGGAACTTCAGAGCAGCTGTTTAAGTATTTTTACACTGATTTCATATATGAAATCGGAATTAAGCTATCATGTCAGGTTTTTGAAATACACATCATTGAGGTTTTGACACCTTTTGAATATCAATATAATATATCAACACGTTATCTGGAGTTTGGACTCTGTCCCTCCAACATTGTTTTGATGTGTTTATTCAAAAAACAAACCAGAAGATGATACCAGAGACACGTTAAAGTATATTTATGTCAATTTACCTCAATATAAAAGTGAGGTCAGCGTGCCCAAAAATGTTGGAGGCCCTCGCTTTTGCGCTTGTACTGCACATCCGTTTCTCTTTGCCAGAACCAACAGTAGTCACCCATCATGCTCGGAGTGAATTTTCCTCGATATCAGTTTTCCATCACCTTTTGTATCTTGATGAAATCTTTCCGCATACTCATCACTGACATCACTTAGATTTGGTCGAAAAAAGTCGAGATGAGAATGTAAAAAATGCGTCTTCAGTGACATTCTGGCTCCCGTAAGCTAATATACTTTCAGCAGGTTCTCCACAAGCTCAGTGTAATTCTCTGCTCTGTGCTTGTCAAGGACATTCTGGACAACTGGCACGAATGAGGGTGCTGATTCAGTTGGCTTCAGTTTCCTTTTGAACTCCTCGTCAAGCATCAGTTCACGGATTTCGGGGGGCCAACAAAAACACCTTCCTTAATTTTGGCTTCACTTTTCTCGAGACCAAAGTTGTTTCTTAAATACTAAAATTCATCGCTTTTACTGTCCATTCACCCTAGTTGTCCAAGACCTGGAACATCCTAACTAAAAAATGGGATGTGCTGGAAGAAAACGGTTTTTAGATTTGGAGTCCGCAAGTGAAATTTGTTAAAGTACAGGTGAAAGAATCCCAGTAGCAAAATGCCTGTTGACCAGTGTTACCCTTCACTGTAAGGCACTGGACTGTTGTACGTCTTAAATTCTGCTCTCTTGGTGTGGATTCCAGATCTTCACAACCATGGATTTGATTGATTTAATGGAGGCACAGTTGGAGATATGAATTTTTATCAGTTGTATGACATCTTAAAGTGTTTATTTGAAACACTTGACTGTAATTAACACAAATTCTTAAATGCCAAGCTGTAATGAAACTTTTCCTCATGCACTGTGCCAGTTATGTCCTCCCAGTCACCTCCATTTTTATGTTTATACTGTGAATAGTTGTCTTGTCCTGTTTTTTTTTTTTTTTTTTTTTGTTCACCTCTTAGTTTAGGGAAAGTAACTGAGGGAGCAAGACAAAAGCCTAGGGGGGCTCACCGTGCATCAGCTTCCTGAGTGATCAACTTATTATTTCAATGTAGAGCTTGTCAGTTTTTAGTGGCGACAGTAGCCAGTACTCCAGGTAATGAGTTCTGTATTTAGATATTTGTACCTGTGGGGACAAATCATCTTTATTAATGTCACCAACTGTCTGTGTGATCTGTGCTTTTTGGCGCAGGTGAGTGGTGCAAGTCCAAAGAGTTTGACAGATATGAACGATAGTTCTTAAAAGCTTGACACGTTCATTTTTCTTTTTTGTGAGGCTCCCAATTTTTCGTACCCCTGAAGAAGTATAAAGAGTTTGAAATTCTGCGTTAGCCAACATCTTTAAACAAAGCAAACTTAATAATAGTGCATTTTATTTGTAGGCGCCTTTCTAAACACTCAAGGACACCAAACAATAGACAAAACACACATTATAAGCAAAACTAAAAATACAAAAATTAAAACCCGACAGAGCAATTATAATCAAAGAGAAAAAGCAGTCTTTAACAGATGAGTTTTAAATTTGAAAAGTGAAAATGAATCAGTATGTCTAAGTTTGGATGGTAATGAGTTGAACTCTGTGCTCCCCATGGTGGTCAGACGGGTGAAGTGAATGGAGGAAGAGGATCTAAGGGTGCAGGAGGGAACAGCAACATGGAGGAGGTCGGACAGATGTGGAGGGTATGGATGAACTTGTGCAGCCAGGGGCTCAATGTTTTAAACTTGTTAGCAAGTGAACGTGAGACTGCACTTAAAGATGGGGGTGCTATAAAGTAAACGGTGGCCAAATGTATAGCTGAGGATCTCACCCATCTGGGAAATGGACTGTTCGTGCCACTGCCTTCGGGAAAGCGATACAGAAACATAAAAACACGTACCAGCAGACTGAAAGACTGCTTTATTTCCAGAGCTGTGAAGTCCATCTGCACCTGCTGATGCTCACACATACATCTACCCCTAACCCGCCCCCCCTGTAGACATGCACATGCACTTTCCCTCGTAATCAAACACACACACACACTCGTATTCCTCCCCTGCAGACCCACGCGCACAGATCACTGGTCCCTTCAGGTGTACTACCTCAGGAAAAGTCTGGACTTGATGATGTTTTATTGCTGCGGTCTTTTATACTTATTATGTTTATTTTATTATTTATAGTGTATTGTGTATTTAAGTATTCTGCCTTGAAGCCGAGTCCTATCAACAAAAACTTTTGTTATGTGTATGCATAATGACAATAAAGAATTCTGTCTATCTGTCATTAAATAATAAGTAACAACAAAACAAGGTAAGGTCAGATGGCCGGGAGGACAGAAAAAAAACAAAACTCCAGTTAGGCTGACGGAGAAATCAAAATCTGCAGGGGCTCCACTGGGCATTCTACCTAACATAAATGTTTCTAAATTAGTCCTCAAATTTTTAATGTTTCACCTAATGAAGTTGGTCTCATGGACATCTGAGACCCCCACCTTCATTATATCATCACAGGGTGCCCTGATCAGGTGGTGGTGGCACAGATCGTCACCACAGAGGAACCGGAAAAGACAGCAGAGTATAGTGGAGATGAATACAGATGTGGATCCCTGAAGAATATGGTAATTCTATGCCCATATAGTCTATAAGGAATACAACTAAAAAGTAGCTATGAAAAAGCCATCCATCCATTATCCACTGCTTATCCGAGGTCGGGTCGCAGGGGCAGCAGCCTAAGCAGGGAAGCCCAGACCTCCCTCTCCCTGGTCATCTCCTCCAGCTCCTCTGGGAGGACCCTGAGGCGTTCCAAGGCCAGCCAGGAGATATAATCCCTCCAGTGTGTCCTGGGTCTGCCCTGTGGCCTTGTCCCAGTGGGGCATGCCCGGAACCCCCCCCCCCCCCCCCCCCCCCCAGGTAGGCGTCCAGGGAGCATCCTAACCAGATGCCCAAACCACCTCAACTGAACTCCTCACCCTATCTCTAAGGGAAAGTCCAGCCACCCTGCGGAGAAAACTCATTTTGGCCGCATAGATCCGTGATCTTGCTCTTTCGGTCACTACCCAAAGCTTGTGGCCATAGGTGAGGGTAGGAACGTAGATCGACTGGTAAATCGACAGCCTTGCCTTTTGACTTCGCTCGCTCTTCACCACGACGGACCGTTGCAGAGCCCGCATTACTGCGGATGCCTCACCGATCCGTCTGTCAACCTCCCGCTCCATTCTTCCCTCACTTGATGCAGTATTGTGTTCCCAACTCGGAGAGAACATTCCACCCTTTTCCGGCTGAGAACCATGGCCTCGGATTTGGAGGTGCTGACTCTCATCCCCGCCGCTTCACACTCCGCTGTGAACCGCTCCAGTGAGAGCTGGAGGTCACTGTCCGATGAAGCCAACAGAACCACATCATCCACAAACAGCAGATGGCTATGAAAAAGGCAATTTAAAATAATGGGTTTTTAGCAGTTTTTCAATGTGTTCCACAGTACTAGCCTGGTGAATTTCCATTGGTAATTGTAGGCTACATTTTGCAGTGTACTTGTCCAATATGTTTTGAAAAATATCTTTTCTGTTAAAGCAAACCAGGATGTACTGTATATTTTAGATTGGGGTTGGCAAAGCATGGGCACAAGGAGCCCATATGTTTCTCAAAGAAATGTCTAAGATTCTGGCCTTAGCAAAATTAAGCTGCAATTTGCTGCTTTAAGTGTAATAAGTTGTCATATGATGTGATCCAAATAAATAAATACATAAGTGTGCAAGTTTTCAGCTGCTTGTTTGCGTTTAACTTGCATGGGGGTTGGCACATGGCTGTTTCAGATGGCACTAGACTTTTACAAAAGCTCAAAAAATTTCTTAAAAACAACAGCCCCCTCAAATACACTCCAGAATTACTAAAAAGGAAGAAAGAAAGAGAGCTTGTGACTTAGTTAAAAAGATACAAAGAGTGAGGCACTGTAAAGGTGTGTTGCTGTTGGTATTAAGGAGCTCCTAAAGCATTTCTTGACACGCTTCTGTTGAATAATTTAAGTCCTAAGGATTGGTGTGTCACAGAGAGAGGATGTGCAGTGTTGTTCATAATGGCACTCAGATTTGTCTTCAATCTCTTCTTTGCTGTGACCTCCAGGGGGTCCAGAATGTGTCCCATAACTGAGCCTGTCCTTTTAACCAGCTTGTTGATATGGTGGGCTTCTCTTGATGTGAGGTTATCTGCTCAGCACACCACACTGGCCATCACAGAGTTGTAGAAGATGTGACGGATGTCACTTCTCACATTAATGGAGTGTAGCCTGCCCTTTCTTCTATAGTTCCTCTGTGTTCCTCATAGTCTAATTCTTCTAAGTGAAGCTTGAAAACCACGAGGACTGATTGAGATCATTGATGTCAGGTAGAGTGCCCAGTGGGAGCTGAGTGGTCTCGTGGCCTCGGAGCCCCTGCAGATTGTTTTTTTTTTTTTTTTTTTTTTTGTCTGTGCCCCTCTGGAGTTTGTTTTTTCTTCTGTCCTCCTGGCCACTGGACCTTACTTTTTTCTTTGCTAATTAGTATTGCCTAATCTTATTTTTATATTTTGTCTTTGTTCATCTTGTAAAGCACTTTCATCTACATCATTTGTATGAAAATGTGTTCTAGAAATAAATGTTGTGTTCTGAGACCAGTCCAGCCTGTCACTGATGTGGACCACCTCCACATCTGGGGTGTCGAAATCCAGTCTTGGAGGGCCGCAGTGGCTGCAGGTTTTCATTCAAACCCTTTTCCTAATCACTGACCAGTTTTCACTGCTAATGAACTTCTTATCCCTTCATTTTAATAGCCCTGTAAGGAGTCAGTCCTCGCAATTGATTCCTGTCTTCATTAAATGGCAGCCAAACAGAAATGAGACGTGAAACGAGCCAACAGTTGACCAGCTAAACTGGGATTTCAAATTCCAACCAGTCTCTTAATGAGAAGCCGATTCCTGCTGTTAATTAAACTCATTATTTAATTCCATGGCTTGTTGCTGCTCTCATTCTGCCACAGTAGACATTTCCAAAAGTGTTCATTTTCTAAGACTACTGTCAAAATGTTTTGGTGACCTGAGAGATCAACCTTATTGAGACCTTCACCTTTCTTTATTTTCAGATATTGTGTGATGGGCACAGGTGAGCTGGTCACGTCACGTGGCGACTTTTGTGTCTCATTATTGTTTGACTGCTAATTTAAGGAAGAAGAGACAACTAAGGGGCCTGAGTCAAGTTAATTCATACATCCATCCATTATCCAACCCGCTATATCCGAACTACAGGGTCACAGGGGTCTGCTGGAGCCAACGCAGGGCGCCAGCCCACTGCAGGGCACACACACACCCACACACTAGGGACAATTTTAGAATCGCCAATGCACCTAACCTGCATGTCTTTGGACTGTGGGAGGAAACCCACGCTCCACGCAGGGAGGATCCGAGAAGCGAACCCGGGTCTCCTAACTGCGAGGCAACAGCACTACCCACTGCACCACCGTGCCGCCCCCAAGTTAATTCAAATTAAGGCATTCATTAGCAGCAAAAACTGGTCACTAATGAAGAAGATGGTTAGAGTGAATCCCTGCATCCACTGTGGCCCTCGAGGCCCGGAGTTCGAAGCCCGTGATCTACACCTTGAATAGTGACCGGACAAAGAGGCTCTTTGATGCGATGAAATTCAGTTCCTTGGTTTTGCTGCTGTTAAGTTGCAGATCATTCTCAAAACCGCCAAACCCAGTCTCCTCTCCTGTGTCGTTACACCCCGTGATTTTGATACAAATATTCAAATCGCTCACTCGGGCACTCGGGGTCAGAAAGTGAGTCAGCCACGTGGATTGCACCTTACGTTTCCTGTGTGTATTACTTAAATGTTCCAAAGTTTATTCTAATAATGTACATTAATCTTAAGAAGTTACTGTAGATTTGTTTTTAATGCAGTAAGTGCCCTTTTCATTATTGTCATTTCAAAAGAATGCAGCACAAGAGTACAACTCGACTCCAGGTATGACAATGCTTATCAGTACCCAGCAGTTTTGCTGCACTCACTGGCGCCGTAGCCCTGCTGTGGGTGGGACGCGCATGTATGGCCGCATTCCTTTGGACGCTAATCTGGAGGAGTTCACTGCAGGGGAAAAAAAATAATGAAATGTTAGAAGTACGTTCAGCATTTATGAACTGATTGTGACCGTAAAGGGTGGAGTGAAACCTGGGCTGAGTTTCATTCATGCCTTTCAAGACGACTTTTGTTTTTGGCTAAGAATAATGGTTTATTAATTTACAGGAGACAATGAGAATTATCTTAACGGTATCTTTACGGCATAATTGGGAACTATAATAATAAGGCCCTCGTAAACTTTGAGACTGAAGCCTTTAACGTTGTAATGGTTGGTCTGTGAAAGCAAGCGAGCCTTGAGTTTCAGTTCTAAAGTTCTCCAGTAAGTGCACTGCCACCTTTGTTCTTTCATGTGGAATGAGTGCATTTAGATAAGGCCCTGTGTGGCTGAGGGAAAGTGCAGGTGGGACAGGGGGCTACCTTTCAGTGAATGTTAAGGAAATATTATGAAGGCCTTTATGAAGCACAGACCTACATACTATTTTGCATTTCTATTCCTCATCCAATTAAAGTTGCATTTCTTACAGCTTTCCCTTTCTTAAATCCATACTGCACCTCTGAAACCTCATTTCTGATCTTTATGTTCCATCACTTTAATATGACTAGAGCCAGTCAATCCATTACGAACTTAAAGTGTATGTTGCAGCTGCCTAGGGTGGTGTCCTCTGAAGGGCACCTTTTATGAAAGTTAAGGAGTGTGTGCTCTGGACACCAAGGGAGATGAACTGGTCGTCGAACTCTGATGTGTCAGGCACCATTTTTGAAAGTAAAAGTGTTCACACTCCATACTCCAAGGAGCACACGCCCCTTAAAGTCTGGGGTGTATACACAAAAGCTACCGAAGGGGCGCACACTCCGGACACTCGTCAAAGTCTTAATACTACCGACTACACGTTATGGACAATGAGAAGTGGCGTCCATGCACGCCACCAAGGCCACCAAATGGGCTTCAACCTGCTCTGAATATCAACCTTCTTATAACCACATCTCTCTATTTTAAAAGAAAATCTTGAGATGAGATGAGACTATTGCCAAAAGATTTTCTCAAGTCCCACCCTTCTCTTAACAGCCCACGCCTGCGGTGCTCTCACCTCTCATTCGTGTGAATGTTTTTCTCAGACTCAGTTCCTGAACTCTCAGCTCTTATAAATTTTTACGTTTTCCTCACTTTAAATTCCCAATAAAAGACTTACTATGTCCAAATCTTAACAAAGAATTTAATCCTGAAGGGTTATCAACAGAAGAAATGAGTACACAGGCAATCCTATCCGCAAGAAATGAAGTCAAACGAATTAACGCAAAAATTGTTGATTGGTTACACGGCAAATTGGTTAAATGCGTATCAATAGACTCTGCTGATATAGTTGGTGGTGATGGTGCTGAAGATGAAAACATTAGCTTACAATATCATGAAGAATATCTACAACCGTTAACACCATCCGGTCTTCTACCGGCCAAATTACTGTAGAAAGAAGGATGTATCGTAATGTTATTGCATAATTTATGACTGAGTGATGGGCAATGCAATAGGACAAGATATTAGTTGTATTCAAAATTGGGCGAACAATTCTGACATGTAAAATTTTAACAGGCGACAAAAAAGGTAATGTAGTCCATCTTCACTAATGACATTAGACAACAAAGGAGATCATGATATGACATTCGTATTAAAACATTTACAGTTTCCCGTTAGAATAGCTTTTGCTATGACAATTAACAAATCACAGGGTGTGGGGAACAGCCCGGACACAGACAGGTAGACATCATAGTTTCACCCAACACATGTTTATTTACAGTATGTACAACACAACCCAGTGCCGAAGCACCAATCACCCCTTTAAGTCCTGGCCACAACACAATGCCTTTCACATTCTCTGATCCGCCTCCACTCCTCTCCACCAAGCTTCGTCCTCTTCCACCCGACTCTTGCCCATGACTGGAGGGAGGCGGCCCCTCTTATTCCCCCCGGAAGGGCTCCAGCTGCATCCTGAGGGCCTGTAGCCACACCCCTGTGTGGCGGAAGCCCCAGCGGTGAAACCGGAAGTCCACCGGGTGTCTCCATATCTCTTCCCCCCCCCCCAGCACTTCCCGGTGTGGAGGAAGTACTGAGGTCCAACCCTCCCAAGGCATTGGGGCACCCCCTGGCGGTGACCACGGGCCCCCACAGGGATGAGCTTCCAAGCTCTGTACCCGTGGTCCCCACAGCAACCAGGGAGGACGCCCCCTCGTGTTCCGGAGGATCCACAAGCCCTCCTCCGGTCCTCCTGGGCGTCCCGGCCGGGCATGAACGCCCGCCGGGCACCACAAGGGACAAATGTTAGAAAAAGTCGGTTTATTTATTAGAGAGAAAGAAACTAAATTGACTCACGGGCAGTTATACGTTGCATTGTCACAATGTAAGTCCAAACACGGAATCAAAATTCAATGCAATATCGACGAAAAGTTAATTCCAAATAGTATAAAGTTTTACAGTAAAAGTGTACGTTTAAAAAGTATTTTCGTGCTAATTTCAAAGCCAAACAGAACGAAAACGTACAACGCAACAAATACCTCCAACTCAACATGAGACATAATTTTCTTTCAGTTTGTTACTTTTTCTATTTTTTTTACTACGGTTAATTACTCGCTGTAATGTAAAATAGTTCTATTATGCATATGTAACAATTCCCATGAAAATAACAATCTGTTTAAATTGTACGACTGTTTCCCCATACGTGAGCGGCAGATGTGCGAAGTGGCTACCGTGTAGTTCCCGCCTGGGGGTTGGCAAGCGAAGTGAGCAGGAGGCAGAGCCCCCTAGTAGATTTAAAGATGATTTTAATAATCTGTAAAACAAGTAAGCTGTCTGGGCCAACATAATTAATTTCTTACTGAAAATAAGTATATTGCATCGTAATCTGGGTAGCTAAAAATTCAAACCCTTCTACCATCCATTGCTGTGCTGACAGCTCCTGATTTCATTACCATAAATTAAGATAATGCAGACGTAACACCTTAGAATGGTCTCCTTTGTTTTAATTGTTGGTTTATACAGTAAGTCTGTATTTTAACTGCACAAAAGCCATTTTTTCCCCCCCTAACATTCCTTCCCTTGACTTCCTGATCACTCCTTCCATCTTGTGTTAACATGCCACCCAGGATACAGAAGTGATCAACTTGCTTAACATTTTCAGCTTTTCCTTTTAGCTGCCATTCTGTCACTAGTTTTCATCTTTTGTAAAGCCCATACTAGGTGTGTTTTTCTCAGAATTCAACGTTGGTCTCTTCTCCTCACGGTCGTTTTCTCTCCAATTTAACATTTCCTGTAGTGGTTCTTCACTTTCAGCAATAAATAAGGAATCCTCTGCAGATTTCAGGTTAATAACATGGCGCCTTCTAAACTCATTCCTGTCATTTCTCCAGTCACTTCAACTTTATCTATAGAGCGTTTGCATGTGATACAAAGCATTCAAAGAAATGAATGGTTCAAGTGCTTGTGGTGCGGTTTACCGAGTCTTACCCTTTTGTGACTGCATGCCCAGTTGGCAGAGGCTTGCCAAGAGCTATAGCATGCCTAGAAGGTTACTACGGTGCTAACTGGAATCTTATTTAAGGAGATCTTGTCTAGTAGCCATCTGAGGAAAGACCAGCTTGCTGTGGTATGGCAGAGGGTTTCAAATGGCGCACGTCCACTGTATCTTTAGTCACTGGATGACATTTTGTATAGTGGAGGGTCGGAATTGTAATTAACCCTTTAAACCTAGGGTTGTGATCCAGAGGGGGCTGTGACCCTTCCAATTTTTTTTTTTATAAGCTTCCTCTAACCCCAGTTGTGAACATATACCTGGGATGGTGTAATAATGGCCACATGCAGTCGAAATGGCAGGTACGTAGAATGACAATGCTTCCAGGAAAGAGAAGGATGTCACCTTCCCCATGCAAGATTCAAACTGACTTCCTCTTACGTGTTTGATATCCTTGGATAAAAAGGGGATATGCATTTAGACTTCTGTTAAATGTAATTGGTATCTGGTCACAAGTTCACAAGTGCATACTTCTGTGGCTTGTGGTCCTAATGATCCAGTCGCAAGTGCCTTTTGAAAACCTTGTTTTTATTATGGTCAGTGTGATCTGATCCTAAGCGGAGCACACAAAAGTGCATGATAATCCCAGGTCTGAAGGCGGCCATTGGGCTTAATGTGAAAGAAACGAGACTGCTCACTAAACACTGCTGGGTAAAATGATGGCAACGTTCTCATTCTTCAGCATGAATACCACCAGCACTATAATAGTAGTAGGCAATACTCGCCTTGTTTTTACTAAACTGCATTTAGCACTGGGGTGTTGTAGCGTGTTAGCCATTAAGAATGTGGTGAGAAGTCAAGCAAAATGACCCCTTTTATTGGCTAACTAGAAAGATTACAATATGCAAGCTTTCGAGGCAACTTGGGCCCCTTCTTCAGGCAAGATGTAATACAGAAGGGGCCTGAGTTGCCTCGAAAGCTTGCATATTGTAATCTTTCTAGTTAGCCAATAAAAGGGGTCATTTTGCTTGACTTCTCAAAACTGCATTTATAATGGGAGTTTAACTCATCATCTAAAAGGGTACCACCAGGACAACTTATGTACTGCCTACAGTACCTCAAATGAAAAAGGGGGACTGGCACTGTCTGCTCTGCAGATGTTTATTTGAAAATGTAGGACATTCATTCAGCCCAGGCAACCTCAAAGCAAACCTGTACCATATTCCAATTTACACCAACCAAGAAATAATGTAAGATAGCATCTGTCTTGTGTGTAGTGCAGCAGTGACGTGCGGTGAGGTTCATGGCTGGTGACTCCTTCAGAGTGCGATTTACAAATATATGAACTCAAAAGAGCAGCTTATTGACTATTCAACTGGCAGGCAGCATGCACATTGACTACTGGTTATGTTTCACATCTGATCAGCATTCTTTACACACATAGCTATGGTACATACTGGGATAAGAAAGAACGTTACATTTATAGCGGCAAGAGATAGCAGAGAGAACGCATTTGCCATACATGTGTTCTAAATTTGACATTGCAATTTCACAATTCACACTCATTCAATACAAATGAAGTACAGTAGAGTCTCGCTTATCTGACACAAATGGGCCGGCAGAACGTCGGATAAGCGAAAATGTCGGATAATGGGAGGTGTTAAGAAAAAGCCTGTTAAACGTCAAACTATGTTATAATTTTACACATTACGAGCCTAATACAGTGGAACCTCAGTTCACGAACATCTCTGAACACGTACAAATCAGGTTATGACCAAAAAGTTCGCCAAACTTTTGCCTCTGTGCATGACCACACACTCGGTATAGGAACAAGCCAGTTTCACTTTCGCTTTGTGCGCGCCGATGATTTCCGCACGTGTTCAGTCTCTCCCTGTGCATTCCCTGTGCAGTATTAGAGAGTGTGAGAGAGACAGACAGACAGACAGACAGACAGACAGACACACACACACACGAGAGAGACACACGTGCACACATGTGAGAGAAAGAGAGACGCACGCACATGAGAGACAGAGTGACGCACGTACTGGTCATAAGTGGCTTCAAATCATTTGTTTCCTAGCCTCTATTGTTTGAAGTTAACCTGCTTGAGCCGTTTCAATCAGGATTCAGAGCCCTACATAGCACTGAAACTGCTTTACTTAAGGTAGCCAATGACTTGCTTATAACCGCAGATTCTGGGATGGGCGCTATTCTAGTTCACCTTGACTTAAGCACAGCATTTGATACAGTTAACCATAACATTTTACTGTCCCAACTTCCAGCTATTGGTACCTCTGGTGCTGCTCTTTCTTGGTTCACATCATACCTCAGTGATTGCCACTACTACATCTTCACTGGGGAATACAAATCTGCCACTTCGCTCACACAAGGTATCCCTCAAGGGTCAGTTCTCGGTCCAATCCTCTTCAACATCTATATGCTCCCATTAGGTGAAATTACTTGTCGGTATGGTTTAAGCTTCCACTGCAATGCCGATGACACCCAACTTTATATAAGTGTTGATGCAACTGCAACATCTTCACCTGTTGTGCTGACTGACTGCATTCGGGAAATCAATCATTGGATGACAGATCCATCCATCCATCCATCCATCATCCAACCCACTATATCCTAACTACAGGGTTACGGGGGTCTGCTAGAGCCAATCCCAGCCAACACAGGGCGCAAGGCAGGAAACAAACCCCGGGCAGGGCGCCAGGCCACCACAACGCACACACATGGGACAATTTAGAAACGCCAATGCACCTACCTGCATGTCTTTGGACTGTGGGAGGAAACCGGAGAGCCTGGAGGAAACCCACGCAGACACGGAGAGAACATGCAAACTCCACGCAGGGAGGACCATGAAGCGAACCAAGGTCTCCTAGCTGCGAGGCAGCAGTGCTACCCACTGCGCCACTGTGCCGCCTGGATGACAGATCATTTTTTACAACTCAATCCCAATAAAAACAGAAATCTTATTAGTTGGTACCAAATCTGTCCCCTCTACCCTTTGTGGGTTAAAAATTGATGTCGATGGGATCCTGGTTGAACCCTCAGCATCGGTCCGTAATTTAGGTGTCATCTTTGATCAGCTCCTTGCCTTCCAACCACACATTCGCTCAATACTACAGAGAGCTTTTCTTCAACTCCACAACATCTCTCATCTTCACTCTTTCCTCCGTATGAGGGGATACTGAAACACTCATTCACGTTTTCATCATCACTACCCGTCTGGATGATTGCAATGCATTATTTTATGGCCTCCCGACTAAATAGATCAGTAGATCACAGTATGTTCAGAATTCTGCCGCTCATTTACTTACACACACTAAAAAATCTGCTCACATCACTCCTGTCTTCTGATTTGCATTGGTTACCAGTTTCTTCAAGAATCAATTATCAAAATATTCTTCTCACCTCTAAAGCCCTTCAAGGTTTAACCCCTCATTATCTGCTTAAGCTGCTGCTCCCTTACACTCCTGCCCGTGCATTAAGACCATCAGACACTCACTTACTCGCTGTACCTGTAGGCTGCTGCTTCACCACCTTAGGCCACAGGTTCAACACGCCCTTGACCCTCTGCAGTTTGCATATCAGGAGAAGGTGGGAGCGGAAGATGCCATCATCTACAGTGGTGTGAAAAACTATTTGCCCCCTTCCTGATTTCTTATTCTTTTGCATGTTTCTCACACAAAATGTTTCTGATCATCAAACACATTTAACCATTAGTCAAATATAACACAAGTAAACACAAAATGCAGTTTGTAAATGGTGGTTTTTATTATTTAGGGAGAAAAAAAAATCCAAACCTACATGGCCCTGTGTGAAAAAGTAATTGCCCCCTGAACCTAATAACTGGTTGGGCCACCCTTAGCAGCAATAACTGCAATCAAGCGTTTGCGATAACTTGCAATGAGTCTTTTACAGCGCTCTGGAGGAATTTTGGCCCACTCATCTTTGCAAAATTGTTGTAATTCAGCTTTATTTGAGGGTTTTCTAGCATGAACCGCCTTTTTAAGGTCATGCCATAGCATCTCAATTGGATTCAGGTCAGGACTTTGACTAGGCCGCTCCAAAGTCTTCATTTTGTTTTTCTTCAGCCATTCAGAGGTGGATTTGCTGGTGTGTTTTGGGTCATTGTCCTGTTGCAGCACCCAAGATCGCTTCAGCTTGAGTTGACGAACAGATGGCCGGACATTCTCCTTCAGGATTTTTTGGTAGACAGTAGAATTCATGGTTCCATCTATCACAGCAAGCCTTCCAGGTCCTGAAGCAGCAAAACAACCCCAGACCATCACACTACCACCACCATATTTTACTGTTGGTATGATGTTCTTTTTCTGAAATGCTGTGTTCTTTTTACGCCAGATGTAACGGGACATTTGCCTTCCAAAAAGTTCAACTTTTGACTCATCAGTCCACAAGGTATTTTCCCAAAAGACTTGGCAATCATTGAGATGTTTCTTAGCAAAATTGAGACGAGCCCTAATGTTCTTTTTGCTTAACAGTGGTTTGCGTCTTGGAAATCTGCCATGCAGGCCGTTTTTGCCCAGTCTCTTTCTTATGGTGGAGTCGTGAACACTGACCTTAATTGAGGCAAGTGAGGCCTGCAGTTCTTTAGACGTTGTCCTGGGGTCTTTTGTGACCTCTCGGATGAGTCGTCTCTGCGCTCTTGGGGTAATTTTGGTCGGCCGGCCACTCCTGGGAAGGTTCACCACTGTTCCATGTTTTTGCCATTTGTGGATAATGGCTCTCACTGTGGTTCGCTGGAGTCCCAAAGCTTTAGAAATGGCTTTATAACCTTTACCAGACTGATAGATCTCAGTTACTTCTGTTCTCATTTGTTCCTGAATTTCTTTGGATCTTGGCATGATGTCTAGCTTTTGAGGTGCTTTTGGTCTACTTCTCTGTGTCAGGCAGGTCCTATTTAAGTGATTTCTTGATTGAAACAGGTGTGGCAGTAATCAGGCCTGGGGGTGGCTACGGAAATTGAACTCAGGTGTGATACACCACAGTTAGGTTATTTTTTAACAAGGGGGCAATTACTTTTTCACACAGGGCCATGTAGGTTTGGATTTTTTTTCTCCCTAAATAATAAACACCATCATTGAAAAACTGCATTTTGTGTTTACTTGTGTTATATCTGACTAATGGTTAAATGTGTTTGATGATCAGAAACATTTTGTGTGACAAACATGCAAAAGAATAAGAAATCAGGAAGGGGGCAAATAGTTTTTCACACCACTGTATATGCTACACCGATCCCTCTCTCACTTGGACAGAGGCAGTGGTGCTGTAAGAATTATGTTTCTAGACTTCTCTAGCGCCTTCAACACAATCCAACCTCTGCTCCTTAGGGACAAGCTGACAGAGATGGGATTAGATTCATACCTAGTGGCATGGATCGTGGACTATCTTAAAGACAGACCTCAGTATGTGCGTCTTGGGAACTGCACGTCTGACATTGTGGTCAGCAACACAGGAGCGCCACAAGGGACTGTACTTTCTCCGGTCCTGTTCAGCCTATATACATCGGACTTCCAATACAACTCGGAGTCCTGCCATGTGCAAAAGTTCGCTGATGACACTGCTATCGTGGGCTGCATCAGGAGTGGGCAGGAGGAGGAGTATAGGGACCTAATCAATGACTTTGTTATATGGTCCGACTCAAACCACCTACACCTGAACACCAGCAAAACCAAGGGAGCTGGTGGTGGATTTTAGGAGGCCCAGACCCCTCATAGACCCAGTGATCATCAAAGGTGACTGTGTGCAGAGGGTACAGACCTATAAATATCTGGGAGTGCAGCTGGATGATAAATTAGACTGGACTGCCAATACTGATGCGCTGTGCAAGAAAGGACAAAGCCGGTTATACTTCCTTAGAAGGCTGGCTTCCTTCAACATCTGCAATAAGATGCTGCAGATGTTCTATCAAACAGTTGTGGCGAGCGCCCCCTTCTACGCAGTGGTGTGCTGGGGAGGCAGCATTAAGAGGAAAGACGCCTCACGCCTGGACAAACTGGTGAGGAAGGCAGGCTCTATTGTTGGCATGGAGCTGGACAGTTTAACATCTGTGGCAGAGCGAAGGGCGCTCAGCAGGCTCCTATCAATTATGGAGAATCCACTGCATCCACTAAATAATGTCATCTCCAGACAGAGGAGCAGCTTCAGCGACAGACTGCTGTCACTGTCCTGCTCCACAGACAGATTGAGGAGATCGTTCCTCCCCCAAACTATGCGACTCTTTAATTCCACCAGGGGGGGTAAACGTTAATATTTAACATTATACATAGTTATTGTCTGTTTTTTTTCACCTGTATTATTATCATTCTTTAATTTAATATTATTTATTGTATCAGTATGCTGCTGCTGAAGAATGTGAATTTCCCATTGGGATTAATAAAGTATCTATCTATCTATCTATCTATCTACCTAAATACTGGTTAGTAACTATGGGTGGCAGATCTTTCAGTGTGATGGCCCCTAAAATTTGGAATGCTCTTCCTTTTAGAGGAAAAATCTATTATTCATTTCAAACTCCTGTTAAAAACACATCCCTTCAATGAGTAGTATTAATTTTCTTGTATGTGATTTCTATTGTTTTGTTAATGTGTTTTATTGAATTGTAAAGTGTCCTTGAGTGTATGAAAGGCGCTACATAAATAACACATTATTATTATTCTAATAATTATAACACTGGCACAGTGCTAGTGTTGCTGCTTTGCAGTAAGGAGACTGTGGAAGATTGTGGGTTCGCTTCCCGGTTCCTCCCTGTTTGGACAGCGCTTTGAGTACTGAGAAAAGCGCTATATAAATGTAATGAATTATTATTATTCTCACAAAATCTAAAAGTATGCTGCCAGGTTGACCTGCTAACTCTGAACTGGCACTGTGCGAGTGTCCAACAGAAATGACCAAAGATGAATCTATTAAGGCCAAGAGGCCAGCAGATGACGTTTACCTCCCCGTATATCCCTGAACGTTTCAACTTCTGGTGTGTGTTTCGAAATTGTCCTCGCCCTAACTGCTGAGAGTTTTCCCACTTACGAGTGTACAAGTGGGTTCAGACTTAATTCTTTAGCTCTCTATTTGCTCTCGGAGATTACCTTACCATAGATTTGCATTTCAAATTATGTACAGTATATTTGTGTCAGCTTAAGAAGAGCTTAGTCATCAGCTGACTCATGATATCCGCTGTGCTTTATCTTAACTTGTTCCTGTGCCATTTTGTATTTCATAGAGAACTGCTTTTTTGAGATGGTCTTGAAATGAGGGTCACTACATCTTTAAAATATAAAGATCTTGTATTGTAGATATTCTGCTCTACTTAATTTTGAGCTCGTGAAAGTGTTTTTTTGCCTTACAATGAAAACAAAGTGCCAAGTTCCCACACAGGCTATTTTGACTGTCTAATCTTATTTCTTGTCTACTTCCCCATTGTTGATATATGCAAAAAAAGAAGGAAAACCGAGAATATATGAAATATCATCAGACCTACTCGGTCTAATTGAGGTTTTACAGAAGGGCTAGAACCTGTTCTGACAGCACTGGGCACAAAGCAGAAACCGTCCTCAGATAGGGTGCCAGTTCTTTGCATGGTCCACTTCTTCACATATTCGTACACTGGAACCTCAGTTTGCGAGCATAATTCATTCTGGAAATGGGCTCACAGTCCAAAGCACTCGTATATCAAAGTGAATTTCCCCATAAGAAATAATGGAAACTCAGATGATTCATTCCACAACCCAAAACTATTCATATAAAAATGATTAATACAAAATATAAAGTAAAAATACATAAAACAAATTAACTTGCACTTTACCTTTGAAAAGAATCATGGCTGGTGTGAGTGAGTTTCTAAACTCTTGTGGGATTCCACCCAACAGGACGACACGCGGAAGAGCGTCCCAAAGCAATCGCAGTCTCCCAGCGCTGTAGCAGTTCTCCGTAAAAGTGAATCCGAAAAGATCGCGGACATGCTATAAGCGCCTGCCATCGATGGGTGATACAAGGAACATTATAAATGCGCATGGCACAGTACTACTTGGCCACGACCCTGCCTGACTGCTGTGTCTGTGTATAGGAGAGCGGCAGATCCCGCTACAATAAATAACCGCGCTGTTGCTGTTTCAAGCTGAATAAAGCTGGTGTTGCTAAAGTACTGAGACTCAGCTTCGTGTTTTGGGGTGCAAGGTGGGGACTCGCTCGTCACAGCACACACACACACGCACACAGTCACAATGCTACAGTAAACAGTATACACTCGTATGGATGTTGACTATATGACTGAGGCACGGCAACTCACGGAAAATAGGAGACGGTTACCCACAATCCGGCAGCGAGAGAGAGAAGAACCATCAGCTCAGATGTGATCACATGACACTCAGCAGACAAAGCGTATACATACTACTTGTATTGCAAGACCTCGCTCATTTATCAAGGCAAAGTTTATTAAAAATTTTAGCTCGTCTTGCAAAACACTCGTAAACCAAGTTACTCGCAAACCGAGGTTCCACTGTAATTTCAATTTGGACTCGCCTGTTAACATGAACATCTCTGGATGTTCATCTATGTAAGAACCTCCACGCAGATGGTGAGTGGACGCAGGGTCTGAACCGAGTGTGATGAATCTGAACCAGAAGCACTAAACACTGCACCATATTAGCTACTTCCAGCTTTCTGAAACCATTTGGTGAGTTGGACGTGTTTTCTGGGTGCTTTTTGATAAGCCAGCATCTCATCATGGATGGTTTTTCAATATTATTTGGGTAACACATAAAATGACCTGCACAGACTATGATACAAATACATGTATTTCAATAATTGTATGTGGCCATTTGAATGACTTGCACAGACTTAAGTTAAAAATATTAATTGAACCAGCACCCTTGAAGCTTACAGTCCAAAGACCTAAGCGCTGTCCAACTCCCTGCTTTTACTCGGCAGTGTCCAAGAGAAAGTTGGTATAGAAGATAAATGGTTGGATAAGGGCTACATTGGATCCATAAAGATTTGAGACCTCCTTCCCTTTCTGCATCCATATGTTCTTGTAGATTTGATTCTGAATGGATAAAACTGCCATTTTGGCCCATCACTTTACACTCAATAACCCATAATGACAAAGTGAACACACATTTCAGAAAGGGTTGCAATTTCATTAAAAATCAAAAACTGAAATCTCTGATTCTTGTAAGTATCCATCCATCCATCCATCCATCCATCCATCCATCCATTATCCAACCCGCTATATCCTAACACAGGGTCGGGGGGGTGGTGGGGGGGTCTGCTGGAGCCAATCCCAGCCAACACAGGGTGCAGGGCATGTCCGGAGCACCTGAAGAAAACCCACGCAGACCCAGAGAACATACAAACTCCACACAGGGAGGACCCGGGAAACAAACCCAGGGCTCCTTACTGGGAGGCAGTACCCACTGCACCACACTCCTGTAAGTATTCAGATCCTTAATTCGTTCCTCTGTAGAAACCCCTTTGGCAGCAATTACAGCATTGAGTCTTTTTGTATGTGTTTACAAGCTTTGCACACCTGGATTTAGGCGGTTTATCCCTTTCTTCCTGGCCGATCCTCTCAGGCTCAATCAAACTGGATGGGAGGCGTCTGTAAACTGCCATCTTCAGGTCTCTCCACCGATGTTCTATGGGGTGTAAGTCTGGGCTTTGGTTGCGCCACTCAAGGACACTCGGTGACTTGTCCTGGAGCCTGTGTGCTTCAGGTCATTGTTATGCTGAACTGTCTGCCCAGTCTGAGGTGGTGTGCACTCTGGAGCAGGTTGTCTTCAAGGACATCTCTGTACTTGACTGCATTCATCCTTTCCTCAATTCTGACCAGTCTTCCTGTCCCTGGCACTGAGAAGCACCTCCATTGCATGATGCTGCCACCACCATACTTCACCTGAGGAATGGCATCAGTCAGGTGATGAGTCGTGCCTGGTTTTTGCCAGACATAGTGCCTGTAGTTCTGCCCAACTAAAGAGTTCAATTTTTGTCTCATCAGCCGAGAGAATCTTCCCGCCGCCCAAAGCCCCCCACCCCTACTCTCAGGGTCCATTAAAGGTTGTCATATGCCTTTTACTCAAGATTGGCTTCTGTCTAGCCACTTTACCATAAGTGCCTACTCGATGGTAGTCATTCTGATAAGTTCTCTCATCTCTACAAGAAACTAATGCTCTGTTGGAGTGAACATTGAGTTCTTGAACACCTCCCTGACCGAGACCTCTCTTGCCTAGTTACTTGGTTTGAGCAAATGGCCAGCTCAAGCAAGAGTTCTGGTTGTTCCAAACTTCTGTTTCACAATTATTGAGGCCACTGTGCTTTTGGAAATACTCCAAGCTTTACAGACAGATGGCTACCTTGATTCATGCCACACCACAGGTTGATTGTGTAGGTTGACAGAGAGTTCCTTAGACTTCCTGGCTTGGTGGTTGTCCTGACATGCAGTATGAATTGTGGGAACCTTATATACAAAGGAACACTAAATGATGTGCAGTCAATTCAGTTTGCCACAGGTAGGCTCTGATCAAGTTAGAACATTAGAACAATCTGGACGAGAGGAAGCCATTCAGCCCAACAAAGCTCACCAGTCTTATCCACTTATTTCTTCCAAGAAAAATATAGTTGAGTTTTGAAAGTTGCTAAAGTCCTGCTGTCTACCACACTACTTGGTTGCTTATTCCAAGTGTCTATCGTTCTTTGTGTAAAGAAAAACTTCCTAATGTTTGTGCGAAATTTACCCTTAAGTTTCCAGCTGTGTCCCCGTGTTCTTGATGAACTCATTTTAAAGTCACCGTCTTGGTCCACTGGACTAATTCCCTTCATAATTTTAAACACTTCAGTCAGGTCTCCTCTTAACCTTCTTTTGCTTAAATTGTAAAGGCTCAGCTCTTTTAATCTTTCCTCATAACTCATCCCCTGTAGTCCTGGACTCCGCCTAGTCACTCTTCTCTTGACCTTTTCTTGTGCTGTTATGTCCTTTTTGTAGCCTGGAGACCCAAACTGCACCCATTACTCCAGATGAGACCTCACCAGTGTGTTATAAAGCTTGAGCAGAACCTCCTGTGACTTGTACTCCACACATCAAGGCGCTATATAACCTGACATTCTGTTAGCCTTCTTAATGGCTTCTGAACACTGTCAGGAAGTCGATAGCTTAGAGTCCACTACGACTCCTAAATCCTTCTCATAAGGTGGACTCTCGATTTTCAGACCTCTCATTGTGTATTCAAACCTCACATTTTTACTTCCTATGTGTAATTCTTTAAATTTACTGACATTAAATTTCATCTGCCACAAATCTGCCCAAGTCTGTATGCTATCTAAGTCCTTCTGTGATGATATAATGGATTCCAAATTATCTGCTAATTTTCCTATCTTGGTATCATCTGCAAACTTAACCAGCTTGTTACTTATATCCATCCATTTTCCAACCCGCTGAATCCGAACACAGGGTCACGGGGGTCTGCTGGAGCCAATCCCAGCCAACACAGGGCACAAGGCAGGAACCAATCCCGGGCAGGGTGCCAACCCACCGCAGTTGTTACTTATATTCCTGTCATTTATATTTATTAAAAATAGCAGCGGCCCCAGCACACACCCCTGCTGGTCACCACTCTAAACATCTGCCAGTTCTGATGAGGTTCCTCCCACCATCACCCTCTGCTTGCTGTGTCTGAGCCAATTCTGCACCCATCTACTCATCATACACTGAACTGCCACTTCTGTTAGTTTGATGCCCACCCTCTCATGTGGCACCTTATCGAATGCTTTCTGAAAGTCCAGATAAATAATATCATCTGCTCCACTCTGATCATATCCTTTAGTTGCCTCCTCATCGAATTCCAGCATGTTAATAAAACACGATCTCCCTCTCCTGAACCCATGCTGACTGCTCAGTTAAACTCCTGTCCTTGCCAGGTGTAGCTCAATCTTATCCTTAATAGTGAAATTTGTGAATTTCCCCTTGGGATTAATAAAGTATCTATCCTATCTATCTATCCTATCTATCTATCTTTAAGCTTACTGGCCTAAACACCTCAAGAATTAAAGCCAAGAAGAGGCATCTGATCACAATCTGGAGTGCCACAGCAAAGGTTCTGAATAATCTTCTAGGCATGACAGATTTCAGTTTTTGTTTTTAATACATTCGCAAATCCATCACTCTACAATGAATAGCCCATAGTGACATGCATATCCATTTGGAATTAAATGTCCAACACAATGAAGTGTGCAGCAAGTGAACGACATTTACATATTTGGCTGGCATCTTTATCCAAATCGACTTACAACATTTATGATTCAATTGGTTCCTTGTCTTTGTGCTTTTCCAATTGGAGCACAGGCAGGTGAAGTGACCTGCTCAGGGTCACACCACATCAATAGCAAGATCTGAACCCACAACCTTAGCATTAATAATAATATATTTTATTTGTATAGCGCCTTTCCCATGCTCACAGAGTTTAAGAATGGCAGGGTATACAGTATATAGCACTGTACAAACCAGATAAATAAAGAAGATTAAGACAGTCAATTCAAAGAAAAAAAGCCTAACAGACAACATAATTGATGGTCTCGCACACACACACAGGTTACATGAGCATCTTGACATCGAGGTAAACTGAGAGAAGGGTAATAAAGTCAAGTAGAGCTAAAAGCCTTCTTGAACAGATGAGTTCTGAGTTGTTTTTTAAAACAATTCATGTAGTCAGCTGACCTGATTAATTTCGGTAGGTCATTCCAGAGTCTGGGCGCTATACAGCTGAAGGCCCTGTCACCCATGGAGTGTAGATTAGTGTGGGGTACAACAAGATTACCAGAATCAGAGGACCTTAGTGGGCAGGCAGGCACATAGTGATGGAGAAGGTCACTGATGTCGTTTGGTGCGAGGTTATTTAAGGCTTTGTAGGTTATTAGTAGGATTTGATATTCGATTCTGTAAGACACAGGGAGCCAGTGGAGATGGAGCAGGATGGGTGTGATGTACTCGCCGTTGCCGGTCCGAGGAAGGACTCTTGCAGCTGAGTTTTGAATAAGCTGGAGTTGTGATATAAGATTAGAAGGGGCTCCTGCCAGTAGGGAATTACAATAATCGATGCGGGATGTGATAAAAGCATGGACAAGTTTCTCAGCGTTAGAAAAGGAGAGGAAGGAGCGAACACGGGATATGTTACGGAGGTGAAAGTTTCTTAATGTGGTCTTATGTGGGTGGAATAAGAAAGGGAGGAATCAAAAATGACACCAAGGTTGTTTACAGTAGAGGCAGGTCTGATGAGATCCCCGCCAAGTTAGACTGGGAAGGAGCTCATTTTCTTAAGTTGCACTTTAGTCCCAATTTGCAGGAGGTCAGTTTTGTTGCCATTTAATTTTAAAGAGTTCTGCTCCATCCAGGTATTAATTTCACTGAGGCAGGTTATGAGCTGAGAAAGCTCTGATGAAGTTCCACTTTTAACATTGAAATAAAGTTGAGTATCATCTGTATAAAAATGCTAACCCAGTCCAAAGCTACGGATAACATGGCCAAGGGGACGCATATAAATACAGAAGAGAAGAGGGCCGAGGACAGAGCCTTGAGGGACTCCTTGTGTGACTGGCGCTGAGCTGGATCTGCTCTTGCCAAGACTAACAAACTCTTGCCTATCAGGCAGATAGGACTTGAACCACTGGAGGGCAGTGCCAGAGATACCCAGCATGTTCTCCATTCTGGACAGTAGAATGTCATATCTGACCGGAGTGTCAAATGCTGCACTGAGGTCTAATAGAATTAATATGCTGGTTTGTCCAGAGTCTGCTGCCTTAAGCAAAGCAGTTTGTAGAGCAGTTTGAAGACCTTCCATGGTATATTTTCAATTCTTAGTTTTCTTGTATTCTGTTGTCAAATTCTTTTTGTAGTTCTCTGAAATCTGTCGGATTTGGGGGATTGAGAAAACTCTGAAGGAGCCCTTATTTGAATCAGTGAATGACCTAATGTCTTTAAAAAGGCCGTGCTTTAGCAATGACTTCACACATTTTCATATTTTTTTTGCATTTGTGCGTCAGATGCAAATGTGCCCCCTGCATCAGAGTTGTTTGTTTGACTGACTTCATGATTTTGCAGGTCGCGTCGGCATTCTGGAGTCTTCCCTGCATGTTCCCCTTTCCGGCAATTTAAAAAGAGAAGTTAATTGCAATGAAATGTACAGAGTAGTTTTCTTCACTTCAGGTCTCTTTGCTAAACTCTGTTTTTACTGCCATTGGGAATAAGTGTGTTCATGTATTGTTTTTAATGGCCTGACAGGTGCTGCTCCCTTGGCAAATACGTAGTGTAATCAAGTGTGAAAGGTTTATTTTTCTGTCACGTAAGAAGAAGCGCGTGACATGAAGTGGTCTGTCCTGTTCCGTAAACTAAAAAGGGCTTAACTTCGATTCAAATCCCACTTGGTACGCTAATGTGAGCTGAGGGCTGTTTATCACTCAATCAGGCGCTTATAAAGGCAGAGAGAGTTAATGGGCAGCAGGCCTTAATTCTTATATGCATTTCTTTAAAAATATTTGTCATATTTGAAATTCCTTCTGGGACGAATGATGACACAAAAAACAAGAGTGAGCATCCTGCATCTGTTGAGGAAGCCTCATTTACATTTCTCTTTCTCTCTCTGCTTTGAAACGAATATAGTGTCCTCCATGATGTTTGGGACAAAGACGCATGTTTTCTGGATTTGCCCCTCTGCCCTACAATTTATAATTAGAAATCATTCACATTCAGATGGCATTAAATTGCACATTGCAGAATTTCATTTAAGGGGATTTGCATACAGTTCAGTGTCACACTTTTTCAACATGGTTCCCCCATTTCAGGATGTGTAGCCTGCAGTGGGTTGGCACCCTGCCCAGGATTGGTTCCTGCCTTATGCCCTGTGTTGGCTGGGATTGGCTCCAGCAGACCGCCGTGACCCTGTGTTCAGATTCAGCGGGTTGGAAAATGGATGGATGGATGATGTGTGGCGTCACAGGTGTTTTTGATTCCTCAGGTGTGTTTCATGGCTTCATAAGATATCTCAGCTTGCTTTTACCCTTTGGAGTCTGTAGTTGCTGCTGTTCAACATGAGGATAAGAGCTGTGGCAATGAAAGTCAAAGAAGCCATTATGAGGCTGAAAAAAAAGAATAAAACCATTGGAGACCTCAGTAAAACCTTAGGAGGACCAAATCAACTGTCTGGAATATCATGAAGAAGAAAGAAAACGCTGGTGAGCTCAATAATCACAACAGGACTGGTAGACCAAGGAAGACCTCCACTGCTGATTACAGAAGAAACCTCACTATTGTCAAGAAAAAGCTCCCAAACGCCTGTGTGACAGATCT
Source organism: Erpetoichthys calabaricus (assembly GCF_900747795.2). Classification (NCBI taxonomy): domain Eukaryota; kingdom Metazoa; phylum Chordata; class Cladistia; order Polypteriformes; family Polypteridae; genus Erpetoichthys; species Erpetoichthys calabaricus. The sequence continues at coordinate 21,435,296 of NC_041395.2, read as the reverse complement.
GAAATAGTCTACAGTGGGCCGATGTATGTGTGTGTCAGAGATGACTATCAGCAGAAGACTTCATGATCAGAAACACAGAGGAAACACTGCAAGATGGAGACCACTAGTGAGCCACAAAAACAGGATGGCCAGATTACAGTTTGTGATAAAGGACTTCAAAGAGCCTACAAAATTCTGGGAAAAGGTCTTGTGGACAGACGAGATGAAGATGAACCTTCATCAGAGTGATGACAAGATCAAAATCCAAATCGGACTGCCTTATTTGTTAAATATGGCAGTTCTGATGGTGTTATGGCTGCCACAGGTCCTGGCACACTTCTCCTCATTGATGATGGAAGTGCTGATGGTAGACACTCAAGGAATTCTGAGGTGTGTAGAAACATCTGATCTGCTCAAGTTCCAGTCAACCTCTTGGGCAGGTCCTACCTTGTGTCCTGGGAAAGAAATGTCAAGGGTACACCAGGCAAGCACAGGGATGCCCCAAGGACTGCTGCTGAGCCCTGTCCTCTTCTCTCTTTACACCTCCATACTAGGACCTATCATCCTGTCCCAAACTCGGTGGATGGCACTTCATCCTACAGCAAGATGGTGATCCAAATATGCTGCTGAGGCAACACAGGAGTTTATCAAAGCTAAAATGTGGAATGACCAAGCCAGTCACCGGATTTAAATCCAACTCGGCAGGCCTTCCATATGCTGAAGAGAAAACGTGAGGGGACAAACCCAAAAACAAGTAGGCGCTGAAGATGACTGCATTAGAGACTTGGCAGAGCATCAACAGAGAAAACCCTCAGCACCCGATGATGTCTGTGAATTGCAGTCATCAGTCATTGCATGCGAGGGATGTGTGACAAAGTGTTTAACAGACCTGCCATTGCTGTGGCTCAAACATTATGGTGCCCTGAAATGGGGGGGACCACATAGAAAAAGTGTTGTCATTTCTACGCATTGTGACTGAAATGTACACAAACCCCCTTAAATGAAAGTCTGCAATGTGCACTTTAATCACGATGTCTGAATTGTTTGATTTGTAATTTTGAACTGTGGAGCAGAGGGGCAAATCATGGAAAAATGTGCCTTTGTCACAAACCTTCTGGAGGGCACTGTAGTTTTTGTTTAACCTTCGCTGATAAGTGTGCATTCTAGTACATTTTAATTGTGGCTTACTCAGTGGTTGACACAGCACTTTTACATATTTATGATGATAAAAAGCATTGCTATTACATGCTTAATGCAATTAAGCAATAAAACCACTCCCAAAAGAATTCTCGAATGGCCTAATCCTCAGGGAATGAGTTATGAGCTGGTGATTTAGGGGGCTGCCTGTTCCTCCCTCCATTATCACTACCTCAAAGAGAACTGATGAGCTAATGGTGACAGGCAGCTGGGTGGACGAGAACTGAGCAAAGGTCTGATAGCGTTTTTGTTTTTCCCTTCTGGAATTTGTGGGGGTTGGCAAACGAGCTCGTTGTTCTTTGGTAACAGATATGCTTTTAACCAGTATCAGAGAAAAAAAAAATAAGCAAGTTCTGTTAAACCTTAAATTAAATTTACTTTTGAAAAGCACATTTTATGCTTCATCCGTTTTCAAAGACATTATAAAATAAAATGAACCAAAGTTAAATGTTGCTAATTAGTGGAATCTCTGTATACTTCCAAATGTGTACATCAGGATTTTATTACTTACTGGCCGTCCCCCAACACTTTGCCTGAGTATTAGTGAACGGGGACAGTGAGGAGGGCCCTGCCCAGCTCCCCACTCCCGACGTCACGCTTCCCCCTCCCCTTGGCCCGCAGCCTCTGTCTCGGATTAGCTTGAATATATCACTCCTACAAGCAAACTATGATACTTCACGCGATGAGAGAAATCGCAAAATCAACCGGAATGTTCAAGCAAATTATAGAAAGAAAAAAAAAAACAATCTAAATCCGTTAAGTCGTTCTCTCATGAAAATTGCACAGAGACACGTTGGATTTTCTATCTATCTTATATATATATATATATATATATATATATATATATATATATATATATATAATATAATATAATACGCTACCATGGCTGTTCGTTTGTCTGTCCACGATTTTAAACCACCTGTAGCTCGCAAACCGTTTCACCTATTGACCTGAAATTTGGTACACATATACTACGTGACATCTACTATCTGCTTTCAGGGTGATGATTTTATTATTCTTTTTATTTTATTTTATCATAGAATCAAGTCTCGGCAGCGTGCAGCAGGGCAGCCGTGCAGCGGATGCGTATGGGCGCCGTTCTCATTCCCTACCACCTTCGCTAATCATTCTTGAGGCAGATTGAAGACTTAAGTGCCAGATTAAGTGAAAGATTAAAGAAAACGTACTAAGTAATTGCAACACAAAAACTAACTTAGTCAGTTTTAACGCGAAAAGATGCCAACGAAAGAAGAGAAGCAGCGGGCCGCTAGGGTGGAGTAAAGAAGAGCTGCTCAGGAAGCAGCAAGCGCATCAACCTCTGAGCAAACAAATGATAAACGTACAGAGAAAGAGGATGAATACTAGGAATGCTCAAGTCAAGTGTATTCACTGCAAGTTATTGTGCACTGCGCGGTTACTGGTGTATGTGTGTGTGTGTGTGTGTGTGTGTGTGTATATATATATATATATATATATATATATATATATATATATATATATATATATATATATATATATATATATATATATATATATATATTGTGACAGTTTGAGGTCCTCTTGAGCCCTCTGACCACTCTTCAGACACCAGGTAAAAGTCCAATAATTATTTATTTGGACAATAATAAAGTGCACAAAGCACCTAAACTCGTTACAGAGGGACCTGGAGAACATACAAGTGAATGTAAAGTATTACATGTAGGAAGTAGAAATGTTAATTTTCAATACACAATAAGTAGTCGGAAACTTGAGAATAAACCTCTTGGGAAGAACCTGGGACTCACTGGACTAGTCTCTGAAGACATGGGACAGAAGCAATCAAGAAAGCTAATAGGATGTCTGGTTATAGACCATAATGTGGGGAGTACAAGTTGAGAGAGCTGATGCCAAAGCTTTATAAAGCATCTGGTGAGGCCTTATCTGGAGTACTGGGTGCAGTTTTGGTCTCCCTATTACAAAAAGGACATAGCAGCGCTAGAAGATTTCCAGAGAAGAGCAACGAGGCTGATTACTGGACTGAGAGGTGTGAACTATGAGGAGAGACCCAAGAAGTTGAACTTTTTCAGGTTAACCGAACAGAGGTGATGTGATTGGCATGATGAAGTGTTTAAAGGAATTAGTCAAGTAGATCCCAGCTGTTATATACTTTAAAATAAGTAGACACCGCAACAACAATTTTATTTCTTGAATAGCCCAAATCATGCAAATAATGCCTTAATGAGTTCTAACAGGCCCAGTTTTTTGACAGACCCCCAGCTTTGAATCCTTCAGAGAACAAGAAAAAAAACTCCCAAAACGAAAACAGAGAGACCCCTTTCCTGATAGGTATGGGGTGCAATAAGCATCACACAATGGGGTAAATACAATACAATACACATTTGGAACATTGAGATTCTTCTTTACACAGTGAACCAAGGACACCTGAAATAAATTATGGCTCTGTAGTGGATAGCAGGACTTTAGGGACCTTCAGATCTCGTCTTGATGTTATTTCACTTCACATCGACTTACAGAAAGCTCCAATGGATGCCAGCGGTTTTGGTCATATTGTTAGACTTGGTTTGGTTGGGTTAGGCTGTAGGATATTACCAGGCTCTTTGGAGTTCTAATTTGCATTGTAGAGAAAAGCCAAGCAAAATGACACCTTTTATTGGCTAACTAAAAAGATTACAATACGCAAACTTTCGAGGCAACTCAGGCCCCTTCTTCAGGCAAGATGTAATTTGCATTGCTAATTTACAAGTGTGACCAAATCTAATAAGAACAGCTTTGCTAGGCTTAATCTCCAAACTATATCCAGTTTTAACTGGGAATTACAGGCCTTCTGTTTTTCTTGTTTGGGCATCTGTCCACTCGTTATCAAACCGGCCTAATCCAGTTCAGGCTTGTAGTGGCCGGACCTTATCCCAGCCAAATCAGTCAAAAGTCCTGAACTAGACTAGCCCTGCCTGGTGTATTAGATATTTGTTAAACCACCCGTGCTTAAAAAATAAACAGATACACAAAACTACAAAGCCAATCCACCAGGGCTTTGACCTTGGCCTGTACCAGTCAGTGGTATTAAAAAATGTGCGCTTTAATTACACCACTTGTTTGTTTGGCTTTCCGCTGACGGCTTATTGTTATAATGATGATTATAATTTCATCTTTCTTACTTAGGGTAACCGGTTCCTTTCAGCAGCCTATACTTGCTCTATTCTTGGCTCCATTTAGTTGACCACCTATACTGGTCTGAGGATAATCCCTTCCTCTACTGAAACTTTTTTTTTTTTTCTTTACTGGGATGTCTGAAACTTGAAAGTACCCCTTATGAGAAGGATTTAGGCGTCACAGTGGAGTCAACATTATCAACTTCCAGACAGTGTTGAGAAGCCATTAAGAAGGCTTAACAGAATGTCAGGTTATATAGCGCCTTGATGTATGGAGTACAAGTCACAGGAGGGCCTGCTCAAGCTTTATAACACACTGGTGAGGCCTCATCTGGAGTACTGGGTGCAGTTTGGGTCTCCAGGCTACAAAAAAGACATAGCAGCACAAGAGAAGGTCCTGAGAAAAGCGACTAGGCTGATTGCAGGGCTACAGGGGATGAGTTATGAGGAAAGATTGAAGGAGTTGAAAGTTTTAACAGGTTAATGTCAGTAAATGTAAAATATTACACATAAGAAGTAAAAATGTGAGGTTTGAATACACAATGGGAGGTCTGAGAATGGAGAGTCCACCTTATGAGAAGGATTTAGGAGTCATAGTGGACTCAACACTATCAACTGGCAGACAGTGTTCAGAAGCCATTAAGAAGGCTAAAAGAATGTCAGGTTATATAGCGCCTTGATGTGTGCAGTACAAGTCACAGGAGGTTCTGCTCAAGGTGCTTTATAACACACTGGAGAGGCCTCATCTGGAGTACTGGGTGCAGTTTTGGTCTCCTGGCTACAAAAAAGACATAGCAGCATAAGAGAAGGTCCAGAGAAGAGCGACTAGGCTGATTCCAGGGCTACAGGGCATGAGTTATGAGGAAAGAGTACAAGAGCTGAGCCTTTACAGTTTAAGCAAAAGAAGATTAAGAGGAGATCTGACTGAAGTGTTTAAAATTATGAAGGGAATTAGTCCAGTGGATTGAGACGGTGACTTTAAAATGAGTTCATCAAGAACACGGGGACACAGTTGGAAACTTAAGGGGAAATTTCACGCAAACATTAGGAAGTTTTTCTTCATGCAGAGAACCGCAGATACATGGAATAAGTGACCAAGTAGTGTGGTGGACAGGAGGACATTAGAGACCTTCAAAACTCGACTTGATGTTGTTCTGGTGGACTTAGGTGGATAGGACTGGTGAGCTATATTTGGCTGAATGGCCTGTTCTCATCAAGTTCTTTGAACATTCTAAATTAATTCTGCCTCTACCATGCTTTATATGAGGGGTGGTATTTCAGATGCTGTTTTTGTGTGTAGACCAGTAACCTCTAAGTTCTTCATGGTCTCAGATTTTTTTGGTCTTTTCTCCCCCCTCTTGCTAAGAGAATTGTGGGGACCTTGTTGTACTGACATATTGATGTGCACTAATCAGTTGTTGACTGGCAGGGCTGTGGTCTTTTGCAGTCATAGTTTAGTTTTTTGTTTCATCTGGTCATCAGTTTTGCGTCTGGTCATCCATTCTGGTGAAATGAGCTAATCTAGGTAATGCCTTTATCATCCAAATGCTTTCCACCTTTTAATGTTAGGAATAACTGAGGTTCATGTAATTCTTAAGGTCTGCAGATTCCCCCATTTCCACACTGGAGCCCTTTTGAAAGTTCCTTGTCACCCCTGGTTGAGTATTTTTTTTTGAGATGCACTACTTAGTAGTCTTATCAGATCATTTGCTACCACACTGTAAGACATTACAGATCATCATCTTTTTGTATTCTTATGAGCTACCGGAAGTTCTTTCACTATAGAGATTTTGATTATGCGTGTTTCCTTTACATTTATTTGCTTTGCAGACCTTTTTGTCCAAAGTGACTTACAAAGGAGGTCAACATAATCGAGTAACATCAGTCTAGGGACTATTTTTGAGCAAGTGTAACAGGACAGATCATAAAGGTTGATCACAAATAGTGAAGAGATATTAAAAAAAACTGAAAATCTTCAACAATTGATATTAAAGCAATAAAGGGTAGCTAGACAAAAAAAGATCAATGAACACTTGACAAAGCAAAAAAATTATTCAATACCCATTTGACAGATCCTCGCTTTTAAACACACTAAGGGGTTTGGCAGCTCGTTCCACCATCTAGGAGCTACGCATGAAAAGCGTCTGGACTGAGACTTGATACCACGCAGAAGACGCTGTTCCCTGGCAGACCAGAGTGGGTGAGAAGGAGCAGAGCACTTCACCAGGGTCTCCATAAACCCAGGTGCTGACCAATTGACTATCTGTAGGCAAGCTTCAGAAATTTGAAGATAATGTGTGCTGCTACAGGGAGCCAAAGTAGCGACCTGAAGAGAGGAGTGATCTATGCCCGTCAAGCTGGGCCACTGCATTCTGGATCATCAGTGATCGCACATGCGGGTTCTCCTGGCAGAATTGAGTTACAGTAGTCCAGACACAACAAGACCAAAGCCTGCACCAGACGTTGTGCTGGATGCTCCGTCAGATGAGGTCTGATCATGCGGTTATTATACATTGTGACTCTGCATGAACGAGAAACGGTAGAAATGTGAGCAATCATTGCCACCAAAATGTAGTGCAAATGTTATTTATGTTTTGGGCACCATAATGTTTAGGTCTTTAGCAACGGTAGATATATTAAACTAACCAAATTGTGTGTTACTGTGCATAAAAAAATTCAAATTCATTGTTATTTAAAGTTGTTAGGCTAAAGATTTGAACGTTTTGATCCAATGTGTAGGCTTTGTATGGGCACCATGTTAGATTTAATAAGCAATACTTGAACAAGTGCCTGTTCCTAACCTCCCCCAAGCGGCTTCTCTTTATGTCGTTTGGGGGGGGGGGGTAGCCTTTCGCTGTATGGTTTTTATTAATTAAATGCATGTCAGTCATGCCTGAGGTGCCAGCGTGTGTTCTCTTGAACATCTCGTAGGAGTGAATCCTACAGGGATGGCACAGATAATCGCATCTGCTGCACTGTAACTCGACCTTCCCTCCCATCAGAAAAGATGATTAAGCAAAGCCCTGGTGACCATGGACACCAAACAAAACCTCTCATTGTGAACAACGGAGGGCCTCACCAGTTCACGGCGACTTACCTAAGTGGTAGACAGAGTGCTTGCAAGCACCTCAGACATCTCTAAATGGATCCTTTGTAAAATTTTGAAACTGTAGATTTCCTGATTTTTTTTTTTTTTTTTAAAACAGAGTAAGCCTTGAGTACCATCTGTTGTTCAACGTTCCCGATGAGAGAAGTCCTATTTATCTTGCAATGAAGTCCTTCCCAGTAGATTTGATCTTTTTCCCACTTCCCGGACCTTTTTTTTTATTTTTATTTTTATTTTTAAATTGAATGAAAAGGTTGGCAGAGAGGTATCTGAAATCCTTATTGTCGGGTACATCAGTAAAGACACTGGACTTTTCTTAAATGTCATTACCCCAACTTAAGCTGGCATTGTTATGGTGTGTGTGAGCTGTGTGTAATGTGTCTTGAGACTGTGCATGCTGGAAAAGGCACTTTCAGTCAGCAGCCACGCCACCTGCACTTCAGAAGAGGTCATCTGCTTGTTCAGGCCCAGCCATTAGTTGGATGGGAGACCAGCTAGGAAAAGCCGGGAGAGATGTTGGCGAGGCCAGCAGGGGACGCTCACCCTGTGCTCTGAATATGGAACCCAATGCCCCAGTGGAGTGACAGGGACACTGTGCTGTAAAGATGGAGCTGTCCTTCTGATGAGATGTAAAACCGAGGTCCTGACTGTCCATCCATCCATCCATTTTCCAACCCGCTGAATCCGAACACAGGGTCACGGGGGTCTGCTGGAGCCAATCCCAGCCAACACAGGGCACAAGGCAGGAAACAATCCCGGACAGGGTGCCAACCCACCGCAGGACACACACAAACACACCCACACACCAAGCACACACTAAGGCCAGTTTAGAATCACCAATCCACCTAACCTGCATGTCTTTGGACTGTGGGAGGAAACCGGAGTGCCCGGAGGAAACCCATGCAGACACGGGGAGAACATGCAAACTCTACGCAGGGAGGACCCAGGAAGCAAACCCAGGTCCCCAGATCACCCAACTGCGAGGCAGCAGCGCTACCCACTGCGCCACTGTGCCGCCCATCCTGACTGTCTGTGGTCATTAAAGATCCCCGGGCATCTTTATTATGGGGGGTTAAAAAAAAAAAAAAAAAAAATTTATACTAGCTGTACCCCGTGGCTTCGCCCACATAGTAATGAAACAGGACAAACTTTAAAAATCAATAGACATTGGCACTATATCTGATCGTGTTCAGCTCTGAAGCACATGGCCGTGATATCTCTGGCAATCAGCAGCTACCCTCTAAAACCACGGTTTTCAAACTGTGGGACGCGTACCACTGGTGGTACTTCAAGTCATGTCAAGTGGTACTCGTGTGGTCCTTTATTTTCCACGAATCGATGTTGCTAGAATGCCAATATGTTGCATATAATCATATACAAGTATAAATGCGTGGAAGACTCCTAGCTGGCTTTTATTAGGCACTTTAACGTCATAATTATAGTCATTATAGTGATTATAGTGACTTTTTCTTCAAAACAACACGGGCGTAAATTAACGATTCATTGACAGTGGTACTTCAGTTTACTGGTCCTCGCAGAGTGGTACTTGTTCAAAAAAGTTTGAAAACCATGGCTCTAAAACACATGGAGCTCTGACCTCTCTCTCAAAAATGTCAAACGTTACTCCTTAACAGTCTCTAGATGATAATGTCTGTTGAACAAATGGGTATCACTAGCTAAGTGATGAGTGAGTCAGTGATATTTGGCTTTATATATATATATATATATATATATATATATATATATATATATATATATATATGGTTGAAATAGTTTACTGTCAAATAAATGCAAAGAGTACACGACACGTGTTTCGCCCTCATTCTGGGCTCATCAGGTGTACACACTCCACTGCACTCCCTCTCGGGAATCGAACCTCGGACGTCATCGTCAGAGGCGATGCCCCTAATGTTACGCCACGGCGTGTGGTTCGTTTATTTGACAGCATGTAGATAGGTCTGTGCAAAAAAAGTCTAGCCATTGTTAATATAACAAGAGCAGTTTGCGCAGCTTCCCTGTAACCTGGCCACCAGAGAGAGTGGTCTGAAATGTTCTTGCATGAATGATGACGACTTCACTGGATTTTGTCGGGGGGGGCTCTAGATGCCATTGAGTGAGCATGTGTACTGTGTGGCCATCACATTCAAAATGACTGAGCAAGTAGAGCAACGGATCTGCATCAAATTTTGAGCTAAGCTTGAACATTTGTCTGTGGAAACTATTCGGATGATTCAGAAGGCTTTCCTGGACGATGCCACAAGTGAATAAACCTTAAATCGCCCATGTGACTCAGCCCCCCTAAAGCCCAAATTTAGTGTCCTGTGACTTCTGGCTTTCATCAAAACTAAAATCACCTTTGAAAGGGAAGAGATTTCAGACTGTCAATGAGATTTAGGAAAATACAATGAGGAAACTGATGGCGATTCCAAGAATGGATTTTGTAGAGCGTTTTGAACAATGGATGAGATACTAGAAGAATTGCGCAGGGTCCAAAGGTGCTTACTTTGATGGGGACTGAGGCATCATTGTCTTATGTACAATGTTGCTTGTATCTTCTACCCTCTTCAATAAATGTATCTGTTTTTCATATTACATGGCTAGATACTTACCAAACAGACCTCATATCTTATATATAAACGTCTACACGTGGAAATGTGTGTGTGTGTGTGTCTGGCCCAGAAGTGAGAGGTGGAGTCGGGATAAGGAAACAGAAAACTTGCTTAGCCGCTAATAACGGAAGCGAGGTCAGCAAAACGAACCCTCAGAAGAAAAACGAACTCGCTTAGCTGCTAACATCGACAAAACGGTATCCTTTTGACTTTTCCCTCCCGTTGCTAATGCACAAGGGAGGCGAGCACGTCGGCAAAACAAATCCTCCTAGGAGAGAGATGCCCAGGGTAGTTCCTTTCAATTACCTGATAGCTCTACATTTAAATTTTTTTCTGACAATTTTAATAGTTTTTAGAACACCGGGCTTTTTACAGCACGGGCTTACACAGCTAGTTCATATATAATATAATATTCATCTGTATAATATATTTTCATCTATACTAATAAAAGGCAAAGCCCTCACTGACTGACTCACTGACTGATTGACTGACTGACTGACTCACTCATCACTAATTGTCCAACTTCCCGTGTAGGTGGAAGGCTGAAATCTGGCAGGCTGATTCCTTACAGCTTACTTACAAAAGTAAGGCAGGTTTCATTTCGAAATTCAACGCATAATGGTCATAACTGGAACCTCTTTTTTGACAATATACTGTAATGGACGGCAGCTCGATGGCCGTGGGAGGCGGAGTTGAGTGTCACGTCATCATGCCTCCCACGTAATCACGTGAAAAGACTGTGAACGCAGTAGGGAGAAATGAAGGAAGAGCCGCAAACAGCGAAGAACAAAAAATTCATTAAACAATTGAGAAGGGAACGAAACAATAAGAAGCGAGCGAGTGAAGCATACAAGCATCTTCATAAGGGAAACAAAGCACGGTGTAAAACGTAAGTTTAAATTAAGTTTATAGAAACGCTCCCGCTGCGGATTGCAATAACACATTCGCGAGATAAAAGTTTAATGAGAAGACACGAGGTATAAACGAACCACACGCCGTAGCGCAATGTTAGGGGCTTCACCTCTGCCGCTGACGTTCGAGATTCGATTCCCGAGAGGGGATGCAATGAGTGTGTACGCATGAAGAGACAGAATTAGGGCGAAACACGTGTCGCGTACTCTTTGCATAATTTGAAAGTAAACAATTTCAACCATTCTATGATCTGCTTCTCGCAACTGAAAGACGGCACATGGCGGATGTTAGCCGACTTGCTGACCGCAACGTTAGGGGCTTCAACTCTGGCGCTGATGATAGAGATTTGATTCCCGAGAGGGGATGCAGTGAGTGTGTACCCTGATGAGCCCAGAATTGGGGAGAAACACGTGTCGCATACTCTTTGCATTATTTGAAAGTAAACTATTAAAACCATTCTATGATCTGCTTCTGGGAACAAAGAGGGCACGTAGCGGACATAAGGCGACTTGCTGACCAACCACAAGCGTAACCTGGCAGGTAACCACCCATACAATCAGATTGTGATTCAGAAAACGAATGCCATGAATAGAATTACCACGATCTACATACTGTCAAATAAACGAAACACATGCCGTAGCGCGACAGCTGTGAAAAGGGAGGTTCACAAAAAACAGATCCTTAACAAATTATTAATGGTATATTTTCGATCAGTTTAAAAAGGTTTTCTTTTCTTCTTAATAAAAAATTAAAAGCAGTACTTCGCCGCAACGAAGCGCGAGAATTTGGCTATATATATATCTGCTTCTCGCAATTAAAAGAGGGCACGTAGCGGATGTTAGACGACTTGATGACCAAACATAAGCGTTACCTGCCAGGTAACCACCCATACAATCAGATTGTGATTCAGACTAGGAATGCAATGAATGTAATTACCCCAATCTACATACAAGGCGAAAGTCTTGCAATATTCAAAGATGATGGTTTGGGATAAGTACACCATAGAACATAAAAGAGCTTATGAAGCCTTGAACCGAAAAAAGCAAGATCTCAGAGATCGTAAAAAAAAAAAAATAGGAGGTAATGTCGTTTTACTCGCTGTAGATTTTAGTCAAACATTACCAGTTATTCCACGAGGGAGACCAGCAGATGAACTCAAAGCATGTTTAAAATCCATGCTTCTCCCACGCTTGGTTATATGTCGTGTGTTCTCGGGTAGGTACACCAAAAAATGTATACATTTAAGCATGTAATGGGCAAACAAAAAATGAGGTATACCCGAAGGCACTGCAGTAGTACTCAATGTAACTTTACTTCTTAAATGTTAATGTTTTACTGTTTAATAATTTATATGCTTCTTATATGTTGTTCAAATTCTTTTATCAAAATACCAGTGACAGCGCAATGCACAATAACATGGAGTGAATACACCATACGCATCCGCCCACGGCTGCCCTGGTGTGCGCAGATAGGAGTTGATTCTACAATAAAATAAAATAAAGATAAAAAGAGTAATAGAATCCTCACCCATAAAGCGGATAGTAGACGTGACGTACTATATGTGTACCAGATTTCAAGTCAATAGGTGAAACGGTTTGCGAGCTACAGGTGATTTAAAATCCTGGACAGACAAACGAATAGCCACGGTAGCAAATTTATAGAAGAACATTTTACTGTTTAATAATTTATATTTATATGAAGTGTGCTTCTTATATATTACTTCATATTCTCATATGATAATGATGTTAATGTTGTTTATATTGATTTCTATGTTATTGTAAGTGCATGTATGTGTGTATATGTATGTGTGTGTTTGTGTGTGTGTATATATATATGTATGTATGTATGTATGTATGTATGTATGTATGTATATATATATATATATATATAATATGTATATATATATATGTATATATATATATATATATGTATATATATATATGTATACATATATACATATATATACATATATACATATATATATATGTATATATATATAGTTTATAGTTTTTTATATATATATATGTATGTATATATATATGTATGTATATATATATATGTATGTATATATATATATATATAGTTTATAGTTATATATATATATATATATATATATAGTTCTATGACAGCAACACTCATAACAATGACAACACAATTACATTGACAATCATGTTACGTTATTTTTAAAATGTTTCCTTTACTTTTTCATAACCTCTTTAACACACTACTTCTCCGCTGCGAAGCGTGGGTATTTTGCTAGTATATAATATATAAAGAAATGTAACCAGCAATAACCATGGCTAACACTTCACAAGTTCAGCCTCCGTTAGTTTATCAGACTTTTTAAAGAGTGTCTACTGGGGTGGTGGGTATTTTTTGTATGGTGACCATGGCCACCCTTTTCAATACGCCGTTGTTTACGCTATTCACATTGCAATGGCGAAGCAGTATTGTCAGAAATATTCAGCTCTGGAGTGCATTTTCAAAAGCCTCTGTTTTCAGGTGTTAATAGCACCAGGGTAGTGTGGACAAAAGGCAAAAGTGGAGGCCAACGTCCACGTTTTATAACAAAAACATATTAGTGTGGATGCCGTCTGAAAAATCCTAACCTGGTCCAGCAAATGGGTCAATGGGTGGCTGGGGAAAAAAGGATTACATGCAGTCTTTTGGTGAGCCGAAATAGACAGACATACTCTGTACAACATGGCCACCTAAATACGGTTCCTCCAATCTGTTCAAGTCCATTTCTTAAATTTAGGGAAAAATCCTGTTGCCAAACTTTGTTACCGTATATGAAAATGTATCATCCCAAACCCTTGTCCCCTCCCTCTGTCCCTCAATAATGGATACATCTGCCATATTTCTGTGAGAAAGCCTCAGAAATGACCATTAGTGAAGCCAGGCATATGTTCTCTGTGTGTCATCCCAAAAAATGAATCTAATTATTTTTATTTTTTTGGAATTCGCACTCCCAAGCAGATCTTTTACACATAACCTAATAAGGTCATGAAAATATGAAATTGTAGTCTTTGGTCCGTGGTGATAAAGGCCTGTCGCCCACAAAGATTGCTGCGAGACCCTGACAGTTGCTTAGTCTACTGATTCTTATATTGTAGAAAAACAAACAGTCGCTCTGTGAAGGACCTCGGGTTGGTGTTCAGCATTCCCAGTCATTACGTGTCGGAACATTTTGTTAGTCTGTCTATGAAATTTTCCTCCCGTTTTTAGAATCACCAATGTTCAACTGCAGGCTTGTGTAAATGTACAAATTTACAAGTAACAATGCCATGCAGAAAAAAAAGCATCCTGGGGACTCCAGGATGGTGCATTAAGGGGCAGAGTTTCAAAGAAAAAGCCATATCTCAATCTGGCAAAATAAAAAGAAAAGATTAAACCAGTCATGTCATTCTCTAACCCCCTTAATCCAGACCAGGGTCGTGGGGTTCTGGAGCCTATCCCAGTTAGCATAGTGCACACGGCTGGTACAATCCCTGGACAGGGCGCCAGTCCATCACAGGGTGAACAGACACACACACACACACACACTCAGGCCAATTTACGTCAGCAGTTCACTTCACCTGCATGTCAGTGGGAGGAAACCAACGCAGACATAGTGAGAACATGCAAACTCCATGCAAAAATGCAAACGTAAGGAGGACCTGGAGCGTGACCCTTGACCTCCTTACTGCAAGGCAACCGTGCTACTTGTAAAATGACCAGAAAAGTGTATTACAGCCAGTGCCCTGGAGACACCCTGTCCAGGGATTGTAGGGGGTTAGAGACAACACTGCAGTTTGGTGTGTATTTAGTGAGGCAGTCGACGCAGGACCTGTAAGATGTCTGCTTCTCAAACTGCACACTCTGATGTCCTTATTCTACCAATACGGTTGTACATCTGTGTGTTCCCCTTCTTTGTCTTTCCTGGTTGGTTCCAGTTTACCTTTTTCTCTCAAGACAGTAATAGACACCTTCCTTTATATGAAATCTTCCATTTCATGGCAGTCTGTACAAAAAACAAATATATAGATTGGCATATTTCTGGAGAAAGCTGTTCCATTTTGGCATTTTTTAACCCCAGAACTGAATGCCAGGACCTTGCAACCCAAGTGAGGAGAATAACCGGTTTTGGTGGTGCTGATGCAGTCACAAAGGTTTCTCTAATAGCCAGTTTGCATTTATTTATCTCTCTATTATATAAAAAAAAATGTTTCAACGTGACTTTTTAGGAGACGAGACGTGACTTTTTGGAAAAGATTTTTTCAAGTTCCGTGAGACGAGAATATTGCCACGATATTTTTAAAAGTCACACCCTCCAAGCAACCAATTGCAAACAAGACCACAGTACTCTCACCTCTCAGTCTTGTGAATGCTTTTGTCAGACACAATTCCTGCTTTCTCAGCTCTTATAACGTTTTCCTCACTTTAACTTCCCAATTAAAGACGTATTTTGTCAAAATCTTACTGAAGAATTTCATCCTGAAGGGTTATCAACAGAAGAAATGAGTACAACAGGCAATCCTAGCACTGAGAAACGATGAAGTCAAACGAATTAACGTGAAAATTGTCGATCGTTTACATGGTAAATTGGTTAAATGAGTATCAATAGACTCTGCTGAAACAGTTGGTGGTGATGGTGTGGAAGATGAAAACATCAACTTACAATATCACAAAGAATATCTACAACCGTTAACACTGTCAGGTCTTCCACTGGCTGAATTACTGTAGAAAGAAGGATGTAAGGTAATGTAGTACATCTTCAGGGGATAACATTAGATAGATAGATACTTTATTAATCCCAAGGGGAAATTCACATACTCCAGCAGCAGCATAATGATACAAAAAACAATATTAAATTAAAGAGTGATAACAATGCAGGTATAACAGACAGTAACTTTGTATAATGTTAACGTTTACCCCCCGGGTGGAATTGAAGCGTCGCATAGTTTGGGGGAGGAACGATCTCCTCAGTCTGTCAGTGGAGCAGGACGGTGACAGCAGTCTGTCGCTGAAGCTGCTCCTCTGTCTGGAGATGATCCTGTTCAGTGGATGCAGTGGATTCTCCATGATTGACAGGAGTCTGCTCAGCGCCCGTCGCTCTGCTACAGATGTCCAACTGTCCAGCTCCATGCCTACAATAGAGCCTGCCTTCCTCACCAGTTTGTCCAGGCATGAGGCGTCTCTCTTCTTTATGCTGCCTCCCTAGCACACCACCGCGTAGAAGAGGGCGCTCGCCACAACCGTCTGATAGAACATCTGCAACATCTTATTGCAGGTGTTGAAGGATGCCAGCCTTCTGATGACGTATAGTCGGCTCTGTCCTCTCTTACACAGAGCATCAGTATTGGCAGTCCAGTCCAGTTTATCATCTAGCTGCACTCCCAGGTATTTATAGGTCTGCACACAGTCACCTCTGATGATCACGGTGATGATCATTAGACAACAAAGGAGATCTTGATATGCCATTTGTATTAAAACGTTAACAATTTCCCGTTAGAATAGCTTTTGAGAGACAATTAACAAATCTCCGAGACAAACCTGCAAAAAAGTCGTTTTATTTAATAGAGAGAGAGAAACGAAATTCACTCACGAGCAGTTAGACGTTGCATGGATGGAAATGTAACACTTCACATGAAAATTAAAATCTGTTTAAATTGTATATCCCCATCCCCATACGTGAGCGGCAGAACCGCAGAGAGGCTAGCGTGTAGTGCTGTCCAGGGGGTTGGCAAGCGAAGTGAGCAGGGGGCAGAGCCGCCTAGTAATTAATTAAGAATAAGATCAGGGAGTTGACCATTGGGGCGCTGAAGGAATGGCTGCTGAATAATTTAAATTTTAAAATCGGCCATTTTAAGCAGCACTAACCATTCATAGCACATACCAGCTGCACTTCAGGACAGGTCATCCACCTGAAGCCAAGCATGTTCAGGCCTGGCCAGTACTTGGATGGGAGACCATCTAGGATAAGCTTGGGTTGCTGCTGGCAGAGTTGTTGGTGAGGCCAGCAGGGGGCGCTTACCCTGAGGTCTGTGTGTGGGTCCCAATGCCCCAGTGCAGTAATGGGGGACACCGTGCTGTAAAAATGGCACTGTCCTTCGCATGAGATGTTAAGCCGAGGTGCTGACTCTCTCTGATCATTTAAGATCCCTGGGCATCTTTTATAAAGAGTAGATTGTATCCCAGTGTCCACACTAAATTGCCCACCATTGTGGCCCCCTAATCTTCCCCAGTCTCTAATTGTCTGTCTCTCTCAGCCCTTCACCACCTAACAGCTGGTGTGTGATGAGTGCACTGGTGTAACAATGGCTGCCATCGCATCATCACGGTGGGTGCCACACATTAGTGGTGGTTGAAGTTGCTCCCCATTCACTAAAGCATTTTGAGTAGTGAGAAATAGCATTATATAAATGTAAAGAATTATTATTATTAGTGATGATTATAAAAAGTATCAATTTCTATCAAATTCATTTCTGGTTGTGTCCAAACCTTTCACTGGTACTGGTATCCAGAAGGATGCTGGTCCGAATCCCTATCATTGCCAAAAGAGATCCTACTCTGCTGGGCCCTTGAGCAAGACCCTTAACCTTCAATTGCTCCAGGGGCGCTGTACAATGGCTGACCCTGCACTCTGACCCCAAGGGGTTTGCGAAAACTAACAAATTCCTAATACAAGAAATTGCATAAGGCGAAATAAAGAACACGAAAAAAAATTATTATTTTTACAAACTAGCGTGTGATCAGTCTGAGAGGCAATTGGTCATTCTTGCTGTTTGGTTCTTGTGCTGTTCTGCTGATCTGTCCCTGGCATCTGGCAGTTGGAATGGGGTTGGGTATTAGGAGGGGTTTGGTCTGTTTTGTTTTTTTTTGTTTTTTTTTTTTTTGGAGTGATGCCTGCTCTTAACAAGCCTTTAAAGTTGACCCAGTGGTCTTGCTTGATTAACCTCGGCTTCAGACTCATTTAGAGGTTATTTACTTTGGACGTTTTATCAGCTGACACTGCTGAGCTCTTGTTGACACCAGCTGAAGAGACACTTTGGCTGCCAGAGTCACTTTTGATCCTCTGTGACACCCATTCCGGCAGAGACCATCGCCAGACTTTCTCAAAGTACTCAAGTCCTTGTTGCAGGATGACACCCTACGACAGAATCTTGGTTTGGTACGTGACGCTGGACAAATGGAATTAGTCCTGTTATTTGGTGTGGAGAGTGGATTTGTACCTCCTAATCCTATCTGAGAGAAGCGGGTGGGAGAATAGATGGTGTTAAATCCTAAGGGGTTACCACCTTGCTAAATCAATATGTGTCCCTGAACAGGCAGGATATTCTATGAGGGTCCACCCTGTAAAAGCAGGGGGGTTGTGCTTTCTATAGAAAGGTTCTCTAAACTGAATATATTGTGTTGTTTTCAGTGTTTATTTCTCCGTTTTTGAACGTAATCCCCCACCATGTTTAAAATCTGTATCCATTTCCTAGAATCTCTCGATACTTTACGTCTTCTTATTAAATGGGAATTGGAGAAAATTATTGCATAAGGACGTGCAAATTCTAGCTTTTGGGTCACTTGGAAGAGAACCACTTTGTGCCGTCTGAGCAGAATGTCGGCACTTCTTGTGTGTTCACAGAAGGGTGAAATGTATACCTTGCTGTCTTGTTGCCAGTGTCCTAAATTCTGAATCCACTCAAGAAGGCTGCACTGACTTCAGTATCTCGCCAACTTCTGTGCTTAACCTGTAGCTGCACAGCAACAAAGCCTATAACTCACTCAATGGATGAATTGTTAGCTGGAAATTGTATCGTTTTTATGGAATCTGTCATGTGTGTGGAATGTCTGAGTAACGGCATTGGGGATCGTGGCACAGTGGGTCTCTCAGTTAGGTGCGCCCTCATCCATCTGCCAGAGGCAGGAATTCAAAAGTTCATCACTCAACTCATTTGATGCCGGCAAAGGAATTTTTATCTAGATGTATAAGCTGGTTAGAGACGACAGTAGTAATTAATACATCTGTTTCTTTTAATATTTATATATCTGGGGTTTATTTAAGCAGTGATCTGACCTCCATTCATTTTTTGATCTTCCTCTGAGTTGAAGTCTTAGTTATGCTAACAAGATACAAATACACCTATAATATGAATTATCTGTAAGTAGATTAATCCTTGTATAAGTGAGTAGCAATATGTGACAAGCAGGTATTGTATAGAATGCCTAGGAAATCTATAGAATGTGTGACATTCTTTGGCAGACCATGACATGTCTGTGTTACTTTTGAATATCCATCCATCCATCCATTTTCCAACCCGCTGAATCCCAACACAGGGTCACGGGGGTCTGCAGGAGCCAATCCCAGCCAACACAGGGCACAAGGCAGGAACTAATCCCGAGCAGGGTGCCAGCCCACCACAGGACACACACAAACACACCAAGCACACCCTAGGGCCAATTGAGAGTCGCCAGTCCAACTAACCTGACCGGGATTGGGTCCTGCCTTGTGCCCTGTGTTGGCTGGGATTGGCTCCAGCAGACCCACGTGACCCTGTGTTCGGATTCAGCGGGTTGGACAATGGATGGATGGATGCTGCTCCTTTAGGTTCCATAGTAGGAGTTGCTTTTAATGTTCCATTCATTTTGATATTTAATACATTGTTATTGAGGTCATTTATGTTGGGTAGAATGCTTAAGGGGGGCTGGGTGGCCTCGGAACCCTTTCAAATTTTGTTAATTTTTTTTTTTCTCCACCTGTCTGGAGTTTTATTTTTATTATTTTTTCTGTCCTCCCTGGCTATCAGACCTTACTTTTATTCTATGTTAATTAGTCTTGCCTAATTTTATTTTTATATTTTGTCTTTTTTTCTGTTTCTTCATTCTGTAAAGCACTTTGAGCTCCATCATTTGTATGAAAATGTGCTATAGAAATAAACGTTGTTGTTGTTATAACCCTTGTTTGTTCTGCAATCGCTCATTCATTCACCACTCTGTCCACTCATTCATTCATCCATCCATCCATTTTTTTTTGTCTCTGCTATTCCATTACATGGTCACAAATAGCAACAGAAAATCCCAGATAGAATGTCCATTGTAGAGTACATTTACAGACCCCCCTGTCTCTCCTACTGGAGTAGGAATGCAAGCACCCTCGGAAATCTCAGACTGAGATGGGGGAAAACCTGGACCTCCACACAGATGTTGTTAAGAGTGAAGACTAGCAAGTAGTAAATGGTTTGCGTTAACAATATTGACTCTTTAGTAGCACCTCCTTGTTGAACCGTTCCATTTTTGAGAAGGGTTTCTGGACATATGAAAATTGGTTTTCTGTACTTGGAAAAGTTTCCTAATCTGAGGACAAAACCGAGGTCTATAATGCACAGTATGCAGGACACTGACCCATCAAGAAAACCTGAACTTCACCTCCTGTGATGCTGTATATGCAACGAGGATCCTTTTTAAAATGAGGAACCCACTTGTTGGGCTGAATGGCCTGATCTCATCTAGTCAGTTGGTCATCATCCAACCTACAGGGTCACGGGGGTCCACTGGAGCCAATCTCAGCCAGCATAGGGCGCAAGGCAGGAACACATCCCAGGCAGGGCGCGCACACACACACCCCCCAACACACACACTAGGGACAATTTAGGATTGCCAATGCACCTAACTGGCATGTCTTTGGACTGTGGGAGGAAACCCACGCAGACACGGGGAGAACATGCAAACTCCACGCAGGGAGGACCCGGGAAGCGAAGCCGGGTCCCCAAGTCTCCCAACTGCGAGGCAGCAGCACTACCCACTGCGCCACCATGCCGCCCTACTTTTGACTGTGCTATATACTTTCTCTAGGCATTGCTTATAATACTTAGGCATTGTACAGAATGACAAATACTATTTAGGCAAAGTGTGAAAAGTAAGACATGACAAGGCCTTTATTGAAAAGACGTATATGAAGATGAAAAAAGAAATACAAACTAAAGTACAGGACTTTCTTACTCAAAAAAAAAAAAATGTAACATGCCATGATTCTTGCCCAAACACTACACTTTGCTCCGCCGTTCTCATACAGCACAGTACAGGCTAATGTTTGCTGTGCAAATTAAAAGTTGTGTGTTTTCATCGCTGTTTCATTGCCGGAGACAGAAGTGCAAATGGCAGAAGTAATCGAAGCTGCACGGGTGTCCCGCCGTACACACACTATTTTAGTATGAAATTGTACATTGTATTTTATTTCCTGTGCACTCGGTGTATAAACTACTCATAGAACCGAGATACTGCGCATATTTTATTTTGTCGTAAATAATTTGCAAAATTGCATAATTATACACCTCACCGATGAAAATAATTAGAGGAAACATTGGTCACAAGCGGAAATATTTTATACCAATCTGCCTTTTGGTATTGCTTCGAATGTCTAGGAAATGTTTGAAATTTGAATCGTTTCATATTTTGATGTCCCGTTTTTGAAGTATTTTATACTTTGCCAGCCTGCCTTTTGGTATTGCTTCAAATGTCTAGGAAATATCCATCATCCAACCCGCTATACCCTAACTACAGGGTCACAGGGTTCTGCTGGAGCCAATCCCAGCCAACACAGGGAACAAAGCAGGAAACAAACCCCAGGCAGGGCGCCAGCCCACCGTAGGTCTAGGAAATATTTGAAATTTTAATTGTTTCATATTTTGGTGTGCTTCGCAGTAAGGAGACCTGGGTTCGATTCCCAGGTCCTCCCTGCGTGAAGTTTACATGTTCTCCCCGTGTCTGTGTGGGTTTCCTCCGGGCGCTCCGGTTTCCTCCCACAGTCCAAAGACATGCAGGTTAGGTGCATTGGCGATTCTAAATTGGCCCTAGTGCGTGCTTGGTGTGTGTGTGTGCCCTGCGGTGGGCTGGTGCCCTGCACGGGGTTTGCTTCCTGCCTTGCACCCTGTGTTGGCATGGATTGGCTCCAGCAGACCCCCGTGACCCGGTTCTGTTCAATAAGGGTGCGCACAAAAAGGCGAGCTTCAAAAGGGCGACCTCAATTGGTGCAGAGAATAAAGGCAAATGCAACAAAATCATTACAGAAAATTTATTAGATAAAGGCAATGATTGAATGTATAAAAAGGAGAAAGCAAGAATATTAAAACGTCCAATTAATTAATGCATGAACTTCTAACGAACTATTTCTAAAGCTCTCTATATTTCGCTGTTTTCTGCTCTTACTCATTGTTGTGTTACACTTGAAGCTGTAGATTATGTGCAATGCCACGTAGATATTTTATTATTATCATCTATCTATTATTATCTAAATTATCTACGAACGCCCAATTGAGGTCGCCCTTTTGAAGCTCGCCTTTTTGTGCGCGCCCTTATTGAAGGATACCCCGTGACCCTGTAGTTAGGATATAGCGGGTTGGATAATGGATGGATATTTTGATGTCCCGTTTTCGAAGGATTTTATACTTTGCCAGCCTGCATTTGGGTATTGCTTCGAATGTCTAGGAAATGTTTGAAATTTTATTCGTTTCATATTTTGACGTCCCGTTTTCAGCATTCCATAGATTTCCTAGGCATTCTACACAACGCCTGATTTAACACATTGATGGTAACATAATGCATGGGACTATTCTGGAAACACTATTACATCTCTTGTGTCTTTAGTGACCCAACATATATATAACATAATAATATAAAATTTGTAATTACTGTCCTCCATAATGTTGGGGACAAACACACATTTCTTCTTTATTTACCCCTCTACTCCACAGTTGAAACTTGCACATCAAACAATTCGGACATTGTGATTAAAGTGCACATTGCAGACTTGCATGCGAGTGGATTTGTGTACATTTCGGTCACAGCATATAAAAATGACAACACTTTCTACATGTCACTCCATTTCAAGGCACCATAATGTTTGGGACAATCGGCGTAGGCAGGTGTTTGTGATTGCTCAGGTGTGTTTCATGGCTTCATAAGATACTCGGCTTCCTTCCAAATTGATATGACCATCGAGTATTGAATTCTTTTCATTGGACTTGACTGTGGCTGGCTTAGTCATGGGGCTTTCAACTTGAAGTCTTTGAAACTTTAGCTGACTTGCACTTCTTGCTTTTTTGTTCTGCTCTCCAAGGCCACTTTCAATGAGGCGCAGCCTTCTGTGGTTTATTTTTGAGGTGCTCAAGGTTATGCTAAAGGAAAAGCCTTTGGCTATCTTACTAGCAAGTCAATCTTTCTCTTTTTTTACTTCTTATCAGGTTGTCTAAGACAGGCTTCCGTGGAGGCCAAAGAAATGTTTTTTGCTGTTATCAATACACATCTGCACTGGCTGAAACTCAACAAGCAGCAGGACCTGTCTCTCAGGTGAAGCCTGAAAGACTTAAAATAAACTCTACACCCTCAGGGGCTCAGAGTACAATGCCCCTCTGTTGGCTAGGATTTGCTTTCTGTGAAGATATTTACAACGAAATAGAAGACAGAGAAGCAAACTGGCCAATGTCTTACAAACATCCATAAATTATTTACCTTACAGGTATTTTAAAAAATGACAAGTAAATTAAAAAAAAAATGTAAAAAATTACTGTACTGTTGTTAAAAGAATTATAATAATAATAATGCATTTTATTTATAGGGCACTTTACATTAGCAGTAAATCTCAAAGTGCAACATAAAAAGATTAAACAAAGGCAAGGCAGATAAAACAACAATAAATAATGGCATTCTTGTTAATAAGCTTTCCTAAGTAGAAAAGTCTTTAGCTGTTTTTTAAAACAGCCCACAATCTGCTGTGTTCTCAGGCTCTCTGGTAGGCCATTTCAGAGCTGTGGAGCAGCAGCTACAAAGGCTCGGTCTCCCATTGTATGAAGTTTATTCACAGGGGGGCAAAGGCGGTAGGTATTTGTAAAATGGAGGTTTCTTGCAGTGGATTGTAGTATAAGGAGTTCCTTAAGATATTGTGGAGCATTTCCATGGATACCCTGATGAGTAAACATATTGTATTCAATATGGAGGTGGATAAGGAGCCAATGAAGTGACTGAAGGATTGGTGAAATGTGTTCATATTTCCGCACCCTCATCAGGATCCTTGCAGCACTATTTTGGATTTGTTGGAGCTTTTGAAGGCTCTTGTTGGAAATCCCGATGAGGAGTGCATTACAATAGTCCAGCCTGGAGGAGACAAAGGCATGAACCAGTTTTTCAGCATCACAGAGGGAGAGGCAGGGACGGAGTTTGGCTATGTTTCAGAGATGAAGGAATGCAATTGTACAAAGGTGATGGACATGTGTATCAAATGACAGATGGGAGTCTCGCTTGACACCCAGATTTGTAACAGAAGGGTACAGGGTAATGGTACGGTCAGAAAATGAAATACAATTTACAGAGGAACGAAGTTGATTGGGGTGCCAATTAAAAGAGCTTCAGTTTTGGTGCTGTCCAGCTTGAGGAAGTTCTTGGACATCCAGCCCTCAATCTCATCAAAGCAAGAGGAAAAAGTTGATGGAGGTGTAAGAGAAGTCGAATCCAGTCTCACATAGAGCTGCATAGCAATGGAATGAAACTTCATGCTTGCAGATGATGTGACCCAGGGGTAGCATATAGATATTAAAAAGGGTCGGCACAAGGACTGATCCTTGTTTGACTCCACAGGTGACAGTGTGGGTATGAGATTTAGCATCCCCCAAGGCCACATACATAAATTGTAAAGACCAGCCCGGCCACAGACAGACAGACAGACAGACACCGAATGTCCTGAATACACACGCTTTATTTTGTTTTCTCTTCACAACACAATCACAACAAATCAGCAATCATCAGCAGTGCTAAAGCTCTCTGTCCTCTTTCTCTTTCTCTTCTTCGGCTGCCTCTACTCCTCACTCATAGCGCCGTCTTGTCCCTCCTGACTCCGCTCTCCAGTGGCAGTGTGACAGCCACATCCCCCCACAGGGTTGAGCGTCCTGGCTCCGTGGCCCCCATGCAACCCAGGAAGGCTACCTTCTTATGTTCCGGGGAAAATACTGCCCCTCTCCCGGTCCTTCCTTTCTCCCGATGCAATGTCCCTTGACATCTGTCACATGGGGTTCGATATCCGTGAGGGGATGCAGTGGAGTGTGTACACCTGATGAGCCCAAATAAGGGCAAAACACGTGTCGCGTACTCTTTGTATTATTTGACAGTAAACTATGTGTGTGCATGTATATATATATATGTGTATATATATATATATATATATATATATATATATATATATATGTATATAATATAAAAAAAAAAAAAAACACACACACAGCCCCTTGCTGCTTACTAGTTAAAGCTTAATTGTAATTTCAGGTGTTTCTTTTCAGTCTGCTTCTCCTGATCCTCAATGCGTCCATGTTTAGAAGCCCCTTCCTCCAATATAAGGTGCCCATACATGCACTGTACATAGAGTAGGACGCAGTACATCACAATAAGACACAAGAATAGCATGAAGCTGTCCTTCAGTTTATTGGTAAGTGCCGTCATTTGGACATTTTCTTCTGCTGCAGAAATGGATAGATTCGTCGTAAAAGAAGCAAGGATGTGTTTTTCTCATGAAGAATATGGGCACCCTTCTGTTAGCCTTGACACATTTTGGGCATGAAGCAGAGTAACACAAAAGAAAGGGAATTAGAGAATGGTTATTGAAGACTCGCTGTGCTACCCATCCAAGATGGGTTGAGATCTAAATAACCAACGTAGACCTCAGTGTTAGCATTTGCAATGTATGTGTCTCTGTTATATGTCATTTGGTATAGGATTTGTAAAAGCAGTGTTCATGTTTGAGATGAGTCATCTGTTGGAATGACAAATGCAATGCATTTTATTACTACAAATATTTGTGATACACAATCTGTTGGAATGGCAGAGACATAGCAACCAGACAAACACACTGGCAGACACAGATCCTTTTATTAAGATGGACTAGCTGTGCTACCCATCTAGGACGGGTTGAAATCTAAGTAATCAACGGGGACCTCCATGTTAGCATTTGCAATGCACCATAAAATGCATAAGTTTCGGTTTGTGCCATTTGGTATGGGATTCGTAAAAGCAGTGTTAATGTGTGTAATGTGCCATCTGTTGCAGTAACAAATGCAATGCATTTTATTACTCCAAATACTTGTGATGAACCATCTGTTGAAATGATAAATGCAATGAATATGTCTCTCTTATATGGCATTTAGTTTGGGATTTGTAAAAGTGGTGTTAAAGCTTATCATGTACCATCTGTAGGAATAACCAATGCAACGCATTTTATTACTGCAAATGTTTGTGATGCGCCATCTGTTGAAATGATAAATGCAATGAATATGTCTCTCTTATATGGCATTTAGTTTGGGATCTGTAAAAGCGGTGTTAAAGCTTATCATGTGCCATCTGTTGCAGTAACAAATGCAATGCATTTTATTACTCCAAATACTTGTGATGAACCATCTGTTGAAATGATAAATGCAATGAATATGTCTCTCTTATACGGCATTTAGTTTGGGATTTGTAAAAGTGGTGTTAAAGCTTATCATGTACCATCTGTAGGAATAACCAATGCAACGCATTTTATTACTGCAAATGTTTGTGATGCGCCATCTGTTGAAATGACAGACACAATAACTGGATGGACACACAGAGAGACCCTTATCCTTTCACTAAGGCTCACACTGTATGTGATGGGGACTGAAACTTTTTCATTTAGATTTTGTTGCTTCCTCCCAAGGCACTATACAAGTATAAAATGAAATTTGTGTTTATTTATTGACCTTTGGACATTGACAGGTGAGGTCATTCGCTTGGGTCATACAGATAGTCCAGGATGACCATAGAATTGGCTGCTTTGTAGGTTATGGTCCAGTGCTTTTGCCATTTGGCAGTCCTTCCTGAAGCGTTCACTTTATGATAGTAGCTCTTAATTTTGCTGACTAGTAGCAATTTACTGGATAGGAAAGGGCCAAAATTCTTTCACAGTGATGTGAGAGCTACAATTACAGGAACTGTTTGGCCGCAGTCACTCCAGCTAAAGGTTGTTCAACCGGTTTTCTAAATTATAGTTATCATTTTTATTGTATATATTTGGCTGACAACTTCATCCAGCATTACTTGCATGGTTACAGGCAGGCAGTGTGGTGTGCCTGTTAAGGCTTTGCACCTCAAACCCTGAAGGGATCAAATCCTGCCACAGACACTGTGTCACCACAAGTAAGTCACTTCACCTGCATGTGCTCCAATTGGAAAAGGAAAAGAAAAGTCACCAACTGTGTCTCAAATGCTGCAAGTCGCCTTCAGTCGTTAGTCAAATAAATACAAAATGGTTACACTCTCCATTGGAGTACTTATAGCTAAAGTGACTTACATGGGGTCACATAGCCACTGCAGCACACATAAGGAGGGATTATTTTTTCATGTGGGGTACTGGATGTTCATAAATTATATAAGTATGAAAGTACGGTTTCATTGTGGTGAACTGTTAATAAATTTTAAATGAAGCAAATGAAAAATATCCAAATGTGGATCAATACTTGCTCCACAATAAAGTATGCAGTAGCTTTAAATTGTTTGGGATTTTCTAAAATGATACAGTATATGCAGGTATAGTTTACATAAATATAAAAGTTCTGTGCTGTTAAGACTAAATGTTTAGGATGAACTTCTGTTGGTTGCCATGACTGAGCTGTTCTTGAGAGCACAGAGAAAAGTTGCCAAGTTATTAATTCATTCTTTAAGAAACGGCAATGCTGGCCATTTCTAGGACTGACTTTCTATTCCAGAGTCTCTTTGAGTGACTTCAGTGGAAAAAGTGCAACTGAGCTTACTGAAAGGTGAAAACGTCCTCACTAATAATAATAATACATTTTATTTATATAGCGCCTTTCCCATGCTCAAGGCGCTTTACAGAGTTTAAGAAAGAACGTTAGGATATATAGTATCTGGCATTGTTCTAAACCAGATAAATAAATAGAGAAGAGTAAGATAGTGAATTCAGAGAAAAGCCTAACAGACAACATAATTGATGGTCTCGCATTCATACACACATGCAGGTTACATGAGCAAAAATGAAACCAAATCCATACAATTCGAGTTAGCCGCATCCACGGACTATACGTACAATAAAGAAGATAAAACAAGCGTAAGAAAGTGTAGGATTAAGGCGAATTTTGCGAAAAGTGTTGTTAATACTGCCAGTCCTCTGTCTGCTGATTGCGTGGTGCCGCAGTCCTGCTGTACTCGCCGTTACAGGTGTGTGTGTGTGTGGCTCTCCGTATCAGGGTGGAGGACGACTGTTTTCTTTCAGATAAAACCTGCCTGATAATCTCAATCCTAAAAATTGCAGTCACACGTAAAAATGATTTCTGTGTTCATAAAGAAAAAGCCCTGTATAAAACAAAAAACTTGATGAAAATACAGAATACTGTTAATCAAATTGGAAAGAAAGTGAGTGGCTCACGTTTCATATTTCAGATCTTCAATAAGGTGCGAGGTTGCTTTCTGGTGTTGCTGCTTCAAATCTGCTGATTGCAAGGTTTACAGGTTCAAATTCAAACCAAATCACATAACCATTTATGTTAGAATAGACTTGAACATCGTTTTCTTTTAGATAAAGTTTATCACAGTATATAGTGCCTTTTATCTGGCTGGCTGGCTGTCCATTTGGGTGAAATTTGCCTATTTACAGAAGTTCTTAAATAATTGGAAAGATTGAAAAAATATATATACTAGGGAGCTTCGCCCACTGTTCTCTTCGCTCGCTAACCCCTTACCCCTCCGCCAGTGCTTTGCACCATTGTGAAAAGGGGGGCTGAACGCACCCCAAGGAGACCCTGCCGCTCCTCTGAAATCCCTCTTAAACGGTGATACAATGGGAAACAAATAACAGTTGTTTTTTTTACCTCCTCTTTGCTCAATCAGGTGCTGACTTGCTGCTGCCATGCTGCGTGATCGGCATTTTGCGCTGCGCTTCGATTGTTTAAAAGCCTGTACAGCACCTGCCCTTTTATCCTCAAATGCTATTCGATCTCTTTTCGCTGTTCCGTTATTTCACCGAGTAATATTTTCTGTTTTGTTTGTTCTAATGTGATCTTTACTCTTTTGATACTTTCAAATTTTCTTACTTCCATTATCTCTAACCTGCTCTGCATGTGTATCATGGGACTTGCTTCCAAAGGTTGTATGACGTGACTTGCCTGTCTTGCGGGATGTGAAACTGTCTCTCTTCAAAATGTGAAAGTGTCTTCAAAAGATCACATCCTGTCGTCAGAAAAAAGTCTTGTCCCAAAATGTTTTTTTTATAATAGATATTTAATCTGTTTAATAAACGTTTATGCGTGGAAGAGTGTGTGTCTATCTGTCTGTCCTGCCCGGAAGTGCGAGGCTACAGCATGAAACACAAAGAAAGCGACTCTGTCGCCAAAGTGAAACCGCTGAGAAAAGAGAAACTCGCTTAGCCGCTGATAGACGACGGAGGGGAGCCCAAACCAGCAAGGAAAGAAAACCTCGCTTAGCCCGCTAATGCACAACTGATGCGATTGATTGATTGAAGTGCCAGAATCCAAGGTTTCTAGGAGCCCGGGCTTTTTACAGCACAGGCTTACACAGCTAGTATATAATATATATATGTACATATATACAGTAGAACCTCTGGTTACGAACGTTTCTGAACACGTACAAATTGGGTTATGATCAAAAAGTTTGCCAAAATTTCACATCTATTCACGACCACACTCTCTGGTGGCGAACAAAAACGCTGGCGGCCAGTTTCCCTTCCAGTTCGTACGTGCCAATGATTTCCCATTTTCTTTTGCTTGCGTATACAGGGCCTAACAAAAACGATGCACATGTTCAGTCTCTCCCTGTACATCGTTCTTGGTCAGACGTGCATTCATTCACCGCAAACTCTTTGTGCTCTATTTCGTGTACTTTTGCATTAAAAAAAAGTGTTTACAGCAAGCGGTTCGTAAGGGTCTTGTACGAACAGTTCATAAGGGTCTAGCATGAACTCTTGCAATGTTTGTTTTCTCTGTTGTTCAAAGTTTTTTCAGTGTTATTCAATGTTTTTACATTTAGTTTACTATTACGCTGTGCATTCTATGATATAATTAACTATTTTTGTGCTTAAAAATCTTTAAAAAATAAATAAATAAATAAATATTTACATACAGTTTGCATGGTCTGGAACGGATTAATCGTATTTACATACAATCTTATAGAGATATTACATTCGGGTTGCAACCAAAGTGGGTTGCGTCCAGAGTTTTGGAATAAATTATGGTTGTGACAAAATATATATATATATATATATATATATATATATATATATATATATATATTTATATATATAATTTTTTTTTTTTTTTTTTTTTTTACTGACAAATAATGCAAAGAGTACGCCAGTAAAATAAAACTATTTCAACCATTATATGATCTACTTCTCGCAACTGAGTGGTGGATGTTAGCCGACTTGCTGACCAACCACAAGCGTTACCTGGTAGGTAACCACCCATACAATCAGATTGTGATTCAGACTACGAATGCCATATATATATATATAATATTAATATATAATATTTGCAGCTGGAGATCCACAAAGGGAGAAGATGAATCGCGTATCATAAAGTAGTTTTTATCCCTGAGCTTCCACCCCTGCCAGGAGCCGTCATCAGAGGGTAATGCTTAGATTTAGACATGTATATAAATTTCCATCCATCCATCCATTTTCCAACACGCTGAATCCGAACACCGGGTCACGGGGGTCTGCTGGAGCCAATCCCAGCCAACACAGGGCACAAGGCAGGAACCAATCCCGGGCAGGGTGCCAACCCACCGCAGGACAAACACACCCACACACCAAGCACACACTAGGGCCAATTTAGAATCACCAATGCACCTAACCTGCATGTCTTTGGACTGTGGGAGGAAACCCATGCAGACACGGGGAGAACATGCAAACTCCACGCAGGGAGGACCCGGGAAGCGAACCCAGGTCTCCTTACTGCGAGGCAGCAACCCTACCACTGCGCCACCGTGCCGTCCTATATAAATTTATATAGTAATAAATGTATAATTATTAATATAAATAATTAGTCTGAGCACCATCAGAATTATTAAAAGGGAAGAACATTTAAAAAGAAAAAAGTTCTGACTTGGCAGTCTCAGTCCCAGTGAGCCGGCCGCTATGCAGGTGTATTGCTGTTGGTATAAAGGAGCCCCCATCACATTTCCTGACACATTTCTTCTGAATGATTCCTTGGCTGAAAGTCCTCAGTGTTGATGTGTCACAGAGAGGGTGTTCAGCATTGTTCATAATGGCACTCAGCTTTGTTTTAATTCTCGACCTCCAGGGGGTCTTGAGTGTGTCCCGTAACTGAATCTGCCCTTTTAGTTGGCTCGTTGATTTGGTGGGCCTCTCTTGAAGTAGTGTTACCGAAAGTAAGAAAGCGCTATAGGCTTCATCTAGAGTTCCAGTCTACTGAAATTTCAGTTAGCTCTTTGTAATCTGAAGTGATTTTCTTAAGAAGTGTTTGACTTTACTGTCCGTTTGGTTCACTTTATTTTTCTATAGCGCTCTTTCTCGGGTACAGGCACAAAGTGCTGTGATGAGTTCTCTGGTTAAAAGCAAATATAAATTTTATAAATGACTAGATACAGAAATAGTACACACAAAGACACAGATTTGTTAAAATACAACATAAGAAAAACAAAGCAGAGACTGATTAACCTATAAGGAAACTGACAGTAGCTGTCCATTAATTGTTGAACTATGGCCAGGCAACAATAAAAGAGATGAAGGAAGAAAACTCCATTCAACCAGATTCCTGGGAAAAATAAGTGCCTGGGGGTCCACAGTCCATTATAACAGACAAAAAAACAGCAAAACACAGTGGCAGTCATGGACACCTCCGCCAACTAGTAGGCCACCCCCTGCTGGTCATTCTGTAGTGAAGTCTGCCCCAGGTTGCCCACACTGATGACAGAATCTTTACATCCGATGATTCCAATGCACCCAGGTTTCTGAAATGACTTTACCGTATGCAGAAGAGCAGCCTGGCAGTAGAGCAAGGGCACCAAGTGGCATATCAAGATACCAAGGGATACTGAATAGAGGGTTAGTAACAAGTTCTAATTATTGTTCCGTCTTATATTTCTGTACAAGTGCAGTATGGCAGTGCGCAGCTAATCTGCAGCTCTAGTCGGGGTATACCAGACTAAAGTTGTGAGTCTTCAACTGGGATCTTAAAAGCTGAGACCAAAGGAACATCTCTTATAGTTGTACAGTAGGCAGACTGTTCCACATGCCGTCCTTTGATTAAAAGCTTGGCCTCTCACGGATTCTTTATTAATCCTTGGAATCTTAAGCAGGCAGGGATGTTGAGATCAGGTGCTGCACACTGTTCATGTCCTAACCTTCAGGATGTTAAATATCTTTGTGGTGATACTTGTTAAAAAAAAATTCATGAAAAAGTGTGAATATGTAAACTTTTCCAGTTAAAAGGAGTGTGTGGCATGCATGTGGTGGTTATTGTTGCACACTTCTACCTTTATTTGTTTGTGTTGTGTGACACGCATCATTTCATCTCGGACAAAAGTCTCCTCAAGGCGCTGTCTTCCTCCTCCTGCTCTAAGTCTTTAATCATGCAAATGCATCGCTTTCTAATGTTGATTGGTGGTAAGCCCGGTGTGGTGATGATTGGTCTGCTCCTTAATCACATTGTTCAAGAGAAGTGGATCAATCTACATGGAAATTCCTTGTGGAGTGGAGGGGCTCCTATTCAATATTTTTGTTTTTTAAAGGCCACTGAATTTATGCGAATTATTCATGGTTTTGCATACAAAATACTTCAATTTTATACAAATCACCTCACTTACCTCCCCCATTTTAATTTCTCTTTTGAAATACTGAAAGCCGGAGGGGAAATGGATTCCCTCACAAGTGGTCATTGCCTGCTGGTGTCCGCTCTACACCCGTAGTTGCTAGGATAAGGAAAACAGGCGTGCGTAAAATGGAGGAATGGGTAGGTGGATGATATGACGGTAGCTAGAGAGGGCAGGCCACCTGGAAACAAGAGAGAACCACAAAAACCAAGTGTAATGTTTAGTCCTGTTGGCTAAAAAAAGGAGATGAAAAGTGTAAATAGGACAATAATGCATTTTTTAAACCATTGCAGGGTCATAGGGTTCCAGAGTGTCTATTGGCAGCAAGGCAAGAACTGGACTTGGTGGAGACACCATTCCATCAAAGAATGGTCCACCGTGGGTCAGTACCCTGACTTTTTGTTGTGTTGTGTAATACAGACACTCCTCACCTAACAACCTACCTGTGCATGGATGCTGTACAAGAAGTTTGGTCATGGAAATGGCAGCATTGCATCTCATCTCGCAACACCCTTTCTTAGTCTCGTTCCCACAGTCGGTCAGCATTCACTACACTGGCGTGTCACGTCTAGTCTACTATCTCCAAGGCTACGTTTTTCACCTACTGTATAAATTTGTACTTTATTGTGCACCCCATATTACAAAATGTTGGCGAAAAAGACGAGTATATGACTTCACCTAGAGCAGGGGGTTCTTAACCTTTTGATGACTCAGGACCTCCAATGGATTGTCCAATATGGTCCTATACCCCCTTTACTTGACTGTCGAAATAATCATCACCATTCCTTATATTAGTTGCCAGTATGATTTCCAAATATGTCAACTGCTTGAATTTACTGTACTTTAGATATGGATAGCTAGGAGGAGAACATGAAATAAAATCATAAGCATTGATAACTTTATCATATTTATTTACATAAAGCAAAATTAAAAAATGACAAATATACAAACAGCTACAACTATTTTACAATATAACTTTGATTCACCTGTTTCAGATTATAAACCAAGTAAATATACATTTATTAAATTTAAATGTTAAAATTAAAACGTATTAAATTTAAAATTAAAGCTGTAGTAAATACACACGTGTAAAATTAAATACAAGCATTTGCAGGAAATGTCGAATGTTCGCGAAGATTCTATCGCGTTCCATTCACGTACTACCCAAGTATAAATTAATACATTAAATAAAATAAATACCAGTACCCAGAGATCAAGTCCCATACCCCCAGCATTTGGTTCCCGTACCCCCAATGGGGTATGGTTACCCCCAGTTAAGAACCCCTGACCTAGAGGATATGCCAAGAAATGAAAGGAAGATCATAAACGACTATGAAGCTGACAAAGTTTCAAACGATAGCCCATTGCGGCACTTCTTGTGTGATTTTGGACTACACAGAAATAAATTGTATTGTATATAACAAAGCTGGTCTCACTAAGCTTTAAATATCGGTAACGGGGCAGTTGCCTAATTGTAGGAACAGAACTCGGGTGTTAAGTGAGAGGTGTCTATACGTAATATCTTATTTGCATGCAAGCCCCTAGACTGCCATTTCTTTTGTCATAATCTTTTCATTTGTGCTGAACTGTAATTACAGTAGCAGATGGTCTGCATCGTAACTTGTTGGATTACTAAAGTATTTTGGGGTTCAAATGCTGTTTTAAGTCCGTCTTTCTCCCTTATGTTAATATTTTTGGTCCTTTTAGTTTCTATGCATCTTCCTTTATGTTCGGTGTCTTTTGTGGGTGGTTCCTTAAGAGGCGGGGCCACCTGCCCATCACTGTCAAGGGACTGCCCTCAGCCCTTTAATGCTGGGGACAACCCACAGTCCGTTGTGGTCCTTTGTGAATGCGCTAGTGCAGGGTGGGCAAAGTCATTCCTGCAGGGCTGCAGTGGCTGCGGTTTTTTGTTCCAACCCAGTTGCTTAATTAGAAAACAATCCTTGCCAATAATTACATTTCATGGCTTGTTAGTGCTTTAACTCTGCTATGTCTGGTCATTCTCATATCCTAGATTTTTTTTTCCATTCTAAGGATATCATCCAAATACTTTGAAGTGTAAAATGGATGGGTAATTCTCAATCCTTCACTTTTTTCTCTTCTCTTTCCTTCCAACTATTTAATTAAACCAAATAGTGCCTGATAAATACACACAGGTGTAAAGGGTAACAAGCAAAATGGATAACTGCTGGTTTCTTTTGTCATTTGCATCTTATTGCTTATAAGGAGCAATTAAAAACCGAGAATGCAGCTGTTTAAGACTTAAATAAGCAATAAGGGTTCAAAATCGTAATGAGGGAGATAACTAAAATGAAGCAGAAGATGTTTCTAGAGCAATAAGTGCTTCTTATTAAGCAATTGGGTTGGAACAAAAACCTGCAGCCACTGCAGCCCTCCAGGAATGACTTTGCCCACCCCTGCGCTAGTGGATTCAGTTATTCTGAGCTTTTTATGATTTCACTAAGGTTTTACATCTCTGTGCTCTTTTTTTTTTTTTTTTTAAACCTTTCTTGGTTGTCTTGTGCTTCATTTTTAGAGATATTCTTTGTTACCCTCTTTTGTAACTAACCAGAGTTTGACAGTATTTCCACCTCTAGTAGGCCTTTTTGGGATTTTTTGGGTGCTTGGGAATTCTTTAAATCATAACAGTTACATTAATAATTAATAATTCTTTGCATTTATTTTTCTCACTACTCGAAGCGCTCAGCAATTGCAGGTTTAAGGGCCTTGCTTAAGGGCCCAACAGAGCAGAGTCACAATTGGCATTTACGGGATATGAACCGGCAACCTTCTGATTGCCAGTGCAGATCCCTAGCCTCAGAATCACCACTCCGCCACTGAAGCCCTGAGTCGAGATGTTCTACTTTACACTACGGCTCCGTCCACACTACTATGCTTTTGTTTAAAACCAGAGACATTAGTCTGTGTTTTTGCCTTTTGTCCGCACTACCCTGGTGTTTTCAACCCTAGAAAATGGAGACTTTTGAAATGTTCTCCAGAGTCACCTCAGTGGCTGTGATGGATGAAAACGCAGTCACGCTCCGGTTGGTTCGTGCTTATTTTGTGGCCCTTCTCAGATTGGTTTTCACTCATTACTATGCCTCATTCCTTGGTGGGTCCTCCTTTACAGAAGAAAAACCATCTTCCAGCAGAGTGGGCTTAGAGGAGTTGCTTTCCATGGTGACTGTTGTGTTGCTTCTAAGGGCTCGTTTATACTTCACGCTCAGAACGTGTACGCACCCGCATCATGGCCACCACGCATTCTGAGCGTTCATTTGATGCATCCTCTGAGCAGGTCCTCAGAAATTAACGCGACACGTGCGTGAGTTGCAGTACCAGCAAAAAGTCGGGGGGGGTGCGCAGTGTGCTAAAAGTTGGAATGTGACGTCAGAGTCTCGGTTTACTATCTACATGTGACAGAAAGCCACTTTGCGGATCCTACGAGATCGGTGTGCGCGCTTCGATATTTGATAAATGGTTCGATGTGGTGAAGCAAAATGCCGACATACAGATGTATTCATGGTGCTTTTATATTCGAGCGTCGCATATTCCCAATCGTAATGACACGATACGTTTTAAAATTCTCACATACCGTCTTCTGTGCCATCTTTTTTTCTAGGGCTTTCTCTGCTCCTGACAGCAGCGAATCGCCAGCAATAGATCACCGCACTGAGCAGATTAAATGTATGATATTCCAACTCTCTGCACATTTAGAATCCTTATATTTATACTTGATATCACTTTCATGATGAAAAGCATTAAAGTATGTATATTACACTTTACAGATAAATCAGTAATTTCGTTTAAATAATGAATACTGTTAATAATTACACACATGGGGTGACACAGTTGCAGAGCGTTAGCACTGCTGTCTTGCAGGGAGTCACGTCGCTGATATTCCCTGCCTGGAGTTTCCACGTTTTCTTGCTGGGTTTCCTCAGTGTGCTCCAGTTTCCTTCCAAAGATATGCAGATTTGGGGATTTGGTGCCGCTAAAATGACGCCAGTGTATGCGTGTGCTTGTATTCACCTTGCGATGAGCCGAGGCATCGTCCAGGGATTGTTTCTCACTCGTGACCAATGCTTGCTGGAATGGACACATCCCTGGATTTAATCAATGAACATCCTTTTCAGAGATATTGCGGTAAGGTGCCATCGGAATTTAATGGGTGTTCTAGGCAATTCACAACACAGAGAAGCTGAACATGTTCTCACCGTGATAATATCTCGCACTGCCACCTGGCAGATTCCTCCAGATTTACGTAAAGTACGCATGCAAGTATAAACACTTCAACGCTTGCGTAGCAGGAGCGTCCATTGCAGCATTCGTCATGTCGTGTGAAGTACAACTCCGGCCTAAGTTGTGTTTTGTACAGTTTGAGTACTGCATAGCTACACAAAAGACCACAACAGTTTTGTGATATACCCAATGGCCGACGATGTCACTACCCCTTCAAGGATCCACAGTTTTGGGTAACACGTCTATGCGCACACACGTCCAATATACAGTAAATGCACGACTTGGTCTCGTGTGTTTTCAGTCGTTTTATTGTGGACGGAGATACTTGTACAGACGATGTGAAAATGCGAGTGTGGATGGAGATCGCTGTTCTTAAATGAAGACATAGTACTCTGGACATGGTGTATGTGACTTTTGTTTAAATATATTCTATTATCTTTCTAAGCTTTAGGTGTTTGCAACCAAATTTCGTCAATCACGTATTTTACAAATGCACTCACTCCTTTTAACTTTTTGCGGGCTGAATATCTTTTCCAAAAAACTCCAACATAACATGCCTGTTGCTACCTGCTGTGGCTGCTGTTGGCTCATGTTCGGCATCTCTGGCAGCAGTGGCTGCGTGGGGGCACCTCGATGGACAGCAGGAATGCACGGTGGGCCTGCTGCATGGCTGTCTTCGCACAGCAGGTGGGTTGCAGTGTAACGCAATATGTGGTGGTCCTCCCAGGTGAACGCTGCTGTAGGCGCATCAGCTACATGAAAGTGTTCAGCACCACGATCAGCTGGGGACCAATCAGATGATGCTGGTACCTCACTTTCGTTTTGGATATCCATCTCCAGATCACTTGCATCAAACTCTGAGTCCGACAAGTCAGAGTTTTATTCAACGAAATTGCCTAAAATGTCCATGGAGTACTTTGCTTTGCACATTCGCCGGATGTCGGTGCCATTTTAGAGGAGGTTTGCTCTTTGCTACTCATGCGCGCATAGGGAATCGAGGTCAAATCAACAAAGCTATGTAACTTTCTTTCTAGCAAAGAGAGTCGAACTAAAATGTAAGGGTGAGTTTTGTTGCAGTCTACCAGTGATCACCGTCCTCTACCCCTGAATTTTGACAAAAGTCGACATCAGCCCAGAAAGAGTTAAAGGTAGGTCCCACCCGCCCATTCTACCACACTAAATGATTTTAGAGTTGCTAGTCAACAAAAACCCCATACTGGTGTGCCAAGGGGATAACTCGGAGAGAGAGGGAGCGAAGCGCTAAGCGTGCAAACCCCGACACAGGTTGGGATATGAGCTCAGTCCTTTGAAATAATGAGGCCCACCGGCTTGTTAGTTTAACTTCTGCACTACACATAAGCTGCCCAGATATGACTTGTAAAGCTTGCACACTCCGTACCTCCACCCACCTCATAGAGAACCACAGACCATTTTAGAAGACGCAAACTGAACGTGCCTCCCATGATTTAGGGAACTTTGTAGTTTAGCTAATGATTGCAGTCCTGGCATCTTTTTTTTTTTTTTTGTTTTGTTTTTTACATGAGGAGGGCCGCTCGCTCCTTTTAATACAGTGTTAGACAGCTCATTGGTTCTTACTCCAATGGATAAAGCTAAAGGAATGCTTTCTTGGTTAATCATTTCTTTCCATTATCAGACAGATCTGTTAATGCAAACCAAGCAAGAGATGTGGGATGACCTGAAAAATCAACAAAGTGACACACACATCAAATCCAAGGCTGTCACCTTTCCATGCCTCTTATCAGGTGGCTGCTTGAAAAATATTTAGAACGAAACCAGAGAGCAGCACTGGACTTTTACTGAAGGCAAACTTACCTGATTGTTTGTACATACTGGGGCTGTATTTATTTATTTATTTATTTTTTAAACAATAACACCTTTCTTTGAAGAACATAATAGTCTGATGGGAAACATCACAATTCTGCTTTAGCTCTCTTTAAGTCTGGCCAGGAAAGCCTTGTATTGTGAATTTACGTGCCTGGGTTTCCCATCCTCTACCCTTATAGCATTAAAGCCACTCCACCAGCAGTACGCTGTAGAGTGAGACAGTGCCAACCCAAGCTACCCATCTCCCAAAACTGGCATTAGTACTGTTCAGCATAAAAAAATGACCCACCATGTTAACCCTCAACACGTGCAGTGTAGTATCTGCAAGTAGCATATGTAACACCACATGGCGCTATACCAGCGCTTAACCCGACAGACACTGACAACACCTTTTAAAACACCAAGTAGTAGTTTAATGATTTTACTTTTTGTACAGTGCTCTTCCAGCACCACCCACACCGATTAAACAGGTAAATAACTACAATAATGGGCGGCACGGTGGCGCAGTGGTAGCTCTACTGCCTTAGTTAGGAGACCCGGGTTCGCTTCCCGGGTCCTCCCTGCGTGGAGTTTGCATGTTCTCTCCGTGTCTGTGTGGGTTTCCTCCGGGCGCTCCGGTTTCCTCCCACAGTCCAAAGACATGCAGGTTAGGTGGATTGGCGATTCGAAATTGGCCCTAGTGTGTGCTTGGTTTGTTTGTGTGTGTGTGTCCTGCGGTGGGTTGGCACCTTGCCCAGGATTGGTTCCTGCCTTGTGCCCTGTGTTGGCTGGGATTGGCTCCAGCAGACCCCCGTGACCCTGTGTTCGGATTCAGCGGGTTGGAGGATGGATGGATAACTACAATAATAATCACTAATAAATCGCAATACTCCACCACACCTCCCAGCAAGCAACCTCTGTCCTCTGCCTCCCAACTCCGGCTCGCTTGCTGGGTTCACATTGGTCCTTTATATATAGTCCTTGACCCGGAAGTGCTTCTGTACTTCGGTCCACGTGACTCATCTGCACTTCCGGGTCAGATGGAGAACTTGTAATTTTCTTCAGCCCAGAAGTACTTATGTGCTTCCATCCCCGTGACTATGGAGTACTTCCAGGCTATGTAGACAGTAGGGAGTCCCCAGTTTCACTGCAGCAGCTCCCACGGCATCCAGCAGGGCCGTGAAGCCGAACTCCAGATCCCATGATGCCCTGCGGGAATCTGGGGCACCACTATGCTTCAGGGAAGCTGCCAACTAGTGTCCTGGGTGGGGGAGGCAGTGTGCCAAAGCAGCTGCCTTCCCCCATCCTTCCACTTCGGGGCGTCCCGGCCGTCTCCTACAGATAAAAATGGTAATGAAGGGTAAACCCTTTTTTTTTTTTTTTTTTTTTTTTTTTTTTTTTTTGTATATATGGGTATTTCCTGATCCTTTGCAATTTTAATCTACTTAACCCAAATTTAGGATCCTGTCTAACCAGGGCCTATTCTGGAAACACAAGGCATAATGCAGCAGATAAATAAATATTGATAAAGAGTTAGAATGAAACAAGTGCATAACACAAGAACGAAACTTGCTGAGGGTACTACTTTATTAGGGTATGCTGTCCGATACCAAGCTGCAGTCTACAGTCAACCTGATGATCATCATTGGAAGCATGGAACCTCAAACTGGCTTTTTTTCTGGTATGGATGATCCATCTTGAATGTAAAGGCAACACCTTTCAAATGGCAGCTCTTCAAATCTGTACTTTGGCATTCTCAGTGACCTTGGTGAGAAGATAGATGGAACTTTATTTGACTCCAGGGAGAAATTTGGCTACTTACTGTGATGATGCGGGTCCTGCTCCATTCTCCCATCTCTCATTTGGGAGCCTCTTGAACCCAACACCAGATGAGCTGGACAGTGAAGACATCAAAACAAAGAACGGCCAGGGTGCTCACACTAGGGATCAGCCTTCCCAAGCCTCCACGACTCCCGCTACCTTCTGCGGTGAGTCGTCCTCACTATTGGTCACTCCAGGGGCCTCATGCATAACGCCATGCGTAGAATTCGCTCTATAACATGACGTAAGCACAAACGGCAAAACGTATTAGCAGCTCCCGGCGTCAATTACGGACACGGGCAATCACGAACCTGTGCACTTCAGTGCGGAAACACCTGGGAACCACTCTGGCCACACTACCACTCCCCCTCGAGTGCGGCGATTATTCATCTGAGCTAGCCATTCATGTCGAACCGCAGAGCCGCTATACCACACTTGCACAAGCTCTTTAAATAAATAAATAGGTAGATAAATAACTACACACACACCCAAATGACTAAAAAAAGAAAA
Organism: Erpetoichthys calabaricus; assembly: GCF_900747795.2. Classification (NCBI taxonomy): domain Eukaryota; kingdom Metazoa; phylum Chordata; class Cladistia; order Polypteriformes; family Polypteridae; genus Erpetoichthys; species Erpetoichthys calabaricus. Next base: position 21,394,119 of record NC_041395.2, on the reverse strand, counting down.
ACATTTAGGAAGAAAGAGAACGTCTGACTTGGCAGTCCCAGTCACAGTACAGGCGTATTGTTGGTGGTATAAAGGAGCCCCCCGTTGTGTTTCCTGACACATTTCTACTAAATGATTTGTTGGCTGAAAATCCTCAGTGTCGATGTGTCACAGAGAGGATGTGCAGCATTGTTCATAATGGCACTCAGTTTTGTTTTAAGTCCCTCCTCCTCCTCTACTACCTCCAGGGGGTCCAGAGTGCATCCAGTGACCAAGTTTGCCCTTTTAATTAGCTTGTTAAATTCAGTGGGCCTCTCTTGAAGTGATATTACCGGCCCAGCACACCACTCTTGCTATCACAGAGGTATAAAAAGATATGAGTAATGTCACTTCCCACATTAGAGGAACACAGTTTCCTAAGGAAAAAGAGCCTGCTCTGCCCTTTCTTCTGTAGATGCTCTGTGCTATGAAACCACTCCTGCCTGTCATTAACGTGGACCCCCAGAAACTTGTAGGAGTAGACAACCTCTGTGTCCACTCCATGAATAGTGACTGAACACAGAGGCTGTTTGATATGGTGAAAGTCAATAAGCAGTTCCTTGGTTTTGCTGATGTTGTAGACAATTCTCAAAGTTCTCCCCCTGACTCCTCTCCTCTGCCTTATCAATACACCCCATAAGTGCAGAATCATCTGAGAATTTCTCCAAGCGACCTGACCTGCTGTTCTGTTTCTAGTTGGAGTTGTGATGAATAAAGCAGGCAGACCTTCTCTCCAGTGTTGCTCACACAGTTCTTGAGTCTCACAAATGGTGGTCTGTTAGATAGTCCATTATTCAGGACACCGTAGGCTCATCCACCTGCGTAGTGCATAAAAGGTTCAGTGAAATGAGATTCGGGCAGTCACTGTGGCAGAGTGGTTAATGCCGCTGCCTTACACGTCCAGAATTCTGAACCTTAGCCTAGTCGCTGCAAGTTCTTCCAGTGTTCCTGTGGAGTTTGCCCAGCTACTCCAGTTTTATCTCTACATCCTGTGGACCTACTCTCAAAGCGTTCAGAGTAGGCTGATGCCAATCCATTTCAGTGCTACCCATGGGCGAGTGTAGGCACAGTACAATTACGAGAGTGTCATGTGATGGGCGGCACATGCCTTACATTTCAGGTGTCAGTCTCCAATCCAGGAGAGCTTTGGTGGCTGCAGGGTTTCTTTCTAGACTCTTCCTTATTTATTTTTTATAATTAGTAGCCAATTACTGCTGCTAAAAGAGCTGATCCTTATATGTTAATGTTGCTTCATTTCCTTTTTAAGATATAGAAACCTTCATTTTTTTTCATTAGTGGCCAAACAATAATGGACTGCAAAATGAGCCAACAGATGACCACTGAAGCTGATCTCATTGTGGCTTTCATATAATATCCATTTCAATAAGAGAATTGAAAAGAGAAACGTGACAAACGGGTCTGTTTGGGCCGCATGTTATTGAATATTTTTATGTGTTTTGCTACTCTAAAGTAGCTAATCAATATTCATGAGTGGGGCGGAGCTTCCAAGTAAAACACAATCCTCTTCTTCCTCTTTCATCTGCTCCCGTCACCACAGCAGATCATCTTCTTCCATATCTTCCTGTCCTCTTCATCTTGTTCTGTTACACCCACCACCTGCATGTCCTCTCTCACCACATCCATAAACCTCCTCTTAGGCCTTCCTCTTCTCCTCTTCCCTGGCAGCTCTATCCTTAGCACCCTTCTCTCGTATATACTCATCATCTCTCCTCTGCACATGTCCAAACCAATGCAATCTCCCCTCTTTGACTTTGTCTCCCAACCGTCCAATGGCAAGCGAAAAGCCATAAAGGCAGTTTCAGAACAAACTGACACTGAACCATTGCTTGAACTGAGCGATAAAGATGATGATGTGAATTGGTCATCAGACGGTGACATGATAAGTGAAACTGATGCGTGATGTCGCACTGTATGACCGAACCACCATGATATACCTGGTGAATTTGGTCATGTGAAGCTTAAGCGTGGTGCAGCAGTAGCTTCAAGGCAAAATAATTGCAATTGAGTGCAAGGACAAGCAAGAGCCCCCCCTAAGCACTATTCATAATTTGTGTCAGGGGGATATGTGGATGCCAGCAGGCATACCACATGCACTTCAGAAGAGGTCACCCACCTGAAGCTAAGCATGTTGAGGCCTGGCCAGTACTTGGATGGGAGACCACCTAGGACAAGCTGGAAGAGTTGTTGTGAGGCCAGTAGGGGGTTCTGAATGTGGACCCCAATGACTCCGTGCAGTGATAGGGACGCACGCTGTGCTGTAAAAATGGTGTCGTCCTACGGATGAGATGCAAAACCGAGGTGATGGCTCTCTGTGGTCATAAAAGATCACTGGACGTCCATCGTAAAGAGTAGGGTGTATCCCAATGTGAAGGCTAAATTGCTCACCACGGCTTGGTCATTCTGGTCCCCTAATCCTTCCCTGTCTCTAAATGGCTAGCTCTCTCACCCCTTCACCACCTAACAGCTATTGTGTGGTGAGCATACTGGCACAAAATGGCTGCCGTCACATCATCCAGGTGGATGCTGCACAGTAGTTGTGGTTGAAGTGGCTCTCCACTCAATGAAGTGTTTTTAATTGTGAGAAAGCGCTAAATAAATGTAAAGAATTATTATGAAGCCTTATGTTGTGGTAGCCTACAATAACACCAGGGGCACATCGATCATGCAGATCCGACACTAACATTGTACCCTCTCATGTTCAAGCAACAGAAAAAATATAGAAACGTGAGCAAAGAAACAAGCTACTACTGTCCTGAGTGCAGCGTCATGCTGCGCATTGGTGGTGGTCTCGAAACATGTCACACGAAGGACGCGTACTAAATCTGCATCAGCACAGCAGTAGGACATGCCTTTCCTACTGTATTTGAGGTTATGTACATGTTTTTGTTACACGTAATAACATTTTTTTTTCTTGTTGAAATATGTTTGGCTCGTTTTTCCTGGGGGGTAAACATCAGGCAGAAATTATGCGTTAACTGGGATACTTGCCTTATGGGTGACTACTGGTATGTACTGTAAATGCCAGTGTGTGCCCCTTTTCCGCTGTCGGGCCTGTTCGGTGACAAGACAGGAAAGTTCCCACTGCCAGTTCATTCTGTGGAGGTCAACACACCGCTTAATCTTTGTTAAGTGCTCTCTAATCCTTTTGGGCCTCCAAGGTGATGCCGGCACACTGGTTTTATTATTTTTATGATAGGGTCTGGAGTTGGGGTGCGGTGGGGGGGGGCAGCTTATCATGCTGTTCACACAGGCAAATCTCTTGTTTAAACTTTTTCTTAAAGCGGCCAGAATGAAAAGCAAACAGGGCTTATTATTATGTTACTCATTAAAGAGTCAGGTGTGGGGGGGGATTGTAATTTAATGGCTGAAACAGCTCAGCTTTGAAGTCCCTTCAGGTCTATCAGAATAAAGACCCTGCTCAAATAACACTCGGGTTAACTAAAGGATCAAAATGTTCACGGCTCCGCTCTGCCTTTGATGGCTTTATCATGAAAATATTGTGCATTGTTTGTGTGCCTGTACTGTTATAGAATACATTTTTACATTTCTTTCAGCTGTTTAGTACGTTAGTGCCCTCTAAATTGCTTTCTTGGAACTAAAGTGCCTCTTTTAAAATGAGCCCTGAAGCCCTTTGTAGCTGACTGAACCTCCCAAATGGGGTATGAGTGGAATTCACGGCGAGGGCAGGGCGGGCTACGCCGGGTGGGAGTCATGTTGTTTGATTCCTGCACGTCCGTCCTAGGGGCTTGGTTCACAGCTGTGGCGCCCGAGTCCCTGAACACCAAGCTAAAACATTTTCCACCCATTTTTTGACTTCATTTTTGAATATAAAACAAGAAGTGTAGACAATCATCATTTTAGTTAGTTAGTTAGTTAGTAGTTAGCGTAGTAGTTTTTACAGGTATTTCCAGTAAGACTTTAACTAATTTAATTGATTGCTTAAACTAATCTGACCAAGCCGTGATGGCTCATTTTAATTTCATCAAATCTTTGTAGTATTTAGTGCCGCTCTATAGGGAACCCAGCCACAGGAGATGCACAAACCAGTGTGTTTCTTCGTGCCGGTCCCAAGGCCCGGATTAATGGGGAGGGTTACGTCAGGAAGGGCATCCGGTGTCAAATTTTGCCAAATCAATATGCCGACGACAACAACATCCCAATAAGTATAGTGTGACATAGCAATATTTTTTTTCATGTACTTTTTTCCAAATGAGATATAATAATGTAGTGAAAGGAACCATTATTCTTCATCACACACTGAAATGGAATAAGTCTGTTTGAAAATATTATGTTTTTTGGTGTTTGTGCGTTTATTCCTATTGTGGACCACTAGGTGGCATTACAGCAACCCCAGACTCAACAGCACAGTGACCATTCCAGGTACAATTAAATAGATTTATTGCCACAAGTAGCTTCTACACAAACTATTCCAACAGTTTGTCGTAGATGCGTATGTTAAAACAGAGGGCGCGCGTCTCAACTATCTCAGATTACATCAACAAGATCTGCGCGTGGAACTATCAGACGCACTGCAAGCAAACGCTGAAAATAACAACGTACGTGTAGGCAAAATGATCATATTACCGTCCACATTTCCAGGAAGTCCAAGATACATGCAACAAAACTATCAGGATGCCATGGCCATAGTACGTAAATTCGGAAAGCCTGATTTATTTATCACTGTTCACATGTAATCCTGCTTGGCCGAAAATTCTATATGCACACTGCGTCTTTCAAGAAGTATTTATTTCTTCTTGATTTCTGAATTCCTTTCTCACCGTTTTCCGTTCCTATTCTTACACCCGCCGTATGCTACGGCGGGGCGTCGGATAGTACAAAATAAACTGAACATGAACGAGTTCAAAATTGAAATGGTGAATTTCTTCATTTTAATCTGTGTGAATTGAACTTTGAGTGAGTTCTTGTGAGGTGTGAACTTGCACAACACTGGGTATGTAGCCATACTGTATGTATAATACAGAGAGAGTAAAGGAAAGGGCTCCTCACACTTTATCGGGCTTTCCTGATGTGTCTTGAACACGTTTCTGACATTTATGTACTACTTCTAAGGTAGATGCTATACTTTAATATGGAAGCATACAAGCACTATATTACCTGTAAATGATGATGACCCTGCATGTTGGACTACTTGGTGAAAACCTTTAGAAACTTGGAAATTCCACAGAGACAGCAGCCAGGATATCATCTGAACCTCACAACGGTGGCTAAACCCTCTAACGCTACTCCTTCCGATTAACCATAATTTGAAAACTTATTTTATTATTAAGTGAAAAAGTGAAAAATAATTTTCATATTCTTGTATATGAGTCATGCATACTTGGTTTCTGTTTTGGCAGTAATCCGTAAATGTGCATTTAACCGTGAGATGTGGGCTAATGTGTGGGCAACATGCTATAAGGAATGGAATTTTTGGTGCAGTTCCATAATGGCACACCTCTTTGAAGAAGATTCTAGCTTTTTTTGTATTTTGAAAATTAGGCTTTGCTGCTGCGTTAAGCAGTTTTATAAAAATCTTTGAAAAGCAAGATCAATTAATGGTGAAATGCAAAATAAAAATTTGATTGTCTGAAGCTGCTGGAACAGTGTGGTAGGTAAGCTGTGGTGAAGGACGAATCTTTTTTGTTTTTGTTTGTTTTTTTTTGTCGTTCCGATTATTTATTCTTTTGTTTTTAATTATATATCCTTGGAGGAGCCGTTTATTGGAAGAAAAGTTGTGGAAAGCACAGAGTCCTGCTACATGATCCTTCTTTATTGTAAAGAACATTAAATATTAGGCCAGGAAGTTAGTCAATACTGCACAGATGGTGCTGAGCATGTACTGTATGTTACTCTACTGAGTGTTCCTTCCAAGCATCTCCCAGTGACCAGCAGTGTTTTATTGTTTTTATTTTTATTTACTTTTTTTAAATTTAATTGCAATTCATTTAGAAACTTGCAAAATGTCTTGCATGCTGTTAGTGAAAGAGCCCTCGAAACTGCCCAAAAGCACAAAGCAAAAATTAACAAAAACGAAAAAGGGATTGCAGAGAACAGGGAGCACATCATTTAGCTCAATAATTCTCGCCCGCATTCGCCAGGGCCCTCATGTATAAAACGTGCTTGTGCTCAGAAATGTGTGTAAGATGCCACTTATATGAAAGTTGGGATTTATAAACGGTGTTCTTTGGCATGAAAACTGGCTTAATGTTACCTCAAATTTCAACCATCTGTATGTCCTACGCCGGGGTCGCTCAAGTCCGTTCCTGGAGGACCACTGTGGCTGCAGGTTTTCATTCTAACCATTCTTTTTACTGAGTGTTGTGTTTGTGCTGCTAATTAACTTCTCGTGAATTCATTTTAATTGAATTGCTTTTTTTAAGATTTGTTCCCCTGAATTTCTTCATCGTTCCTCTGAATTGCTTCATTTCTTTCCTTAAACAGAAATGAAATGTGAAGTGAGGGAGTAAAAAAGAAGGTCAATAAGTCAGGGCCTCAAACTCTAACCAGTTGCTTAATGAGGTGCCAAGTCTTGTCATTTATTAAACTCGTTCTTTAATTTCGTGGCTTGTTGCTGCTCTCGTGGTGCAATAGCAGACATTTCTGAAATTGTTGTTTTTGTCTTTTCTAAGAGCTCTGATAAAATGTTTTGGTGACCTGAGCAGATCAACATTCCTGAGACCTTCATCGTTCTTTATTTTCAGATATTGTGTGATGGACACCAGTTGTTTTTGGCTCATTTTGTGTCTCATTATTGTTTGGCTGCTAATTAAGGAAAAAGAAACAATTAATGGGTCTGAGTTTTCAAGAGCAAATCAATTAAAATTGGTTCAAAAGAAGTTAATTAGCAGCAAAAACAGGTCACTCATTAAGAAAAGGGTGAGAATGAAAACCTGCAGCCACCGGTGGTCCTCCAGGACCGGAGTTGGCGACCCCTGTCCTTCACAGACTTTTTTGGTGTTGGTATTTTGGTGACCCCTGGCAGGAGGACAATGAAGTGGAGAGAAAATCAACCATATATATACCCGCGTTTAATTCTCCTGCAGATAAGTCAGGACTTGATTTTATGGTATAATTTTCCGATATTTTATAATGTCGGTTGTATAAGTCGAATGCAGAAAACTCCCGCTATTGGTCCAAGAGATTATGATATGCTAACGCCCACCTGAGAGAGTAACCACGGAGCACACGGCCTTTTTGTTTCTAAGTGTTGTGCCTACGTGACCACACGGGGATACCCAAACTATTCCGAAGTGACGTTTGCACTGTTTTGTGTTTTTTGTCTCTCACACCCTCATACACCTTTATTGTAAGAGCATCCCTTATCTACAATGGAGCGTTCGATCAGAAGAAAATATGAAGCTGGTTTTAAATTAAATGTCATTGAAGTGGTGAAAGAAATTGGTAACTGCGCTGCTGCAACAAAATTCGATGTGTCTGAGAAACTGGTGTGAGATTGGAGGAGGAAAGAAGATGTAAAAAAAGAACAATTAAGTGTCGTATTTTTGAACGGCCGTATAAGTCGGGGTCTGATTTTATGATCGATTTTTCATGTTTCAAGACCCAACAAGACCCAAACTCTGTCTGATAGGCAAGAGTTTGTTAGTCTTGGCAACAGCAGATCCAGCTCAGCGCCGGTCACACAAGCAGTTCCTCAGGGCTCTGTCCTCGGTCCTCTGCTTTTCTGTATTTACATGCTTCCCCTTGGCCATATTATCCGTAGCTATGGACTGGGTTATCATTTTTATGCAGACCATGCTCAACTCTACTTCAATGTTAAAAGTGGAACTTCATCAGAGCTTTCTCAGCTCACAACCTGCCTTAGTGAAATGTAAACCTGGATGGAGCAGAACTCTTTAAAATTAAATTGTAATAAAACTGAACTCCTGCAAATTGGGACTAAAATGCACCTTAATAAAATGAGCTCCTTCCCAGTCTATCTTGGCGGTGATCTCATCAGACCTGCCTCTACTGTAAAGAATCTTGGTGTCATTTTTGATTCCTCCCTCTCTTATTCCGCCCACATAAATCACATTAAGAAACTTTCTTACTTTCACCTCCGTAACATATCCCGTGTTCGCTCCTTCCTCTCCTTTTCTAACGCTGAGAACCTTGTCCCTGCTTTTATCAAATCCCGCATCGATTATTGTAATTCCCTACTGGCAGGTGCCCCTTCTAATCTTATATCACAGCTCCAGCTTATTCAAAACTCAGCTGCAAGAGTCGTTACTCGGACCAGCAGCAGTGAGCACATCACACCCATCCTGCTTCACCTTCACTGGCTCCCTGTGTCTTACAGGATTGAATATCAAATCCTACTAATAACTTACAAAGCCTTAAATAACCTCGCGCTAAACTACATCAGTGACCTCCTCCATCACTATGTGCCTGCTCGCCCACTAAGGTCCTCTGATTCTTGAAATCTTGTTGTGCCCGTCACTAATCTACACTCCATGGGTGACAGGGCCTTCAGCTCTATAGCGCCCAGACTCTGGAATGACCTACCAAAATTAATCAGCTCAGCCGACTCCATGAATTCTTTTAAAAAACAACTCAAAACTCATCTGTTCAGAAGGCTTTTAGCTCTACTTGACTTTATTATGCTTCTCTCAGTTTACTTCTCTGTCAAGATGCTCATGTAACCTGTGTGTGTGTGCGAGACCATCAATTATGTTGTCTGTTTTTTATTTCTCTGAATTCACTGTCGTAATCTTCTTTACTTATTTATCTGGTTTGTACAATGCTATATACTGTATACGCTGCCATTCTTTATTATATTCTATAAGTGCCTTGAGCATGGGAAAGGCGCTATATAAATAAAATGTATTATTATTATTATTATACGGTAATTCAATGGCACATTTCAGTGATGCACCAGTCGCATTGCAGTGTTCAAGATCCGTTTATTTTGCAGTTAACAAACATGCTCTCTCATTCTTCAGTGTTGGAAGTAACGCCAAATGTACCGTATATGCTTAACATCAATTGCCTAAATGTGTAGCCTGTCTATTTTATCTATGAAAAGGGTGTGCTGTGTGTTGTATCACCGAAGTGACAATGTCAGCATTAGCTTTTTTTGGAGGATTTCACTAGCGGCAGGCTACACGTTTTTAGGGATCGTGATGATATTTTTTGGCTCATGATGATGTCTGTCTTATAAGCAGATTTAGACTTCCTACCAAGAGAGAAAGAGAGTTTTATTTGACTTCTGGGGAAATTTGGCTTTTTACAGAAGTTCCTTAAATGAATAAATACATACATAGGTAAAGATGTAGCAGACCGGTGCGACTCAGATTCACACCGTCGACGGAAGAGTGATTTGTTTATTTATTTTGGTGGGTATCCCAGCTCGCACCACTCGCACACAGAGACCTGACTTGACAGCAAATCGAATAAATAACTATGTGATATATTGAATGAAACACAAACAGCAAATAAACCGCTAACCCTTCCTTTTCCCCACGACGATATTAATTACTAACACGACAGTAACCACTAATGACCCACTCCATAAAGAGTCCAAATGCAGTGGTAGCAGATGAAGTGTAAGATGATGATCCAGGAACACTAATGTATTAAAACAGTCCTACCAGTAGTCCTGATGCAGTGAGGGGTGAAGAGAACTGGGGAGCGCTCCCTCCGATGAAGTACGCTGACCAATCCAGCACTCCTCACCCGACTGGCAGGCACAAGACATTCCATACATCTTCACAGGTTTGACAATCCAGGATAGAAACGATATTCCACAGAGACGAGACGAACAGGTCAATACGAACATAAAACAACTGCTTAGCCGGCTCCCTTTTAAAGTTGCTGCTGGCCCTTCTTGTCCCCAGCAGCCCCCTGCTCCCGTTGCAGACATCAAATTAGCGCAGTACCCTCAGTGTAGGCTGGGAAATGGAGTCCATTAATCTGTAGCACTGTTTCAAAGAAATACATATATTCAGATGCTATGGTCTGAACATTCACCAGGATGACTGAAAAGGAAGAAAATTTCTAAAGAAAGAAAAGAAAACTTCTGACTTGGCTGTCAAAGTCCCAGTGAGGCATACTGCCATTGGTTTTAAGGAACCCCCCCCCCCCCCCCCCCCCATTAGTGTTTCTTGACACACTTCTGTTGAATGATTCGTAGTCTGAAAGTCCTCAGAGTTAGTGTGTCACGGAGAGAGGGTGTGCAGTGTTGTTCATAATGGCACTCAGTTTTGTTTTAATTCTCTCTTCCTCTATGATGTCCTGGGTGTCCAGAGTGTGCCTGCCCCTTAATCAGCTTGTTGATTAGGTGGGCCTCTCTTGAAGTGATGTTACCAGCCCAGCATACAACAGATGGCCATCCCAGAGTTGTAGACGATGTCAAGGAAGGAACCCCCTTTAGGAAGAAGAGTCTGCTCTACCCTTTCTTTTATAATCCCTCAGTGTTCTGAGACCAGTCCAACCTGTCATTAATGTGGACCCCTAAGTACTTCTACGAGCGGACCACCTCCACATCCATTCCTTGAATAGCGACCAGACACAGAGGCTCTTTGGTGCATTGAAAGTCAATGATCTGTTCCTTGGTTTTGCTGACGTTAAGTTGCAGACAATTCTCTTTGCACCAAGAAACAAAAGTTCCCCACCTGACTCCTCTCCTCTGTCTCATCCCCCTTAAGGAGCAGGATCATCTGAGAATTTCTGCAAGTGACATGACCTGGTGTGTTATATTTATAGTCGGAGTTGTACAAAGCCATCCACGTGGAGTTGTATGCTAAATTGAAGCCTACGTTCCAGAGACCATCACGCAGAAATTGTTCTGCTCTTCCCCAAATACGACAACACCTACTGGGAACGTCTCAGACCGGAAGGGGCCGACTCGGTTGCCTTTATTGGGCGTCTTATTGGAGTTTTTGCTGGGAAAGGAGATAATGTCATCCGGGACAGTGCCCCTTGTGACCTGGAGTGGTAGTACTTACCTCTGATACACAGTACATTTTTAGACCAGCAATTTTAAATTATGAATTTGTAGTGCTTTTCTATCAAGATAGGCTTTCACCAAATTGCAAATGTAACTTGTGGAATCATGGATATTAACAACTGTTTATTTAAATAGATTTTTACACTTTACAGGATTAGGCTAATGATAAAATGTCTATGCTATAACCTGACCGCTCCCAAAGTAGGAATTTAAGAAACATCACTCTAGTATTTGAAGCAAAAATGCAGGAATATAAAAGAAATCAAGCTGCAGACAGATCTGGCCAGCTGCCATACTGTTTTTTTTTGCTTCTCCTAGCATTTGTTTTCTGACACTTGAGAAATAGAAGTCACTCGCCATAAAATGTTGCAAGTCAAATTAAATTACATTCCACAAAAGCGATTAGATCGCAAATGTTAGAGGCCTGGCCGTGTGTTCCTAAAGTTACGCAATAGTAATATTTTGATTCCCAGAGGGTCTGATGTTTAAATGAAGCCAGTAATGGAGAAACCTGTGTGTTGCTAATAGCTTCCGTGAAGAGGCCATTGGGCCCGCTGGGCGATGTTTAGTTCAGAGGTGCCCATCGAGCAGCCCATCGAGTGCCAACAGGCCAGCGTAAAACGAGATGCGCTCTCTGCCCCTCAGTTTCCTTTGTGTCACTGCTCATCTTGTTCGTATACTCATTCCCAGGAGCTAATATAATAATATCTTTACATCTGGTAGTTTCCAATCATATTAAAAGTGTACAGAATTTCAACTAGGTTTGTGAAATTTTAACCGCTATTAAAACAAATTTGTGTTTATTAGTCAGTCAGTCGTTGTCTAACCCGCTATATCCTAACACAGGGTCATGGGGGTCTGCTGGAGCCAATCTCAGCCAACAATGGGCGCAAGGCAGGAACAAATCCCGGGCAGGGTGCCAGCCCAACACAGGGCACACACCCATAGAATCAATTTAGAATCGCCAATGCACCTAACCTGCATGTCTTTGGACTGTGGGAGGAAACCCACGCAGACATGGGGAGAACATGCAAACTCCATGCAGGGACGACCCGGAAAGCGAACCTCCTTACTGCGAGGCAGCAGCGCTACCACTGTGCCACCGTGCCACCCTTTATTATTATTATTGTTTTATTTGTATTATTGTTATTGGCCAACATTAATGTCTTAGATAATGTGTATGAGTGAGTGGTACTGCCCACCAGCTGCCTTACAATGTATTTTACTATGAAAAATGATCTGTAAAAGCCATCAAGTCATAAGTTCACAATTTTAGACTGCAGCTGAAAACCAAAAATCATATATTGCCATTTCCTTATTAGTGAATTTTGTGATAAAAGCCCTGTAGTGTGTGCGGGACAGTGGGGGCTGACATTGAGAGGGATCAATTGACGTCACCAGGAGGCACACCGCTCATTGCGTTCAGAGACGGACCCTGCGCGGCTGACTAAAGGAGCTCTGCGTTTAGCTCACTCTGCGTGGCATCCGCCTCTGAGCTGGAGGCTGTGAGTTTGTGACTCGCTGTCGACCGCTCACCCCGGAGCAAATCTTCAAACTAAAAGAAATTGGTGACAAGGGTGGGATTTGCTTTGTGGATGGAGAGAGATCGGCAGAGGTTACCAAGAGGCACCGCATCGTCACTATACTGCCAAAGATGTTTAAATTGCAATTTAAACCTCTTTTAGATTTCACGATTCAAGATTGAGTCACTGTACATTTGTCTGTGCTAGTTTCACCCACTTTATTTATTTTTTTTATATTGCAGATGAGGGGTTTGGCAATGGTCTAGAGAGCCTGCATCCTGTTTGCTGTGGTGATGGAATTAAAAGTGTGGGTGGATGGTGTCCTTCGAGTTGTGTGCGGCCTTTCCGAAGACACGTCCTGCCAGGATGTGGTAATAGCACTGGCACAAGCAATAGGTAAGAGAACTCTAACCGGATTACTCAGAAATAAACATATGTTAGCGTATAAAACAAAACTCCTCCTTCCTCCTATTCTTCTCTTTTTCGATTGGCTTATCTTTGTCAGGGATTGTTTTCAAAAAATGACACATTCCTAATGTATAAAAAGAGTATATGGCAAATAAAGTGAATTATCATGCAATGTTTGCTCTGAGGATGTTAATGGAGAAGTTTAGAGAAGGCTGAGTTGTGGGCTAGTTGTAGTCAGTCACTGGGTACGTCGGACTACACGACCGGCCTTCACAGTAGCACACCACTGATTATGTAAATGTAGGCCATGACTGAAAACCGCTGTAAAAGTGACATGAACTTTAGAGAGCAATAGTAAAAAAAACAAAAAAAAACTGTCAAACCCAGTGTTGTGCATGAACGAGTTCAAAAGGGGGCATTCACCGCACAAGCTCATTTTTCTAAGAACGGTGAACTTAACATAATGTATTTATTTGCAAGTGAAGAACTTGAACGTGAGCGAGTTCAGTTTCAGGTGACATTCTGGACGTTGTGCCTTACCCTGTAATGTAAGGGTGGAGCCGAATCTGAATACGGTATTCGGATAAGCACAAATAATGGATTTTTACAAATATTTATTTCGTACGAATGTTTTGCCATGTATTTGTATTCGGGGAAAAATGTCAAATCAAATAGGCACCGTCTGTGTCTGCCTGTTTGTGCTTAAGCTGCACCCCCTGCTGACACGAGCACGCGGTGAAGCTCCGCTTTCGCTTTTAGGAAAATGTTGTACTTCACAAGGCCACTTTATATTTTTCCCCATTGGACATGCAATATGTGACGCGAATTTTGACGGGCAGCATAAAAGGTTAGCTCACCTACATGCTGATTCCGCAGTCACCATTTGGAAATAGAGTGGTAATTTATATGTGTTCTTGCATCTGCTTAATTTCTTTTTTGACTGGGAGGATATTAGCATATTTGGTTATACGTGTTTGTTGCTGGGCGGCAAGGTGGCACAGTGGTAGTGCTGCCGCCTCGCAGTTAGGAGACCCGAGTTCACTTCCCAGGTCCTCCCTGTGTGGAGTTTGCATGTTCTCCCCGTGTCTGCGTGGGTTTCCTCCCACAGTCCAAAGACATGCAGGTTAGGTGCAATGGTGATCCTAAATTGTCCCGTGTGTGTGTGCTTGGTGTGTGTGTGTGTGTGTGTGTGTGTGTGTGTGCCCTGCAGTGGGCTGGTGCCCTGCCCGGGGTTTGTTTCCTGCCTTGCACCCTGTGTTGGCTGGGATTGGCTCCAGCAGACCCCCGTGACCCTGTAGTAAGGATATAGCGGGTTGGATAATGGATGGATGGATGGATGTTTGTTGCTGGGTATAACTCAATAAAGTGTATTTAAACAAAAAAAGTCTTCATAATTATTGTATTTTATTCATGGACACTGTAATAGCCTACTATAAGGCATGCAAAACTGAAAAGGGTAAACTCTTGGGTCATTTATTCTCACTCCTTTAAATAAATATATATAAATTAATTTTTTTTTTAAACCACCCTTATATTAAGTTGAAAAGTGTAATAAAAAGTAAAAAAATAAATCTCTCGCACATCACTCGTAAAATAAAAGCATGGATGCTTTTGCTAAGATTTTATTGATTGATGTAAAGCACCCACGCTTTTATTTTATGAGTGATGTATGAGAGATTTATTTTTTACTTTTTAGTACTCTTTTTAACTTAATATAAACATGGTTTTTACAAAGTATTTATATATACTGTATATATATATATATATTATATATTCACCTGCATTATTATCATTCTTTAATATTATTTATTGTATCAGTATGCTGCTGCTGAAGAATGTGAATTTCCCATTGGGATTAATAAAGTATCTATCTATCTATCTATCTATCTATCTATCTATCTATCTATCTATCTATCTATCTATCTATCTATCTATCTATCTATCTATCTATCTATCTTTTTCAACTTTTTAGTCTTGGGTTTGTTTTAGTATAATTTTGTAATCAAAGTGTGTGCTTGGTGTGTGTGTGTGTGTGCACACACCCTGCCCAGGATTGGTTCCTGCCTTGCTCCCTGTGTAGGCTGGGATTGGCTCCAGCAGACGCCCGTCACCCAGTGTTCGGATATAGCGCGTTGAGTAATGGATGGATGGATATTTTAACACTGTCTTTAATATTTCTAGCCGTTACTAGCGCCATCTATTGGTGAAATCTTGATCTGTTCTTCATATGAAAATTTCATTTCTTAATTAACATGGATTAATTGATCAGTTAGTGAAATTGATTCATGTATTGTCATCAGAAGTGAGTAAGAGTGCAAAATTTGAAGTCATTTGGACAACAGGAAGTGGGTTAAATATCGATTACAAAATTTGTACCAGACAACAAACAGGTGATGTTACAAGAAGCGTGGTAATAAAAAATACAAAATGAACTGAATATGAACGAGTTCAAAATTGAAATGGTGAACTCTGAACGTGAATGTCTTCATTTTAATCTGTGTGGATTGATCTTTGAGCAAGTTCTTCTGAGGTGTGAACTTGCACAACGCTGGTCAAACCTGGTTAATTGTTATTTCTTTTTACAGGTCAGACTGGACGTTACATTCTGATTCAGAAACTACGTGACACTGAGAGGCAGCTTCTGGCCAATGAGAAACCCTTGGAGTCTCTTGCAAAATGCGGACAATATGCCAACGATGTCCAGTTTATTTTGCGCCGCACAGGACCCAGCACGGGTGAACGGCCTTCCTCCAATAGTGACTCTTCGGGTACTTCTGTTGGTGTTCCTCTCCCTGCCAAGCCTGCTGAAGCACCCAAGCGCAAAGAACCTAAAAAGTCCATGACATTCAATTTGGGCTCCATGGGCTCAGTTGACTTTTCTACCAAGAAAAAAATCAAACCAGCAGAGCCAAATGGTGGAGAGAAAAATGTTTCTACTGTGAATGGTCATGTTTCCAAAGAGGAGATTTTTAAAAAGGTGCTGGTTCAGCAGGAGCAGCTTCAAGCTCTGGAAGCCCAGATCAAGTCCCTGGAATCGGAGATCTATTCTTGGGAGCATCCAACAACACCCAGCTTGGAAGACGAGCTTTTGATCTTGCAGCAGACAATCCGATCAAACAATGCAGTGCTGGAAGAAGAGGAATTATGGGTGAGTGAACTGCAAATTGAGAAGGAGCAAGAGCACACCATGCAATGGAAGCTGAAGGATCTCCACAGTACCCTGGACGAGTGCACAAGGAAACTTGGGGATTTTAACACAAAGTCGGCTCTCCTGGAGCAAGAGATACAACAGGAGAATGTGGACAGGACAAAGAAAAGCAAACAGACTTCCAGGAGTCGGGCCCAGGTGGAAGATTCTCTGGTTAGGATTAAAGCCGAGCTAGAGAACAAAAACAAGCAGCACAGCATGCTGGATTATTCCTTGAAGGACATGGAGAAGGCAGTGATGGAAGCGGAATCCGTTCTGCAGGTATCAGTAGCATGTCCAGTGTGTCATTGGCAGACGTTATTTAGATAAAACCTTTCCTAGGGGGAAATTTTGGATTTTTTATTTTATCCTTTCTTCTTTTCTAATGTGAAAACCTCACATATTTATACTCCATTATGGGGAAAATAATAAACAGGGAGTCTGAAAACAAGCGATTAACATTATAGAAGGCGATTTGTGAAATTTTGTTTTTTAATTTGTTCGGCTTACATTTTTATTCAAAACAAGTTATATATCCAAAGTGCAGAGTACATTGACTGTATTTTCATGTTCTTGCAGAGTGAACATAAGCGAGATTGAGCAAGGTCAGCTACTCAGGGCTGCACCAGGTGTCGGTGGCGGGGATTTGAAAGAATAAACTTGTACTTTACATGCCACCCTCTAAGCCACTAAGTGGGTCACACTGTTTGCCCATTAATAAAATTTGTACTGAGACTCGCATCTTGCAGAGCAGCAGCACAGTTGTTAGCACTGCTGCTTCATGGAAATGACATCCCGGGTTTGAAACCCATACCTGGATGTCTTCTGCATGTCGCTTTATCTGGGTTATCCTCCTGAATCCACACAGACATGCAGGTTAAGTTAATTAGATTACAAGTCCCAGGAGGTTCTGCTCGGACACAGGAAGCAGAGGGTGATGGTGCGAGGAAACTCATTAGAACTGGCCGATGTTAAGAGTAGAGTCCAGCAGGGGTCAGTGCTGGGGCCACTGCTGTTTGTAATAGATATAAATGATTTAGATAGGCATGTAAGTAAGAAGCTGGTTAAGTTTACAGATGATACCAAGATAGGTGGATTAGCAGATCATTTGGAATCCGTTACAGAAGGGCTTGGGCAGATTTGTGGCAGATGAAATTTAATACAATACAATACAATACAGTTTATTTTTGTATAGCCCAAAATCACACAGGAAGTGCCGCAATGGGCTTTAACAGGCCCTGCCTCTTGACATCCCCCCAGCCTTGACTCTCTAAGAAGACAAGGAAAAACTCCCAAAAAAACCTAGTAGGGAAAAATGGAAGAAACCTTGGGAAAGGCAGTTCAGAGAGAGACCCCTTTCCAGGTAGATTGGGCGTGCAGTGGGTGTCAAAAGAAGGGGGTCAATACAATACAGTACAGTACACAGAACAATTTCTGAATATAGTAAGAAATAAAAAAAATATATATATATAAATTTTTGAAGTACAGAGCAGAATTTAACAGTAGATGATATATCCCATAATAAGATTTGTATTTGTATAGAGTCCTGGAGACCTCATCCTTCAAGCTGCCTCCCCCATTTGGCCATTCCACAGCTGAAACAGTGCTGGGCCAGCCAATCCGATGAAAGGACCCCTCTCTCCCACGATTCCTGCGATCCTCCATCAGAGATGACTTTTCCTTAGGCAGGCAAAACAACTTGGCGGGTGGGCCATGGCACCAAGTGCCACATTTGAGTACCGAGAAGAAAAACAGAATAAGTGAGGGTTAGTATACAATTATAACTGTCATGTTACTTATGTTTAAGTGCTAATGACTAACAACAGAGATGCAGTCTGTACAGTTAATCAGCAGCTCTAGTCAGGGTGAGCTAAACTGAAGTAGTGAGTCTTCAGCCGGGATTTAAAAGCTGAGACCGAAGGGGCATCTCTTATAGTAGCAGGCAGACCATTCCACAGTTTAGGGGCCCTGTAACTAAAAGCTCGACCCCCCACTGTTATTTTATTAATCCTTGGAATCATAAGCAGACCGGCATCTTGAGATCTTAATGTGCGCTCTGGTTTGTAAGTCATGATAAGTTCAGACAAGTAAGCCGGACCTCGACCATTTAATGATTTATATGTTAAAAGAAGGATTTTGAAATCTGCCCTGAACTTAACCGGGAGCCAGTGTAAGGATTTAAGAACTGGAGTTATGTGTTCGTATTTTCTTGTTCTTGTAATAATTCTCGCAGCCGCATTTTGGATTAACTGGAGGCTGTATAAAGAACAGTTTGAACATCCAGTGAACACCGCATTGCAGTAGTCAATCCTACTAGAGATAAATGCATGAATTAGTTTCTCAGAATCCTGTTTATTTAAAAAGCGCCTTAATTTCCTAACATTTTTAAGATGGAAGAAACATGTTTTGGACAACTTTGTAATATGCGCTTTAAATGACATGCTAGAGTCAAAGATAACTCCTAGATTGCGGGCTGATTCAGTAAAATTGACTGGGATTCCCATTGAGTTAAATGATGACAAAATATTATTGTGATCAGCATCATTCCCTCCAACAATTAACATCTCTGTTTTATCTGTATTTAAAGACAAGTAGTTCTTATTCATCCACTCCTTTAATTCACTAACACAACTAATTAAAGACAACATTGGAGAAACTTCATTTGATTTAAATGAAAGGTATAACTGGGTGTCATCTGCATACGAGTGAAAATTAACATTATGTTTCCTAATGGTAGATCCCAGTGGAAGCATGTACAGTGAAAACAGTAAAGGTCCCAGTACTGAGCCCTGCGGGACACCATATTGAACTTCTGTGTATAATGATGGAGTACTGTCAGCACATTTCTGTACATATTGGAATCGATTTGATAAGTAAGAACTAAACCAAGTGAGCACGGTGCCTGTAAGCCCAACATCATTTTCTAGCCTGTGCAGTAAAATAGAATGGTCGATGGTGTCAAATGCTGCACTTAAGTCCAACAACATAATTACAGTTGAGTTTCCTTCATCAGAGGATATCAGAATGTCATTTACAACCCGTGTTAGTGCCGTTTCTGTACTATGACCAGTGCGAAAACCAGACTGGAATTTCTCAAATAAATTGTAATGCATAAGGTGTGTCTGAAGCTGACTGGCGACTACTTTTTCTAGTATTTTAGAGAGAAACGGTAAATTTGAAATAGGCCTATAATTATTAAGTATGTGTGGGTCAAGGTCTGACTTTTTAAGTAATGGTTTAATGACTGACACTTTTAGTGCATCTGGTACTGTGCCATGCAATAATGAACTATTGATAATGTTTAGGATAGGCGCTGCAAGAACATCCATTGCACTTTTTACTAGTTTTGTTGGCACTGGATCTAGGGAACAAGTAGTGGGCTTCATTTTAGAAATTAAACTTAAGACTTCCTGCTCAGTTACAGGATTAAAATTACTAAAGTGCTGAGTGCAATGTGAGACAGGGTCTGCTAAGCTAGTATTTGGTTTGTACTGTGATGCAGAGATCTGGGATCTTATATTTTTAATTTTCTCATTGAAGAAGTTAATAAAGTCTGTACTGCTAATGTCTGTTGGTATTTTGCACTGTTGATCTGAATTTCCATTTGTTAATTTAGCCACTGTTCTAAACAGTGCCCGAGGATTTTAATTATTGTTATCTATTAATGTAGAATAGTATTCTGAGCGAGCTTTAAAGAGGGCTTTTTTATATTTATTAACACTCTCTGTCCATGCAATTTGAAAGACCTGTAGCTTTGTTGTTCTCCATCTGCGCTCCAGTTTTCGACACTCTAATTTAAGAGCTCGAGTGTTTTCATTAAACCAGGGAGAGTTTCTATGTGCTTTGATCACTTTTGTTTTAAGGGGAGCCACTGTGTCCAGAGCATCTCTCAAGGTCACATTATAATGTGATGTTAGCTCATCTAGATTGTTTTCTGTGTTTACATTTGATGTTAACTGATCTAAATGGTTTTCCACAATTACACTCGACTTACTCAAAGTATCTATAAATTTTGAAGCAGAATTACAATCTAGATGCCGCACTGTCTTTGTTTTAATCTGGGAGTGTGTTCGCAAGGGCAGGACTAAATCAAATGTAATTAAGTAGTGATCAGAAATAACTTCATTTAATGGAGTAATAATTAAATTTTGAATTTCAACTTTGTAAGTTATAATTAAATCTAATGTGTGGTTATGATTATGAGTTGGACCTCTGACATTCTGACAAAATCCTACTGAATTTAACAAATAGGTAAAACATTTGCTAAAAGTGTCAGTTTCCACATCAATGTGTACATTAAAATCTCCCATCAGTACTACGTGATCATAATTTATAGCCAAGTCAGATAAAAGGTTGCTAAATTCAGACATGAACAATGAATACGGCCCTGGTGGTCTGTAGACTAGCACTATAATTGTGTTGGAATCTGTTTTAATATTTAAAATGAATGCTTCAAAGGATGTAAAGTTGCCTAAATTTTTAGAAGTGATTTGCATTTTGTTACAATGAATTATTCCAAGGCCCCCTCCTCGACCTGAATCTCTAGACTTATGAAGGAACGAGTATCCATCTGGTGACGCCTCAGCTAGGGGTACAGTGTCACATTTACTAAGCCAGGTTTCGGTGAGAAGACACAGATCAGAGTTTGTACTTAATATAATATCATTTACCAAAACGGCTTTAGTGCCAAGAGAGCGAATGTTCAATAAGCAGCATTTAAAACTGTATGCTTCTTTCTGAATTGGTGATATACTTTTTGTTTTAATTTGTAGTAAATTTCTATTACAGATGCCCCTGGTGGAGGGTCTGGTTTTATCCCTTGGTCTAATTATACACCTTATTTTTTGGTTATCAATTAATTTAAGGTTTGTAAATGTTAATGTCAGTAAATGTTAAGAATTTCACGTAGCAAGTAAAAATGTGAGGTTTGAATACACAATGGGAGGTCAGAAAATCGATAGTCCATCTTATGAGAAGGATTTAGGAGTCGTAGTGGACTCTATGCTATCGACTTCCCGACAGTGTTCAGAAGCCATTAAGAAGGCTAACAGACTGTCAGGTTATATAGCGCCTTGATGTGTGGAGTACAAGTCACAGGAGGTTCTGCTCAAGCTTTATAACACACTGGTGAGGCCTCATCTGGAGTCCTGGATGCAGTTTGGGTCTCCAGGCTACAAAAAATGACATAGCAGCACTAGAGAAGGTCCAGAGAAGAGCAGCTAGGCTGATTAGAGGGCTACAGGGGATGAGTTATGAGGAAAGATTAAAAGAGCTGAGCCTTTACAGTTTAAGCAACAGAAGATTAAGAGAAGACCTGAGTGAAGTGTTTAAAATTATGAAGGGAATTAGTGCAGTAGATCGAGACGGTGACTTTAAAATGAGTTCATCAAGAGCATGGGGACACAGTTGGAAACTTGTTAAGGGGAAATTTCATACAAGCATTAAGAAGTTTTTCTTTACACAAAGAACGATAGACACTTGGAATATGTGACCAAGTAGTGTGGTAGACAAAACTTTCAAAACTCGACTTGATGTTATTTTGGAGGAATTAAGTGGACAGGACTGGTGAGCTTTGTTGGCAAAATGGCCTTTGTAGATTTCGAACTGTGTTTTGGGTCATTGTCTTGTTGGAATATCCAACCCCTGCGTAACTTCAACTTTGTGACTGATACTTGGTATTGTTGACCATTCTTGATACAAAATCTCTCCAGTTCAGTTCAATTTGATGGCTGCTGAGCATGGACAGCCTGCTTCAAATCCTCGCATAGATTTTCGATGATATTCAAGTCAGGGGACTGTGACCGCCATTCCAGAACATTGTACTTCTTCCTCTGCATGAATGCCTTTGTAGATTTTGAACTGTGTTTTGGGTCATTGTCTTGTTGGACTATCCAACCCCTGCGTAACTTTAACTTTGTGACTGATGTTTGAACATTATCCTGAAGAATTTGTTGATATTGGGTTGAATTCATCTGACCCTCGACTTTAACAAGGGCTCCAGTCCCTGAACTATCCACACAGCCCCACAGCATGATGGAACCTCCACCAAATTTGACAGTAGGTAGCAGGAGTTTTTCTTGGCATGCGGTGTTCTTTTTCTGCCACACAAAGCGTTTTTTGTTCTGACCAAATAACTCAATTTTTGTCTCATCACTCCAAAGCACTTTGTTCCCAAATGAATCTGGCTTGTCTAAATGAGCATTTGCATACAACAAGCGACTCTGTTTGTGGTGTGAGTGCAGAAAGGGCTTCTTTCTCATCACCCTGCCATACAGATGTTCTTTGTGCAAATTGCGCTGAATTGTAGAACGATGTACAGATACACCATCTGCAGCAAGATGTTCTTGCAGGTCTTTGGAGGTGATCTGTGGTTGTCTGTAACCATTCTCACAATCCTGCTCATATGCCGCTCCTGTATTTTTCTTGGCCTGCCAGACCTGCTGGGTTTAACAGCAACTGTGCCTGTGGCCTTCCATTTCCTGATTCCATTCCTTACAGTTGAAACTGACAGTTTAAACCTCTGAGATGGCTTTTTGTAGCCTTCCCCTAAACCAGGAGACTCAACAATCTTTGTTTTCAGATCTTTGGAGAGTTGCTTTGAGGATCCCATGCTGTGACTCTTCAGAGGAGAGTCAAAGGGAAGGAAGCACAACTTGTAATTGACCACCTTAAATACCTTTATATCTCATGATTGGACACACCTGTCTATGAAGTTCAAGGCTTAACGAGCTCATCCAACCAATTTGGTGTTGTAAGTAATCAGCATTGAGCAGTGACAGGCATTCAAATCAGCAAAATTACAAGGGGACCCACATTTGTGCACAGCCAGTTTTTCACATTTGATTTAATTTCATACAACTAAATACTGCGTCACTAAAAATCTTTGTTCGGAAAACACCGCAGTACTCAGATGTTCCTAGGAAATGAAAGACATACCCCTGTTATCTTTATTGTTGAAAGGAGAGTCAATTATTATGTAGGCTGAGAGGGCTTCCCAAACTTTTTCATATGTTGTATGTGCCAAGGGTTTATATCTGCACTCACTATCCTCCTTAAGAACTTGAGGATAAATATTTTCTGAGAGAATGTGCTGCATGTGATCGGGCAACAGAAACCTATTAGTAAAGTGCCAGTTTCATTTATCCAGCTGTTTGCTTTAGATACTTTGAAGCCGTGCGGTCAGGTGTCGCAGCGGCCTGTGTTCATATTGCGAGTCATCAGCGGCTCAGGTCAGGGATTGATGTCGGGGCTCATCGAGAACTACACATTTTTATAAAACACAAGAAAATTATCAAAGACATGCTTTTTTTGGATGGTGGCTGATGATGACTATTTTAACCATTTAATGGCGTCGGAGTGTTTTGTCAATGGAGATCTCCAGCAGATTACTTGTGGGTGTCAACATGGATTATTGAGCAACCAGGTTTCTGCCTTAACCGGGTTCCTCACTTTATTTCTGTTACGTGTGTGAGACTCACTGGGACCGTCCTGGGAGTTTAAATAGGCAGTTATGGACTTTTGCCACCCTTGCCTGAAATGTAAAAGGAGGGGTGCAGCGCATTTAAGTGAGAGCTTGCTTACCTCAGCCCCCTTGGACTCCCTGAACCGTTTCCTGAATAACAATCCTAATGTGCTTTATAACATTTATGTTTTGCAAATATCCCGGTTATATGAAGTTTAAAAAATTGTTTTTAAATTTTCAGCACAGTAATTCATCCATCCATTTTCCAACCCGCTGAATCTGAACACAGGGTCACGGGGGTCTGCTGGAGCCATAGGAAACTTAATTGGGTAGACTGATGTGTGTGGCTGTTTTTAAATCTTCCAGTTTAGTAGTACTTACAGTGATGTTGTCACATGTACAGAGTAAAGTAAAACTGAATACATGAATTCTAATCGTATGTGCTTTATGACCACTACAGGGGTGTCCCACTTAAGTAAAGCCAAGCAAATAGCTTCCTTCCTCCTCCGCCATTATTTCTGAGATTTGTATTGTATTTTCAGTGACTCTAAATCAAATACCCCTTGGTCCTGTTAACAGCTTTCAGCCTCTCATTTTCAAAGTAATGTCAAGTCTAGCGCTCTTCCACCAGGCTGGCGAGCCTTTTGTTGTGGTTATTTTTTACAAAGGCCGACTTGTGATGGTTATTAGGCCGACCTCCAGGTTTCTGGTTGCAGGTCTGGATCAGATGTCCCTCAAGGCAAGGCGTTTCCAGGTGACATCCCGGGGTGATTCCCACGAGGAACAACAGCGGGATGCTAAGGTGGGAGTGAAACAAAAACGCAGCTTAAGGCACCAGAAGCTGTAAACTACTCCCCTTTTTTGGTTCACAGTCACTCCTGGGAATTTCAGACGACTGCTAGAAGGCTAATTAGTATAACACGTCTCTCGAGAAACCGTGCCACATTGTCTGCAAAAATGAACGTGCTGGGTCACAAAAAGGGCCATATCGATTTTTTTTTTTTTTATGGTCATGTATTTGTCAGATTTTGTAAATCATGAGGACTTTCAAGGTTAAAAATCTCTAATAGCTGTTTGAATTTATATTTTTCACATTTAGAAACTAGGCAGACTGAGTGATTTGTTCAGCCAGTCGAAGGCGAGGATTGAACTGACACCTTCGTGGGTTTAGTACAGCTGTTGTATTTATTAAAACCAGAATCATTTGAATTGTTTTTGTAGTTCCTTGAAGTTTAATTTTTAAGGAGCAGTTTCTGCATCCAGCTAATCCACACAAACACACATACACTTCTGTGAAATGTGAGAAGAGGGGAATAAAAACCTACAGAGACATGGAGAGTGTGCAACCTTCATACAGACGGGCACTGGACCAGGACTTGAATCGAGTCTCCTGGGGCTGTGAGAAAAAAAGCTTCTCTTTTTATTTCAAAATATTCCAATATACATCATGTGATAAAGACGCTGTATAGCGCCCAACCTGACACAGACTCCCACTGAGGCACATGTAAAAACACAAAAGACTTTATTGTTCTTCAGCTGGAGGGCACGTCTTCCCCGTGAACCCCACAGACACAACACAGTCCAAGTAAGCACAAATCACAACCCTTTCTTCTGGCACCACCTCTCCTCCCTCGCAACCTGCAAACGCTGCAATGGAGTTCCAGCCTCATTGGGTCACATGTTCTGGGCCTACGCCAAATTAACATCATTCTGGACCTCTTCTTCTTCTTTCGAATGCTCCTGTTAGGGGTTGCCACAGCGGATCATCTTCTTCCATCTCTTTCTGTCCTCTGCATCTTGTTCTGTTACCCCCATCACCTGCATGTCCTCTCTCACCACATCCATAAACCTTCTCTTAGGCCTTCCTCTTTTTTTCTTCCCTGGCAGCTCTATCCTTAGCATCCTTCTTCCAATATACCCAGCGTCTCTCCTCTGCACATGTCCAAACCAACGCAATCTCGCCTCTCTGACTTTGTCTCCCAAATGTCCAACTTGAGGTGACCCTCTAATGTCCTCATTTCTAATCCTGTCCATCCTAGTCACACTTAATGCAAATCTTAACATCTTTAACTCTGCCACCTCCAGCTCTGTCTCCTGCTTTCTGGTCAGTGCCACCGTCTCCATCCCATATAACATTGCTGGTCTCACTACCGTCCTGTAGACCTTTCCTTTCACTCTTGCTGATATCTGTCTGTCACAAATCACTCCTGACACTCTTCTCCACCCATTCCACCCTTCCTGCACTCTCTTTTTCACCTCTCTTCCACAATCCCCATTACTCTGTAGTGTTTATCCCACGTATTTAAATTCATCCACCTTCACCAACTCTACTCCCTGCATCCTCACTATTCCACTGACCTCCCTCTCATTTACACACATGTATTCTGTCTTGTTCCTACTGACCTTCATTCCTCTCCTCTGTAGAGCATATCTCCACCTCTCCAGGGTCTCCTCAACCTACTCCCTACTATCGCTACAGATCACAGTGTCATCAGCGAACATCATAGTCCACGGGGACTCCTGTCTAATCTCGTCTGTCAACCTGTCCATCACCATTGCAAATAAGAAAGGACTCAGAGCCGATCCCTGATGTAATCCCACCTCTACCTTGAATGCATCGCTCACTCTTACTGCAGACCTCACCACTGTCACACTTCCCTCGTACATATCCTGCACAACTGTTACGTACTTCTCTGCCACTGCCGACTTCCTCAGACAATACCACAGTTCCTCTTGAGGCACCCTGTCATATGCTTTCTCCAGGTCCACAAAGACGCAATGCAACTCCTTTTGGCCTTATCTAAACTTCTCCATCAATATCCTCAAAGAAAACATCACATCTGTGGTGCTCTTTCTTGGCATGAAACCATACTGCTGCTCACTAATCATCACCTCACTTCTTAACCGAGCTTCCACTACCCTTTCCCATAACTTCATGCTGTGGCTCATCAATTTTATCCCCCTGTAGTTACTGCAGTCCTGCACATCCCCCTTATTCTTAAATATTGGCACCAGTACACTTCTTCTCCACTCCTCAGGCATCCTCTGACTTTCCAAGATTCCATTAAACAATCTGGTTAAAAACTCCACTGCCATCTCTCCTAAACACCTCCATGTTTCTACAGGTATGTCATCTGGACCAACGGCTTTTCCATTCTTCATCCTCTCCATAGCTGTCCTTACTTCCTTCTTGCTAATCCGTTGCACTTCCTGGTTCACTATCTCCACATCATCCAACCTCTTCTCTCTCTCTCTCATTCTCTTCATTCATCAGCCTCTCAAAGTACTCTTTCCATCTGCTCAACACACTCTCCTCGCTTGTGAGTACATTCTGGACCAAAATCTTTAAATGCCTTTCAGTCAGCCTTGGTGTCACAATCCCTCCTAATCCATTAACAGCTGTGTTTGGTGGGCTCACAAAGTGGCTTAAAGTGGAGAAGGACAAACAAACTGTAATTGTCTTTACTTCACTATTGGCACGTAGACTTATCTTGCTCAACTGGAAGAATCCTAACTCACCTGTTCTAAGTCAGTGGGTAACTGATGTTATATACTGTTTAAAACTGGAAAAAATCAAATTCTCACTTAGAGGAACTGTACAGAACTTTTTCAAAACCTGACAGGATCTAATCAATAGCATTTTAGAATAAGCTTTTAAATCAAGGAAGCAGGTCCTCTCCCCTCTTTTACTCCATTTATCTTTATTCATTTATTAATGTATGTATTTACTTATTTTTACTAGCTTAAAGTTTTACTCTGCTGGCCTAGCTGTCTTTCTCAGGGGTGGAGGGTTGATTTGTTTCAAACCTTTTTTTTTTTTGTAAAACTTGAATTATTTGTATGGAATGCTATTTGATTGTTGAAATAGAGAAAAAAAGAAAATGGAACAAACCAGTAGGTGGTCCATATAAACGGCCCACTGGACTAGTCTGCCCACACAGTGGCACTGTATAAGAAGGGCCGAAGCAGACTGGACTTGCTAAGGAGACTCGGGTCTTTGGATGTATACAGCAAGCTGCTGGAAATGTTCTGTCAGTTGTACCGCGTCCAGCTCACGTTAAGCGGTTTCTGTAGAAACCTAAAGTATCAGAGATTCACAGATGAGCATTTCTTACCTACAATGATGTCTACAGATATCACATCTAACCTAACAATGTTCCTTTGAAATGGATGGATGAATGGAGGTGATTAGATTAGATCAGGTCAGATTAACTTTATTAATCCCAAGGGGAAATTTAGATGCATACAGCAGCAGAAACATAAAAAACATAAAAGCCCTTCAGTAATGTCAGTCCATAGCTGGACTATTGGCTCTGCCATGACAAGAGGCTGGAGACTTTCCCATAGCACATGACGTGTTTCATGCACAGTGTTCTGAATCGTGGACTTTCTCAGTAGGTACTGGAAATGTAAGGAAGAAAAGGATTCCCCAGTTGCCAAAAACCTTCGGGGGAAAAAATAATAGAAATAAAAAATTCTACACACACACACACACACACATTTACACATATTATCAACAAAGTAATAATGATAATAATAGAAAATTTGAAACAGTTTGTAGGTTTGTGCCAATGATGTAACTTTAGCTACTGCGGGATTACAGGGTGAGTCAAAATTATGTTAACACTAATGGGATTGCGATGTATACAATTTATGTGCCACATATGGTACATGTTTAGAATATGACAAGGGGGCTCCGCCCCCTGCTCGCTTCGCTCGCCAACCCCTGGTCTTGGGTAACCCGAAATACATTTGATAGAGATTATCGTCTTTCTTGGTGATTGTTACATATGTATCATGTTCACTGCCACGACATCTGTAGGTCTATGTAATACATGTAAATGACAATAGCAGTTTAATTGTTATGTTATGTAGGTATAGATGTGCAGATCTATGTATGAGATATATTGGAGTGTAAAGGTGTAGATGACGTATATAGGAAGTACAGATGTACACAACATTTGTAGTATAGACGTACTATGTCGGGTTTGATCATGCTGTGGTTTGTGGACGTTTGGGGAGTCCGTACTTTCTGTGGTTTGACTGTGGGGCAGGACGCCGAGGCCTCTTGTGTTTGTTACTTCCGTGAGTACTTATTGTATTACTGTAATGTGATTCGCATATGCTGTGGAGTCTGGATCTTTGGGGCGTCTGTACTATCCTGGGTTTTTGGCGGCGGTGTTTTAGACGTGCGTTGTAGGTGCCTGCACCTTCCGTACTATGTCGGGTCTGACTATGCCGTGTAGTGTGGGCGTGTACGGTTCCGCACTCCTCCATCTGGTCTCGTGTGTGTGTGTGTTCTGTGGTTGTACTGTTAGTAATGTATCACTGTAATGTGCTTCACATATGCTGTGTACTCTGGACGTTTGGGGATTCTGTCCGTTTAATACGGAGCGTTCGTTTATTAATATTATACCTCCGGTGCCGTATGTGTGTTTTATGTGGTTGTCGTTGTAGGCGCATGCGCCCTCCGTACTATCTCGGCTTTGACTATGCTGTGTATTGTGGACATTTGGGGACTCCGTACTATCTCCACTTTGATTGTGGGGTGGGACGTCGAGGCATCTTGTTTGTTTTTTCTGTGAGTACTCATATTATTATATTACTGTAATGTGATCTACATATGCTGTGGAGTCCGTCCGTTTAATACGGAGTGTTCGTTTATTAATATTATACCTCCGGTGCCGTGTGTGTGTTTTATGTGGCTGTCTTTGTAGGCGCTTCCGTCTGACTCTGGGGTGCAGTGCAGAATCCTCTTTTCTGTGTGGCTGTGTTAGCTATGGGCGCGTTGTTGCTTCATGTCTTATTTATGTTAGTTGAGCTCTTTCGCTTTTGAGCCGTAACTCCTTCGTTCGCGGTGGATCAGACTTCGCTTGCGGTTTATGAGACGCGCGCTGTAGGCGCCTGCGCACTATGTCTCCTGGGTCCATCGCCGTGTACCTGCGTCTGTGCCTTCTGTGGACGAAAAAATGCACACTGAAAAGCAGACAGATAATATTTTCTCAATTCTTGTTTATTTATTTATTTGGAGTCGCAGTAAGTAGAGATTCAAAAGAGTATAACCTATAGCCGCAAAGCTCAATTGAACCCTGATCAAAAGCCAGGAGGGGTTTTTTATACTTCAGCATCTCATGATTAATAAGACAGAAAGAACATCCTTATCATAACAGCAAAGTTAAACAATATGTCTGTTGAGCTAAGCATTATCTGTGTTTTGGAAGCTAAGCACAGGAGAGACGCCTTTGCATAAACTACATGTCCAGTTCTGCAGCCTTGTGACCTTGTCCCTGAAACATTCACTCTGAGCAAAGGAAAACAAGAAACAGCTTACATTTTATTCATAGTGGACACTATTTCTCCTGAACCCTGGAATAACATATTTTTTGTTAATTCATAAGCCAAAGCGTCTCTCACTGGCAAGTTACAAAATAGTTTTACAAACACAAAGAAACACATAGTGCTGAGGAGAACATTCTTCTTCTACAATCCCCCTTTTTTTTTTTTTTTTTTTTTTTTTTTTTTTCTATGGGTTATACAGGAGTAACGCGGGAGAGAGTAGGAGAAGGGGAAGGAGTGGAAGGAAAGGAGGAAGAAATGGGAAGCATGCATTCGTCGTGTAACAGATAAGCTTTGGGCACGGAGGCAGTGAAATACTGGGACACAATAGATCTAATTAGGGGGACTATACAGCAGGCCACAAGCAACAGAATGATAAAAGCAACGGCAAGTGAAATAAAAACTGACCTAAGCCATCAGCCCCAGGGGCTAGAAATGCCAGAAGTGGTAGCTAATTTATTTGAAAGGGCAGTTAAACCTGGCAAAGCACGGTGATTGATCCATCGGCAGCCGTATTATTAGGGATGCAAGTGCAGCACGCATCACCAAACATAGTACATACACCCCCCTTTTCAGCAAGGAGCATATCTAATGCTAATCGATTTTGTCAAGTCATAAGGGATGTTCTATCAAGCTGTTCATGTATCCCTTCAACAGCCTCTTTAGTAAAATTCAGGAAACGCTGTTGGTTGTAATATAAGTAATTAATCCAATCTACATTTTTATTTATTGTAACTTGGGGGAAAATAGACTCAAATCCGGCAGCAACTTGATCTCACGCTTTAAATTTTATCAGGGACTCCACAAGGGACACCAATGGAATCAAAGTGAACGCCAGGGCCGTGAAGAGAGAATGTGGAGGGGTCAGCAGAGCGGGGTCGACGACGTCGGCCAGAGCTGGACGACATGCGAGGAGAATTCAAAGGGAGGAGGTGGAATGGCATAACAAGTTGGGTTAATGTGCATGTGCCAGTCCAAACAGGTGGAAGAATATCAAGTAATTTTAATGTACTGCACATCCACCAAACATCAGCACGCGGAGTGGACTGTGTCAACAGGAAAAGTGATAATGTAGAATTAAATGAGGTGGAGTTAACCTGGAAAATCTGGGAACAGAAGGAAGAAGGGATATGACCAACATTAGTACTTCGGAAGGGGGAACTATAATTACTAGAGAAGCAGGTATAATTGCCTTCATGAGACTGGAACATCGGGGGAGTCACATGAGGAGTGGGGGGGGAAAGAGGAGAGAAAGTGTAATGCAGTTAGAGTCTTTTGGTGTGGACGGAGAGGTAAAAAGGGCAAGGAGACAAGGAAGACCAACAGGGTAAATATTAGAAAGAGGGAAAGGGACGGTAGCCAAATGTGGCCTGGCCGTAGCACAGGCGTAGCAATCAGATTGATTTACTTGCTTAGCCGAATATAATACCCACTGTAACCAACGATTCTGATCGCCATAGCCAGTTTCAATTGAAAAAGTGGATGAGAAGGTGAAAATATTCATAATCTTAACAGGAGAAAAATCTGAACCAGAAGTTGGGGAGACGGGTGTGTGTGCAGGAGAATGAGAGGTGTTAGTAACAGGATTGTCAATCTTAATTAGAAATCTCCCTAAAGGTCTGTTCCAGATACATATGCCCCTAATATATAGGTTCCTGAGTCATGTAAAGAGGAGTTCTTCAAAATGATGATCAAGGGGTTACAATGGTTGTCAACACATTTATGAGAAGCATGTCCTTTTATGATAGAAAATCGATTTTTCAAACCGTATTTTTGGGCCTCAAAAGGTTGAGAACCCCAGTCCTCAGTTCCAGTGTTAGCAAAAACCCATTGCCAGGTGTCACAGTTACTTCCCCAATAATACTTCGTAACAGTCATACACACGTATTTGTCAGACCAGGTCCACTGGGCTTGTCGACCAGTCCCACAGTTGATAATAGAGCAGAAATCAACCTGCACTGATGTGGTGATTCCTAACAGGAAAGTCAAGGTGACCAGAGCAGTAGACAAGGGAAAAGAAAGCATAGTAGCACAGCAATCAAGGGTGCCATCTCTTGCAATGTGAGGCGTGAATCCAGGCGGGCAATCCTTCCATTTTCACTGCATGTGGTGTGGACAGAAGAACTTGGAACGGTCCTCTCCACCTCGGCTGATGCCAATGTTTCCTCCGAGTGTCATGGACGAGGATCCAAGTGCCTAAGGGAATCGGCGTGTCTTTAGATGGAAGATTAGTCCTCCAGGCCTGGTTAACCTGCTCGTGGACTTCTTTCAGAGAAGCTCGGAGACCTGTAAGACAAGAGAGAAGATCATTGTCCACAGTATGCAGGTTAACATTTCGCATAACCATGCCCACAGGCATGGGTGTCCGGTCAGAATTACAAACGGCGACAGTCCTAATTGCCGGTGTGTTCTTGCCCTCAATCTCATTAAGGCCAGAGGCAAAGTGTCTGGTCAGGATAAATTTGTCTGCTCACAGATTTTTGCTAATTTAGATTTGAGGGTGCCATTATCAGTTTGCAATTTCTGTGGTATGCCCCACCTAGGAATAATTTCTTTGATTAAAGCTTAGGCTACAGTTTTAGCATCAGCGTGTTTAGAAGGAAAAGCTTCCACCCATCGGGAGAACACATCAACAATTACTAGACAATAACGGTAACCTTTAGACGGAGTTAGTTCAATGAAATCCATTTGGAGGTGTTCAAACGGACCCATTGGATTAGGTGTAACGGCGGGACTTACCTGGACTTACCTGGGTGCCCTTTCCTACATTAGACTTTTGACATAATGCACAGCATCTGCAGAACTGCTCTGCATATGTAGAAAAGCCTGCAGCTTCCCAGTGTTTTTCAACATCCTGAATCATGGCGTCCCTTCCAGCATGGTCTAGACCATGAGCGATTTTTGCCATACCTGGGAAAGAAGCCTTTGGGAGGAAAGGTTTGTTAGTTTGCCTATGGGTCCAGACTCCATCAGAGAGGGACCCTTCTTTGGACTATTTTCTTTTTTCTCTGTCCGTGGCTGCACTCTGTAAAGAAACAAGTTGATTATCAGGGTCCTGGTTATTTCTCTGTTGGAATAAAGAAATTGATGTGTTATTATATGCAGCCTGTTTAGCAAAGTGATCAGCTAATTCGTTTCCTTTGCTGACAGGATCTTGTTTTCCTGTGTGAGCTTGACATTTAACGATCGCTAACTTTGATGGTTTAGTTATAGCTTCTAAGAGGGATTCAATAAGTTTTTGATGTTGGATCGGTTTGCCAGCGCTGGTCTTAAATCCTCTACTAAAATAGAATGAACGGTGTGAGGTACCTTTACTGTTAGGGGGCTCATGAGCACTTTGTTTGTCTGTATGTGGTTGCGTTAAAACTGCATTCATTAATCCCCCCTTTTTCGTCCACGAACACAGTGAATGGACGAGAATATAGTCAGTGAGAGTAATGCATTTTTATTATTATTTATTTATTTATTTTTTTTATTTTAATCACATAGAGCCTTGTCAGCCTGCTATACCACTGCATGTAGCCAGATGGCAGTGTTAGCTAGATTTTGTAAAGGCTGTGCTCCTCCTGAAAAACTTACAATCAAACAACTTCTCAGGCCGCAAGCTGGTACTACTTTTAAATTAGGAATTCATCTCACCGTGGTGCCATACATGCTAGCCTCCAGATCATGGAAAAGTCTGAGGCGGAACTGGGTCAGCGACAACAAGGAAACACTAATTTCCGTGGCGACCCAAATGCCAACTGTAAACAAAAATAATCCATCTCTGGAAACACACAGCACAACTCCACAACAAGAAAACATTCCCACCAAAAGCTATGCAGCCACAGAGAAATATGCTGACTTAACCTGTTGTTTTGTGACCGGTCTTGGAAGGTTTTGAATGATGGTTAAACGGCCGCTAGAGAGAGCTCTTGTATCGCAAGAAATGTCATGACCTAAATATTTAACGATAGCTTGAAGTAACTGCAGTTTTTTCTTTTTTTCTCTTTTCTTTTTTTTTTTCGACACTTTGTTATGGCCATTTTCACCTAAAAAGAATAGCAATTTTCTGAGTATCATGTGCACTTGTTGTTTATTTATTTTTCTTTTCTTTTTTCTTATCTATATACTGTATCAATTTATTATCTTTTTCTGGCCAAAACCATAAACACAAGGGGCTTCAGTATATCCCTGAGGCATGACGGTCCAGGTCCATCGGCGGTTTTGAAAGGTAAAAGCAACCCAGAATTGAGAATCAGGGTGCACGGGAAATGGAAAAGAAAGCGTTAGCAAGGTCAAGAACAGAGAAGTACCGGGCGGACGGGGGTATCGTGGAAAGAATAGTGGATGGATTAGGAACAATAGGTGTTCTAGGAAAAAAAACCACAGAGTTAACTTTTCATAGGTCTGGAACAAAACGGCAGGACCCGTCAGCCTTTTTTACAGGAAAAAATGGGGGAGTTGACTGGAAAGTATGTAATTGGAATAATCGCTCCTCGCCTCACGAGATCAGAATGTACGGCGGCGATGCCAGCCTCTGCCTCTGGAGACAGAGGATCCTGGACACGGTACGGGCGGAAGGAAGATTTTGAGAAAATCACCAGTGGCTCAGTGTGCTATCCTTCCATAATCAATTTTCCCTTGGGACCACAGTGCTAAGGAAACATGGGGAACCGAATCTCCTAAATAGAAAACGCTTTGTGAATATGTGAGGTGCACTGAAGCAACTGCTTTAGTAGACAACAAAAATACATGGAATGTGCAAAGTTTCAGGGCATGTGCTGGAGGAAAGAAAAGATTCTAACCAAGGTGTGTCCACTTCAGTAGGGAAATACTGGGCAGTACAAGGCAGGGTGTCCGGGACTTGTAAGTGAGGAAAATAGGCATGAGGGGAAAGAATGAAGGGCTTTCAAGAGGAAGGTGTGCGGAGAGATGTTCAGGGTCCAGGCTGTAAAAGAGGGCTTGGGGTGTGAAGTGTGGCACAGGAGCTTAGGAATGGAGCAGCAAAAATCCTTGTTCAGTTAAAGAAATTGAGACTGACAATTAAGTCATAAGATCCCATCCCAGCAGTTTCACAGGGCACAAATGATTTAACAGAAAGCAACGAGTCAATAATGAAACTGTTAATGCCGAGCTGTAATTGCACAGGAACCTCCTTCAGCGCATGGCTCCTGTGTCCATTTCAAAGGCAGTTTCTTTGCCATTAAAGTCAATAAAAGATCAGTTTCAGCATGACGAGTAAGCAAAGGAAACTGGAAAAAGTGGCTGGGGTCCCTGATATTTCTTAGGACCAAGGAATGTCATTAGGCTCAGGGAGAGGGGGTGACGGAGGCGCTTGTGTGGGCAGTTGCGTCTGAAATGTCCAAGTTCACCGCAGCAGCGGCAGGCATATGACGCTGGCGTCTGCTCCTCTGCTCCGAAGGGTTAGGCATCTGAGCAAAAGGATTATTAGGGTTTGATAAATGGAACCCGCGTCCTCTTCCGTGCCCTCGCCCTCGACCTCCAAAGAATTTTCCACGTCCTCTCCCCCTAGACAGGTCAGTTCTTCCAGTATAGTAATTTATTTGTGCAGCCAAAAGTTTGGTCTGTGTGTCTGACTCTTTTAATTTAGTCTGACTGTCAGCATGCTCTGCATGACGCTTGTCTTCCTCGAACGTTGCGGTCTTCCAGCTTTTTTGCAGGACGTGCAGACTTTGCTTTGAATGTCACTTCTCAGTCCCGAGATGAAAGGAGGCACTGCAGCACGAGTTCTATCGTTTGTATTGTCTAGCCCAGAGTGATTAGCCATCAGATCTTGCAATCGGTGAGCCGGCTGAAATTAGTGACCAGTTTGTGCCCTTTTTATATTTTTTTTCTGCCAGGGCTCCTTTCAAAGGCTCTCACTGGGCGAGGAAAGGACCTTCATTCCAACGCCAAGGGACACCGTTATGATCACCGTGATTTACAGTTGCCCATGCGGTGCTCAGCTGTCGACGGAGCACCTGTTTCCACTCTGCAGCATTTGTTTTATACATGTTATCCAGCTGCTGTAACAGCTCCACAAATTGCAGTCCACCGACTGCTCGTGCGCTGGGAGACAGATGACTCTTTTAATTTCTGCCATTACAATCCAGTAGCATCTTGTGAATGATCTGAATTATCTTCTTTAGGGTCAATATGTGAGGATGGGTCATAATGATATTGTTCATCGTAAAAACCTGCTCCAGACGGTTCGTCTGTTAACAGGGGTGTTGTTGGAGAAGAGGGTGCAGGAGGTGGAAGCGGGGGGAGTTTTGGTAAGGAGGGGGTGGACAGATTATGGGGTATAGGGGGTCTTTCTTTTCGGTCTGCTTTCTTTTACTTTCAGGCTTGGGCGCTGTCTCTATCTTCATTTTCTGCAACGCTAGCAATAATTCTTCCTTGTCTTTTTTGTGTTTTGACTTCAGCAGCCAGCAGGTTGTTACGCCTCTGCTTATTCCACTTCTTACATGCCTTTTTAAATCCAACCCAGTCTGCTTCTCTATTAACTGTTTAGGGGACCCGCCTTTCAATCCCGACGGTGTACTAGGAGCCTGGTGATTCTCTGAAAATAACCCTTCTAACATTAGGTTTTGAGGACCCTGGGGGACCTGTTTGACTGGCGTGCCATTACAATTTCCCATAGTAAGCGGCAGGCCTTCAATAGAGAGCAACCCAATCCCCGATTATTTCTCGTTCCACTTGTCGTCCCCGGAATCAACCAGTTGACAAGTGGAAATCAACCTCCCCTCTTCAAATTTCACACGTACTCTAACTGCCCCTTTCACCCCTATTCCTCTTAATATAGGAACGTGCCACTCGGTCCTTTCTACTCGAATTCTTAAGGGATGACTTACTAGCATTCACACTGTGCCGTCGCTCTCTATGAATCCCTAGAACCCTTCTAGGTCGATACGGTATAATTCTCTATTCTTTTAGCATGCTTTTTATTTTTTATTCTCTTTTATTATTCCCCCGTATACTTCTATTTCTTCCAGCACACCAGTCAAACCAACGGGGAATCCCCCGAATCTACTCACCGCGACTCCTTCTGCCTGCCTGGAAAAATCCCGTCCAGTTGCTTTTCGTTTCGGTCAGGAGGAGGTCAGCGACTCCCCACGCAGGAAAGCGCCCAAGGTTGGCCAGTCCTAACTTTTACCGGAGCTGGTCCTCGATCCCGGAAATCGGTCCACTTGGACGAACCCGCCCAGGGAGTCGTCTGCCCGTCACCTGCCCCACGTTGGGCGCCAAAACTGTGGACGAAAAAATGCACACTGAAAAGCAGACAGATAATATTTTCTCAATTCTTGTTTATTTATTTATTTGGAGTCGCAGTAAGTAGAGATTCAAAAGAGTATAACCTATAGCCGCAAAGCTCAATTGAACCCTGATCAAAAGCCAGGAGGGGTTTTTTATACTTCAGCATCTCATGATTAATAAGACAGAAAGAACATCCTTATCATAACAGCAAAGTTAAACAATATGTCTGTTGAGCTAAGCATTATCTGTGTTTTGGAAGCTAAGCACAGGAGAGACGCCTTTGCATAAACTACATGTCCAGTTCTGCAGCCTTGTGACCTTGTCCCTGAAACATTCACTCTGAGCAAAGGAAAACAAGAAACAGCTTACATTTTATTCATAGTGGACACTATTTCTCCTGAACCCTGGAATAACATATTTTTTGTTAATTCATAAGCCAAAGCGTCTCTCACTGGCAAGTTACAAAATAGTTTTACAAACACAAAGAAACACATAGTGCTGAGGAGAACATTCTTCTTCTACACTTCCGGTTTACCATTCTCGGTTAGTAATATGGATGGTGAACAGGTCGAAACAGTCCTGTAAATCATCTTGCACATATGAAGTATGTTTTGTGAATAAATTGTTTCCGTCATTCAAATGTTAACATAATTTTGACTCTCCCTGCATCAATGCGGGTGGGTGAACGCATATGCCATTACTGTTTGTATATCACTATATAGCCTCTCTTCAGGGCTAACACACTGACTCCATGTTGGTTGACCGGCGTGTAATATGGTAGTCTACGTGCTGCAGCAGGTGATCAAAACTCAAAGCTGACAGTATTTGAAGAGCTTGTGTGGAAATCATCACATTTCTTCATAGATGACACAAAAGCCTCTTTTCTTCTCTGCCTACATCGCCGTATCAGGAGGATTTTTAACACAAAGGTTCAGGTCTAATAAAGCCAACTGATCCATATTATAAGCACGTTACCCCAAGTTTGGCTTCCCTGCACTGGCTTCCAGTTCGTTTTCAAATCCATTTTAAGTTACTTGTATTTGTTTTTAAATCCTTTAATTGTTGTGCCCCATTTTATTTGTTGGAACTGCTGCCCCCGTATGTACCATCTTGCTCTCCAGGTGCTTTTACTTGTCCCAAAGTCACAATGCAAACTCAGAGGTGATCGGGATTTTTCAATTGCAGCTCCAAAATTCTGGAACGATTTGCTGGTGCACGTTAGGCAGGCTCCTTCACTTGCTGTCTTTAAATCTTATTTAAAAACACACTTCGACTCCCTGGCCTTTTAACCACCCAGTGTGAGACGTTGACAATCTGTGTACTTTTTATTATGAATTTCTTCAGCTCTTATGTGTTTTGTGTTTTCTGTTTCTTTTACCCTTTGGTTGTTGTGTGTCTGATATGTTGGGTTTTATTGTACAGCACTTTGGTCAGCCTTGATGTTGTTTTTAAAGTGCTTTATAAATAATAATAATTAAATTAAAATATATATATACAGTGGAACCTCGGGTCACGCCCGTAATTTATTCCAAAACTCTGGTTGCAACCCGATTTGGTCGTGACCCGAAGTAATTTCCCCCATAGGATTGTATGTAAATACAATTAATCCATTCCAGACCATACGAACTGTATGTAAATATATATATTTTTAAAGATTTTTAAGCACAAATATAGTTAATT
Organism: Erpetoichthys calabaricus; assembly: GCF_900747795.2. Classification (NCBI taxonomy): domain Eukaryota; kingdom Metazoa; phylum Chordata; class Cladistia; order Polypteriformes; family Polypteridae; genus Erpetoichthys; species Erpetoichthys calabaricus. The sequence goes on along the minus strand of NC_041395.2, from coordinate 21,355,300 downwards.
ATACCATAGAATGCACAGCATAATAGTAAACTAAATGTAAAAACATTGAATAACACTGAGAAAACCTTGAACAACAGAGAAAACTAACATCGAAGGAGTTCACGCTAAGAGCCTTACAAACCGCTCGCTGTAAACACTTTATTTTTTAATAAGAGTTTTAAGCACAGGGAAAAAAACGAACATTTGGAAAATCCATAATTTATACAAAAACTAACCACAAACAAAGAAAACTAACCTTGCATGTGTCGAGTTCTGGCGTGAAGGAAGTGAGGAGGAACTGGGTGGAGAGGAGATTACAGTTTTGAGGTAAAGTCCGTGACGATGCGGGTTCGCTGCATGCTCCCATCTCGCTTCTGGGAGCCTTTAAACCCGTCACCTTCGGTAATGTTACCGATGAGCACGACAGTGAGGCACTACAATGGAGCAAGGGGATGGTGCAAAAAGGGCCAAGTGCTTTTATTAACCTCTTAACCGCCCTCTGCCGGATATATCCGGCATCGTAGCATTATTGCTGACGCCTTACTGCCGGAATTATCTGGCACATTTGCCTATGGTTATGTGAATGCCTGCCGCGTAGTATAACTGACAGTTTGGCGTGGGTATTATTACTACATTGTATTTCGACAACTCTGCGGTTGTATTGGCTGGTCACGTGATGTGATTCGGAAGTGAAAGTTGTGAATATGGCGAAACGTAAACTGACTTCAAGTGAGGTTTTGCAGGCGATTTTGGACAATTCTGATCATGATTGTAGCAGTTCTGAAGAAGATTTTAGCGACAATGATGATCAGCAACGTGTGCTGCATTATACTGTGAATGACGACGCATCGGATGATGGTGATGAGTGGGTGTATCCCCAACATCTCAACTGGACTGCTGCCCGTTATCTGAGCCAGATAAGAAAGATCCAAACCGTGACCGCTTGTTCAAGCTACGTCCTTTGATTGACCATTTATTTGAAACATTTCAGCAGGTATTTCAGCAGGTAAATACTGCTTGAATAAATGTAAAGTAAAAAAACGAAAATTGTTCAGATTTCGCCTGGCATGGGGAATATTTAGGGAGTTGGCGGTTAAAGGGTTAAAATAAACAAAACAACAATCAAAAACAAAGTCCAAATTAAATAAAGTGCAGTGCTTTCAGAATCCTTCAATAAATAAATAATCCCATAAAAACAAGTGAAGAGGAGGTTCATATCCAATAGAAAAAAGTCTTCATTAAATACAACGAGGTTAAAACAATGCTGGGACCAGTCTCTTTAAAAACAAGCCCAGTGCATTCTTTAACTGGTGACCCCCCCTGCTTCCCCCTATCCAGGCTTCGCAACAGGGGAGCCACTCTACCTGCAGCTGTCCTTCCTTCTGGTCTGGAGAATTCACTGCCCAAGCCTCACGACTCCCGCTGCCTTCTCGGCCTTACGCGGCCAGCCGTCCTTCTTCTGGTCACTCCAGCTCCTTGCTCGCTCAGCTGGAGCGACCGCTTCCTTCTGCCCTACTGAGTGTCGGCCAGGCTGCCTGCCTGCGAGTATGCACGCTCTCGCTCGCTCGCTCACTCCGGTTCTTTCCACAGTGCTTCCTGCTTACTTCCTCACTCCGCAACTTCCGTCTTTATTTTCTTTTTCCTCCCTTTAGCCGCCTCGCGCTTCTATTTATGAAGAGGACGTGGCAGCTGTAGCACAGCGATTATTTATTTAAAACTGGCCTCTTGACGTGAGCTGTGGACCCGCCACACCACAAAGTTCCTCTGTGCGATGCACGTCTGACCGAGAACAATGTACTGTACAGGGAGAAGCTGAACACGTGCGTAAATCACGAACCAGAAGGGAAACTGGCTTGTTAGTCACCCGAGTGTGTGGTCGTGAACAGATGCAAAAGTTTGGCGAACTTTTTGGTCGGAACCCGCTTTGTACGTATTCAGAGACGTTCGTGACCCGAGGTTCCACTGTATATATTTTGCAAATCCAATGAAGGATGAACCTTAAACCCCACAGGTTAAAAACAGTCTGGTCTGCCTGATCACTGCCCCCCACAGGTAAGCACACAAAACTACAATCTGGGCTGCAGGTTGGTATTTAACAGAGGCAAACGAACGCGAATGTAACATCATATTGAAGTCAATTAAGCGCCACTACAAAACGCAACGTAAACGTGTAGGCTGCTCAGCGTATTCATTTAACTAATATGTGAGTGGATGGATGTGTGGTCAGGGCCTTAGACTGAAGCAAGGAAGCACTTCTTTAGCAAAGAGTTGTGGAACAAACTACTGAGCCATGGAGTTGAAGCAGAAACGTTGGCAACATTTAGAAAGAATCTGCATGAGATTTTGGGAACGTCTTAGCTGTTAGTTAAACACATGGGCTCGATGGACTGAATGGTCAGATTTCTTATGTTCTGATTTAGCTTCATACTTTCATGTTCTGTTGGTGTGCACATGAGCTCACACACACACACACACACATACTGTCACCCATACCTAGTGAATTCAGAGTCCCCATTAGCCTAACAGCATATCCTTGAGAGGTTAAAGGAAGAAGCTACCCAGAAGAAAGCAAACCTATGCAAGCAATTAAAAAATATAAGAAAAGACATCCGATTTGTCTGAATTTCAAGAGAAAAGCCAAGCAAAATGACACCTTTTATTGGCTAACTAAAAAGATTACAATATGCAAGCTTTCGAGGCAACTCAGGCCCCTTCTGTATTACATCTTGCCTGAAGAAGGGGCCTGAGTTGCCTCGAAAGCTTGCATATTGTAATCTTTTTAGTTAGCCAATAAAAGGGGTCATTTTGCTCGACTTCTCACCACATTCATAATGGCTAACACGGTACAACACCCTAGTACTCTGAATTTCAAGATACACATTGTCCAAAAAAAATAGCTGAAATTGGCACCAGTGACCCAGTTTGCATAAAAGACTAGTTGTGCAAGGTTAACCCACCCCCACGTCTTAGAGGGGGCAACATCCAGACAGACTGATAACAATCAACGTAGTACGTCTGATAGATCCTGGGACTTTGTTGGATGTAATAATGGTGCCTTCACACACGTCAGGAGGATTATGGGTAGCTGGGAAGGACTTCACCAAAGTTGCAACAAGCTGTCACAGTGCTATTATCAGTCCCTTTCATCTTCTGCAGCGTGTGGCCTCCTCATTGGATTACTGAGTAACATCACAGGCCGTCACTCTGCAGAGGTTGGAGGACATTCAGATGGTGTCCAGTTGTAGTTTTGCTCCATGATGAGCGCCACTGAATTCACGCATTGAGGTGACACCAGCGCAGTCAGCAATATCCTTGAGCATCTCTCTTGTCAAAACGCTGAAGATGATGCCATACAGCAGGACCCTCAATGTATGATGGGTCAACCGAGGCTGCTTCAAGCAGATCCAGTCATCCATTGTAAGAATATTACGGACATTTTTCAACAGGTCAGCACCTGAACACACATGGCTGCTGTCTTCAGGAAATGTAAGGACTTTGATGGACCAAGCATGGGGCTCTGCTACTGTCAGGTCCATGCTGTTTTTGCACCCGATTGATAACATTTGGAACATTAGGACACTTTTGATTGAAGTGGGTCATTCAGGCCAACAGGTTCACCAATCATACCTCCCTAAATTGACCAACATGTCATCAAGTTGAGTTTTGAAGGCATTAAAATGATAACTGTACAATATTTGGCTGGATGATGTGCCAGAGGACAATGTTGGGCACCTCCATGTCACATTCAGTCCCATTGAAACAATCATTTATTTCTATAGTACGTTTTCATACAAATGGTGTTACAACAACATTTATTTATATAGCACATTTTCATACAAAAAGTAGCTCAAAGTGCTTTACATAATGAAGAAAAGAAAAATAAAAGACAAAATACAAAATTAAAATAAGATAACATTAGTTAACATAGAAAAGGAGTAAGTTCCGATGGCCAGGGTGGACAGAAAAAACAAAAAAAAAACTCCAGATGGCTGGAGAAAAAAAATAAAATCTGCAGGGGTTCCAAGGCCACGAGACCACCCTGGGCATTCTACCTAACATCAATGATCTTAATCAGTCCTCATGGTTTTCAGGCTTCACGTAGAAGAATTAGATAACGGTCATGTGGACCTCTGGCCTTCAATCCATCAATCTAAGGACTTAATGGTACCCTGATTAGGTGGTGGGGGCGCAGAAAACCACTAAAATGAAGCCATAAGGACGCCATGTTAAACTAACGGGTGTTTAGCAGTTTTTTTGAAGTGCTCCACTGTATTCGCCTGGTGAGTTTCTATTGGTCAGCTATTCCAGATTTGAGGTGCATAACAGCAGAAGGTCGGCCGCCTCACCACTTCTTATAAGTTTAGCTCTTGGAATTCTAAGCAGACCTTCATTTGAAGATCTAAGGGTACGATTTCTGTCACAGTTATAGCATTCTTATTTCACGTTTAAATTTTGTTTTTTTACTAGCTGAAATACCCAGCGTTGCCCAGGTGAAAATTTTTTTTTGTAATTGTTTGACAAAACTATAATTAAAAAAAACACAACTTGAGAGATTAATTTTAGTTTTGTGGTGTACATGCAGAATTTTTGATGACAAAAGAAAAAACATCAATTAAATTAATATTATTATTAGATTGGTTTAATTCTGTTACCGCTAGAACATTGTTACAATGCAAAAATTGCAAGATGAAAATATACAGTCATCTTAATTCTTTGGATTTCAGTTTCTCATTGGCTGAGCTTTCAAAGTAGCAACTTCCTCTTAATATATGACATGCCTTATGGAGACAGTAGTATTTCAGCAGTGGCATTAAGTTTATTGGATTAACAGAAAATATGCAATATGCATCATAACAAAATTAGACAGGTGCATAAATGTGGGCACCCCAACAGAGATATGACATCAATACTTAGCTGAGCCTCCTTTTGTAAATCCAACAGCTTCTAGACGCTGTCCTCCTATAGCCTTTGATGAGTGTCTGGATTCTGGATGGAGGTATTTCTGACCATTCTTCATACAAAATCTCTCCAGTTCAGTTACATTTGATGGACAGACTGCTTCAAATCATCCCTTAGATTTTCGATGATATTCAAGTCAGGGGACTGTGACGGCCATTCCAGAACATTGTACTTCTCCCTCTGCATGAATGCCTTTGTAGATTTCCAACTGTGTTTTGGGTCATTGTCTTGTTGGAATATCCAACCCCTGCGTAACTTCAACTTTGTGACTGATGTTTGAACATTATCCTGAAGAATTTGTTGATATTGGATTGAATTAATCTGACCCTCGACTTTAACAAGGGCCCCAGTCCCTAAACTAGCCACACAGCCCCACAGCATGATGGAACCTCCACCAAATTTGACAGTAGGTAGCAGGTGTTTTTCTTGGAATGCGGTGTTCTTCTTCTGCCATGCAAAGTGCTTTTTATTATGACCAAATAACTCCATTTTTGTCTCATCAGTCCAAAGCACTTTGTTCCCAAATGAATCTGGCTTGTCTAAATGAGCATTTGCATACAACAAGCGACTCTGTTTGTGGTGTGAGTGCAGAAAGAGCTTCTTTCTCATCATCCTGCCATACAGATGTTCTTTGTGCAAGTTGCACTGAATTGTAGAACGATGTACAGATACACCATCTGCAGCGAGATGTTCTTGCAGGTCTTTGGAGGTGATCTGTGGGTTGTCTGTCACCATTCTCACAATCCTGCACATATGCTGCTCCTGTATTTTTCTTGGCCTGCCAGACCTGCTGGGTTTAACAGCAACTGTGCCTGTGGCCTTCCATTTCCTGATTCCATTCCTTACAGTTGAAACTGACAGTTTAAACCTCTGAGGTAGCTTTGTGTATCCTTCTCCTAAACCATGAGACTCAACAATCTTTGTTTTCAGATCTTTGGAGAGTTGCTTTGAGGATCCCATGCTGTCCCTCTTCAGAGGAGAGTCAAAGGGAAGGAAGCACAACTTGTAATTGACCACCTTAAATACCTTTATATCTCATGATTGGACACACCTGTCTGTGAAGTTCAAGTATTAACGCGCTAATCCAACCAATTTGGTGTTGTAAGTAATCAGCATTGAGCAGTGACAGGCATTCAAATCAGCAAAATGACAAGGGGACCCACATTTGTGCACAGACAGTTTTTCACATTTGATTTAATTTCATACAACTAAATTCTGCTTCACTAAAAATCTTTGTTCGGAAAACACTGCAGTACTCAGATGTTCCTAGGAAATGAAAGACATACCACTGTTATCTTTTTTTATTGTAAGGAGAGTCAATTATTATGCAGGCTGAGAGGGGGTCCCAAACTTTTTCATATGACTGTAGTTAACAAAAACAAATATTAAACAACAAAAATAATACCATGGCTTTTTCATGATAAAACTGTCGGTTGCTTTTACGGAGCACACCAGAAATGTTCCGAGCACCAACTGGATGATAACTTCCATACAAGACCGCAAGATTGTTACATTCTGCTTTATATACAATTTTTTTTTTTATTTTTTTGCATTTTACTGAAATATGTGGATTTATACTAACTCCAAAAATAATTAAAATAAGTAAACCAAAAACAAGTAGCAGCCTGAAGCAGCCTGTCATAGCTTGCTATAAAACAACTGAACTTTTGTACCTACGTTGGCAAGGAAGAGCCTCGTAATTGCTTAGAACCTGCCTTGTTGTGGAGATGGTTTATGGCTAATTGTATGGAGTGCATGTCGACGGTGCTTAACCCTTAGAAGTCTTCTGTTTGGTGCAACAATCGGTGCAGGGTGCCTGCCAAAGACCACCTTTACTTTTAGTGTGAAACCAAAAAAAAAGCTATAGGCAGAGAGCTGCTCAGGCGACTGCCACTGGACAAGTTGGTATTAACAGTTCAGGCTGGTGAATTGCACTAAAGTAGTTGGTGTTAATAGGGCACAGAGTCTACTTGGATGAGTAGCACTGAACTAGTTGGCATCAACAGGGCAGGGAGTCCACTCAGACTAGTGGCAATGAACTAGTTCGTTTTAACAAGCCAGAGGGCCTGCTTGACTGGTTGCCACTGAACAAGTTGGTTCTAACAGGGTAGAGAGCCTACTTGGGTGAATGGGACTGAAGTAGTTTGTGTTAATGGACCCAAGAGCCTGCTCAGGCAAGTGACACTGAGCTAGTTGGCATTAACAGGTCAAAGAGCCTATTCGGCTAATTGGCCCTGAAGTAGCTGGCATTAACAGGCCTGAGAGCCCACTCAGCCGATTGGCACTGAACTAGTTGGTATGAACAGGGTAGAGGGCCCACTTGGGTGAATGGGACTGAAGTAGCTGGTGTTAACAGACCTGAGAGCCCGCTTGGCCAAATGACACTGAACTAGTTGGCATTAAGAGTGCAGAGATCCTGTTCGGCTGATTGGCACTGAACTAGTTGGTGTTAATAAGCCTAGAGAAGCCTGCTCAGCTGGATGCCACTGAAGAAGTTGGTTTTAACAGGGTAGAGAGCACACTTGGGTGAATGGGACAGAACTAGTTGGCATTAACAGGACAGAGAGCCCACTCAGCTGATTGGCACTGAACTAGTTGGTGTTAATAAGCTTAGAGAGCCTGCTCGGCTGGATGCCACTGAAGAAGTTGGTTTTAACAGAGTAGAGAGCACACTTGGGTGAATGGGACTGAACTAGTTGGCATTAACAGGACAGAGAACCCACTCAGACGATTGGCACTGAACTAGTTGGTGTTAACAGCTCAGTGTTATTGTGACACATGTTGCTGAATTCCACATGAAAGCTGGTTTCAGATTTACCCAGCAAAGAAAAACAAGACGTCTACCAAGTGCTTTCCCGTGCACAGACTAATTATAAAGTTAAAAACACATGTCTGCTGGTTCACTTCCTTCTTTTAGCTTGGGGCCATATAATTATATTAAAAAAAAGACTTTGCATTTTAAAAAAAAGAAAAGGTCTTGCCAAATTAAATCATTTGATCCTCCTGCTTTTAATCATACTTGGCCCGTACCTGAAAAGGTGCAGAGCAAATGTAATAAAAAAGCTAAATTTGCCTCTGGTTAACACGCAGCTCTGAACAAACATCAGCAGTGTGAAACTCTCACCAGGACTGCACTTACTATACTTTCACATACATTTGGGGGGGGGGGGGGGGGGACAGGTGTCAGTAGCTTTCCAGATCTGCTCTTTCCAGTAAGGGTCTGCCATATACTGTCCTCCGCAGGAAACAGCCAGTGATGGGATGTGAGGTCATTTCATGGAACATTCACTCACGCTAGCAAATTTAATAATAATTTGTAATGAATTGTTTAATCGCACAACAGGATTTGGGTGATTTTCTGCTGTTCTTATCTATGGCTCCCCTCAGGTTGAATTGAAATCATCCAGAGATGATGATGACGACAAATGATTACATTTATATAGCGCTTTTCTTACTACTCAGAGCACTTTATATGGACAGAAGGGAGCCACTTGAACCACCAACATTGTGTGCCACCCACCTGTATGAGGCAGCAGCAGCCATTTTTTCTCTCATACGCTCACCACACATTAGATAGTAGACGGTGAAGGGGTGAGAGAGCAGCCCGTTAGGGACAGGGATGATTAGGGGGTTAGAATGACCAGGCCGTGGTGGGCAATTTAGCCAGGACATGATGATACACCCTACTCTTTACGGACGATGCCCAGGGATCTTTTCTGACCACAGAGAGTCAGGTTTTACATCCCATCCACTGCACTAGGGCATTGGGGTCTGCATTCAGACCATAGGGTAAGCACCCCATATATATATATATATATATATATATATATATATATATATATATATATATATATAATATTTGCAGCTGGAGATCCACAAAGGGAGAAAAATGAATCCCGTATCATAAAGTAGTTTTTATTCCTGAGCTTTCAACCCCTGCCAGAGGTCTGTACAACGAATATCCCCCCCCACTCCTGATCACACTGACTTAGCCACCTCCCCCATGTAATTTTTTGCCATATATTGCCTTTGATTCTTGTATGTCTAAGCATCATCCTCTGATGAAGACCCCTGGCAGGGGTTGAAAGCTCAGGAATAAAAACTACTTTATGATACGTGATTCATTTTTCTCCCTTTGTGGATCTCCAGCTGCAAATATGCAAACCGTATCACAGACCTTCTCTTCCATATATATATATATATATATATATATATATATTATATATATATATATATATAGATAGGGGGTTCTCCCCCTGCTCGCTTTGCTTGTCAACCCCCCCGGCCTGTGCTATGCACCAGCCACTTCGCGTGTCTGCCGCTTGCGTTGTGAAGAGGGGGACTGAACCCCTCCTCAAGAAGACGCGGTCGCTCCTCCCAAACCCCCTCTTACACGGTGATACAATGAGAAACTAATCCAGTTTTTTTTTTTTTTTTTTTTTTTACCTCCTCTTTGATCGATCAGCTGCTGCCGTGTGATCACAATCTCGTGCAGCACTTCAAACATTTAAAAGCCTTTACAGTAGCTGTCCTACTCGGTCTTTTATTTCCGGCCCCAGGTGTGGTTAAATTTCTTGGCACAAAGTCTCGTCTCCCATGATGCGATGTTCCTGATATTTTTTAGTTTATAATTTAAAAACAGAATAAGAACCTGAATATCTAAGAACATCATATTAAAGTTTGATAAATTCTGAAAAGAATGACACCAAACATATATATGCACGTTTTAAAATAAGCGCGATTTAAAGCATGACAAAAAACGTGACATAAAATCGTTGCACTTTTAGGCTTAGGATTTTATTTATATATATATATATATATATAAAATATAAGAGAGAGTGAGAGTAGATAGATATAACCTCCCTTGTCGAGAGGTTTACTTACCTTGGCAGTGACATTCATGTCTCTGATGACTCTTCCTGTGAAGTCAGTAGACGGATTGGGAGAGCATAGGGGGTCGTTGGAAAGGGGTGTGTGCCTCTCCCAATATCTCTGCAAAAGATCGAAGGTCCGAGTCTTTAGAGTCCTGGTGCCCCCTGTTTGTGAGACATGGACGCTATCCAGTGACCTGAGATGAAGACTGGACTCCTTTGGTACTATCTCTCTTCAAAGAATATTTGGGTACTGCTGGTTTGACTTTGTGGCACAATTCCCAGAGGGTGATCCGGCTCACAGGATCCTCATTGTTGAGGACCCGAGTGGCAGAACCAGGCCAAGGGGACACCCACGTAACACATGGCTGCGGCAGGTAGAGGGTCATTTCTGGACCACGTGTCTTCCAACCAGGATCCCAAGCTGTTTCGTCGTGTGGTGGGTGCAGCAACTCGCTGTACCAGTGCATGCTCCCCAATCTGATGTGTACTGCATGTTTGTGTGTTATGTACATCTGTGTATGTGTGTCTGTATGTATAAATAATTTATTTTCCTTTTTTTTTCCCCCCTAATTAATAAAGACCTAGATAGAATAGCACGCTCTCTCAAAGTCATGCATGAGGTGCGAATTGAGCCATTCACTTTTCCCTTATATTAGTGTCTTTCTGTGATGGACTGCATTCCATTGCACTTTTTAATCACTGAAATACAATGCAGTTGCTTTGTCGTTTTATTTTTCTAATTGGAGTACAGGCAGGTTAAGTGACCCGTGCAGATTGCACAGTCCATGGCAAAGAACAAACCAGTGGCCTTTTATTTAGCCAGTAGGCCTCTCTGTCCACAGAAGCAATACAGACGTTGTGCTGTCCCAATTAAAAATATGGAATTAAGATGGAGAATTAATTTGGAAGGGCGGAGTTAAAAATCTTAACTGCACATTTTAAACCAACAGTCCCCTCTAGTGGACAAAAATATGCACTGTATATTTATAAGACATCCACTCTTGGTGCTTTCAGGACGTATTGTGTGGATTCACCTCATTTTTAAACAAGGAGTACATCTCAACAAGGTGGTTTTATTTAAGGAATTTATGGATCTTGTGATTATTTCAACACCATTATTTTGTAACAGGGCAGCACGGTGTTTGAGTGCTTCTACATCCTGGGTCCAGTGTCTTGGCTTTTCCAATCGGGTTTGCGTTTTCATCTCCCTGTGTCTTTGTGGGTCCAGAGACTTGCACATTGGGTTGGTGATTCCAGATTAGCCCTGTGGGATTACACATTAGCAGACCTTGAAATAAATTTGAAAATAAACACAGAGTGGGGTTCTCTGCCTGTTCAAGCATCTATAAAGATTTACTTGAGACGCCTATAAGAAAAAGTGAAAAATAAATCCATGAAATCTATGTTTTCAAACCTGTTTGTGTAATTCTGTGCTTTCCTGTTTCAGGTTAAGAAAGTGGAACTTGACGAGCTGAACAAGGACCTGAGACAGTGCAACCTGCAGCAGTTCATCCAGCAGACTGGCTCCACCGTGACAGTGTTGTACCCTCGCAGTGAACATGAAGATCTTCTCCAAAGAATAGCTGAGCATATGCCTGCTAATCACCGAAATGGGGGTACGATGCCTTAAAATTTGAAGTGTGCCTATTGTATTAATTCAGCCTGTGAATTCGAGTTACATCAGCATCCACTTTAATGGGCTGCATGAGTGCAAATAAACAAGAGAGGTTGGGAGCATGAGCCAATAGCGTGTCACCGCACCCACCACATGACGAACCACCCGGACTGGGACCCGAGAGCAGCGGGTGACACCTCAGCACCACACTGGAACAGCGAGAGGTTTTTAACACTGCCTGGAGTGCTGGTCCTGCCACCAACCCCCAGGTTTTCCCTGTAAATTGGAGGAGCTGCTTGCAGCTTAATGTCCTACCCAAGATGAAACATCCATCCATCCATCCATCCTCTTCCGCTTATCCGAGGTCGGGTCGCGGGGGCAGCAGCTTAAGCAGAGATGCCCAGACTTCCCTCTCCCTGGCCACTTCTTCTAGCTCTTCCGGGAGAATCTCGAGGCGTTCCCAGGCCAGCCGGGAGACATAGTCCCTCCAGCGTGTCCTGGGTCTTCCCCAGGGCCTCTTCCCGGTTAGACGTGCCCGGAACACCTCACCAGGGAGGATTCCAGGAGGCATCCTGATCAGATGCCCGAGCCACCTCATCTGACTCCTCTCGATGCGGAGGAGCAGCGGCTCTACTCTGAGCCCCTCTCGGATGACTGAGCTTCTCACCCTATCTTTAAGAGAGAGCCCAGACACCCTGCGGAGGAAACTCATTTCAGCCGCTTGTATTCGCGATCTCGTTCTTTCAGTCACTACACATAGCTCATGACCATAGGTGAGGGTAGGAACATAGATCGACTGGTAAATTGAGAGCTTTGCCTTGCGGCTCAGCTCCTTTTTCACCACGACAGACCGATGCAGAGCCCGCATCACTGCGGACACCACACCGATCCGCCTGTCGATCTCACGCTCCATTCTTTCCTCACTCGTGAACAAGACCCCGAGATACTTGAACTCCTCCACTTGGGGCAAGATCTCGCCACCAACCCTGAGAGGGCACTCCACCCTTTTCCGGCTGAGGACCATGGTCTCGGATTTGGAGGTGCTGATTCCCATCCCAGCCGCTTCACACTCAGCTGCGAACTGATCCAGAGAGAGCTGAAGATCACGGCCTGATGAAGCAAACAGGACAACATCATCTGCAAAAAGGATGAAACAATTGCAGGTTAAGGGGCTTCCTTCCTCAAGGGCCCAACAGAGTAGAGTCACTTCTGGGATTTGAACTTGCAACCTTCCGATTGCTGGCGCAGATCTCTAGCCCCAAATAAACAAGAATTTGAAGCCGAAGCACGACATGTGCTGAGGGTGGGCTGAGCAAGACCCTTGAAAATTAAAATGTTCATTTTTCTTCTCCCCTTCATTCCAGTTTGTTTCTTAAAACAAACTTTAGGACCTTTTTAATGTATTACAGAACAAGACTATATTTTATGTAATTGGAGTGCAGGCATCTTAAGACGCTCATTCAAGGTTACAAAATGAGCCGTGCTTGGGATTGATCAGGCAACCTGCTGTTGAGTTCTCCAAAACCTGGGCCACCATCACTGTCTCTGAATTATCTGTCGTAAAATATCATTTAAATAATGTCTTAACATTAATATTTTATACATTTAAGTAACATGCAGTGTAAATGTTTACATTGTCCAAAGGAGCTGAAATTAAAATTAATTCAGCTTACCACTGCCAGTCTTTGCTTTCATATCACACGCAAACCTTTTTATCTTTTAATCTCAATTTATATATTTATATATATATATATATATATATATATATATATATAATATGGTTGAAAATAGCTTTACTGTCAAATAATGCAAAGAGTACGCGACACGTGTTTCGCCCTAATTCTGGGCTTATCAGGTGTACACACTCACTGCACCCCCATCTCGGGGAATCGAACCTTTGACGTCAGCGCGAGAGGCGAAGCCTCTAACGTTGTGCCACGGCGTGTGGTTCATTCATTTGACAGCATGTAGATCGGGGTAATTACATTTATGGCATTCGTAGTCTGAATCACAATCTGATTGTGTGGGTGGTTACTTACCAGGTAAGGCTTGTGGTTGGTCAGCAAGTCGGCTAACACCCACCATAGTGCCCTCTTTCAGTTGCGAGAAGCAGATCATAGAATGGTTGAAAATAGTTTTACTGTCAAATAATGCAAAGAGTACGCGATACGTGTTTCGCCCGACTTGCAGATCAACCACATGCGTTGCCTGGTAGGTAACCACCCATACAATTAGATCGTGTTTTAGACTATGAATGCTATGAATATATATATATATATATAATATTGTGGTATAAGGCGCTATATTGTGCCCGACCCGGCACAGAAGTGTAAAAATACAACAAAGACTATTTTTCTTCACCTGTGGAGCACATCTTCCCCGTGAACCCCACAGGCACAACACAGTCCAAACAAGCACAAGTATCACAACCCTTTCCTCCTGGCACCACCACTCCTCCTGTCTAGTTTTGTCCTCCACCTCCTGATTCTGGCTCCTGAGTGGTGGTTGCTGGCCCTTTTTATAGCCCACCCGGAAGTACTCCAGGTGCTTGATCACTTACCTCTGATTGCACTTCTGGGCGCGGCTGCAGAGTCGTCCACATCGGCTCAGGGACCCATGCAGCACCCACTGGCGGCCACCCCAGATCCCAACAGAGCTGTGAAGAACTCTATCTCCCATGGAGCCCTGCGGGAAACTGAGGCACCATCATCAGCCAGGGAGGCTGCCACCAAGCGTCCTGGGGGAGATACTGAGGAGCCCATGGTTGCTCCTCCAGAACATATGTAGAAGGGGCATCGCGGCTGGGCATGGGACCCGGCTGCCTGCCACAGTATATATATATTATAAAAGAAAACCACGCCTGCGGTCCTCTCACCTCTCATTGGTGTGAATGCTTTGCTTTTCTCAGACACAGTTCCTGCACTCTCAGCTCTTATAAATTTTAATGTTTTCTTCACTTTAAGCTCCCAATAAAAGAAGACCTATTATGTCCAAATCTTATTGAAGAATTTTATCCTGAAGGGTTATCAACAGAAGAAATGAGTACACGGGCAATCCTAGCACCGAGAAACTATGAAGTCAAGCAAATTAACGTGAAAACTGTTGATCGGTTACACCAGAAATTGGTTAAATGCGTATCAGTAGACTCTGCTGAAGCAGTTGGTGGTGATGGTGCGGAAGATGAAAACAACTTACAATATCACGAAGAATATCTACAACCGTTAACACCGTCAGGTCTACCACCACACGAGTTACTGTAGAAAGAAGGATGTATCGTAATGTTATTGCGTAATTTATGTCTGAGTGATGGGCTATGCAGTAGGACAAGATTAGTTGTATTCAAAATTGGGCAAACAATTCTGACATGTCAAATTTTAACAGGCGACAAGAAAGATAATGTAGTCCATCTTCACTAATGACATCAGACACCAAAGGAGATCTTGACATGCCATTCGTATTAAAACGTTTACAGTTTCCCATTAGAATAGCTTTTGCTATGACAATTAACAAATCACAGAGACAAACATTCGAAAAAGTCGGTTTATTTATTAGAGAGAAAGAAACGAAATTCACTCACGGGCAGTTATACATTGCGTTGTCACGATGTAAGTCCAAACACGGAAACAAAATTCAATGCGATATTGATGAAAAGTTAATTCAAATAATAGTTTTCACTAAAGTTTAAAAAGTATTTGCGTGTTAATTTCAAAGCCAAAAAAAACAAAAACGTGTAACACAACGAGTACTTCTAACGCAACATGAAACATAATTTTCTTTCAAATTATTACATTTTACTATTTTTTGCTATAGTTAATTACTCACTGTAATGTAAAATAGTTAGGTCTATTATGCATATGTAACAATTCCCATGAAAATAACAAACTGTTTAAATTGTACATCCGCTTCCCCATACGCAAGCGTCAGAACCGCATAGTGGCTAGCGCATAGTGCCCACACAGGGGTTGGTGAGCGAAGTGAGGAGGGGGCAGAGCCCCCTAATATATATATTGAGATAGATATAGATATATAAAATAGAGAGAAAGAGATAGATAGATATCCATCCTGCCTTTTAGATTCATTGTCTTCATGGGAGTCGCAGTGGCAACATGCCCTGTGGACCCAACATCTCCCCATTAGTTTGTTCCTTGTCATCATAGGACATTCAAAGGTTGGCTATAGGATACCCATGATGTTTTGAAAGAGCGGCCTGCCCTGGGATCTCCTTCCACCTATCTAAGATCATTTTTCAGGACAATAATTATTAATAGTTTGTTTCTTGAATAAAATCAGGAACCACTGAAGTATAGAATTAACAAGCCAAGTCTTTTCTGTCCACAGGCTCGTCGTCTCCCAATCTGGACTCTCCACCACGACCCACAGCAAAACAGTTCCTTGGAAACCCACGCAACCTCCAGAACCCACTTGTGTCCAGCCTGAATCCAGAGGGTGTGTATGTTTGACCGGCCTTCAGGACCCGAGGGTTATTGGGCACAAAACAGCTTCTGCATGGTGGATTTGCCTTTTTGGGGGTTTCTCTTTTGCTTCTTCTTCTTCTTCTTCCTCTTCTTGGGGGCACTGGACTTTTCATCTTTTTTCCCCAGATGTACTTTTCATCATGTCCTGAGGAAGACGACCTTTGGTGCATGTTAAACCTGCCCGTAGCCACCATGGTCAAATGTAAATGGAGAGTCAAACATTAAATGGACATCTCTTTACTTACCATCATTACGACACAGGAGGACAAACAATAATATATATATATATATATATATATATATATATATATATATATATATATATATATATATATATATATATATATGTATGTCCCCTATTTGGGGAGCAGCCTGTGCTAGCCGAAATGTGCATTCATGATTTACTTTTTTTCACCCATGAAAATTGTTCACTTGATTACTGACAAGAGTAGCACCATATTTAGTGCTACTGGCTCAAAGCTTTATAGACCCCGGTGTGAATCCTGGCACAGCCACTGCCCGTGTAGAAGTGGCAAGTTCTCCATGTGCCCATGTGGGTTTGCTCCAGGTGTAATGGTTTTCCTCTCCCACCCCAAAGTCATTGATCAGCTGGCAGAATAGCTCAATATCGGGGTCTGCTCGATTGCACCCTGTGATGGAAGGCCATCCTGGTCCTGTCCCGTATTGAACTGAGCCGGCGGGTTCCCAAAATGAAGGAATGAACAAACATCAGAAAAATGCAGATGAGAACATGCCACTCAGCCAAACAGAGCGGGCCAGTCCTATTCACTTCATTCTTCCAAAATAACGGTACTTATGTACTAAACGGACGGCTAGTACCCTTTTCTATTATCGTGATGCAAATTGGATTTTCGTTTTTAACATTAGGCACCCACTATGCTCCACCCCCACTAACTTTAAGGTTAGTATTTGTGGTTGGGGTAGGTCAGTCTACTAATTTAAACTCCAAAAATTAAGCAACCTGGGCGCCTCCCCCACGGAGCCCAACACTAGAATGGGTAGGAACTGCCGTCTGTTTAGTACCAAAATAACATCGTTGAGTTTTGAAAGTCCCTAAAGAAGTGACTTAAATAGATGATTATTGCCAGTTCCATAGTTTAAACCAGGGATCTCAAACTCCAGTCCTGGAGGGCCACCGTGGCTGCAGGTTTTCATTCTAACCCTGTTCTTAATGAGTGACCTGTTTTTGCTGTTAATTAACTTCTTTTGAACTAATTTTAATTGACTTGCTTTTGAAAACTCCAACCCAATAATTCCTTAATTAGCAGCCAAACAATAATGAGATACAAAATGAACCAAAACAGGACCAGCGAACAGTACCTGAAAATAAAAAGGGTGGCGATCTCAGGAATGTCAGTCTTCTCAGGTCCCCAAAACATTTGACCAGAGCTCTTAGATAAGAGAAAATCAACGATTTCAGAAATGTCTGGTACTTCACAATGAGAGCAGCAACAAGCCATGGAATTAAAGAACGAGTTTAATGAACGATAAGAATCGGCGCCTCATTGAGCAACTGGTTGGAGTGAAACTGGTTGGAGTTTGAAGCTCTGACTTAGTTGGCCTTCTCACTTCACATTTCATTTCTGTATAAGAAAATAAAATGAAGCAACTCAGAGGAACGGTGAAGAAATTCCGGGGAACAAATCCTTATAAAAAACAAGTCAATTAAAATGAATTCAAAAGTATGTAAGTAAGTAGCAGACATTTCTGAAATTGTTGATTTTCTCTTATCTAAGAGCTGTGGTCAAATGTTTTGGGGACCCGAGAAGACCGCCACCCTTTTTATTTGCAGGTATTGTTTGCTGGTCCTGTTTTGGTTCATTTTATATCTCATTATTGTTTGGCTGCTAATTAAGGAATTATTGGGTCGGAGTTTTCAAAAGCAAGTCAATTAAAATTAGTTCAAAAGAAGTTAATTAGCAGCAAAAACAGGCCACTAATTAAGAACAGGGTTAGAATGAAAACCTGTAGCCACTGTGGCCCTCCAGGACCGGAGTTTCAGATACCTGGTCTCGAAAGGTCTGCAGCACCAGTGGAGGATCTCTCAAGAATCCATGTTGATTTGTTAGGAACAACGCAGTGAAAGGTGTGAGACAAGGTTGTACAATTCCATGTGTGCTATTTGTTTTTATCCATTATTATGATTCATCCGGACGTCAGATGCACGTTGTGGTCCATCTTTATCGAGTGCAGCATCACAGCGAGTCTGAGGCAGAGCTACAGATATCGATTGCCACCAGCACATTTTGTCTTCATACTAGGTCTTGTGGACTTTCTATTAATTTGCCTGATGGGCTTTAAAAGTGCTTAGAATCGCTTCACATGGCAGGAGGAGTGAGCCAGAGAAGCACAGAGCGTGCCTAAGCTCTCTCAGGAGTGTTTGTCCCGAGTCCTAAATGAGGCACATTACCCGCATTGTGAGGGAGCATCAGTTGCGGCACTACGACCATGAGGTGCGATTACCTGAGGGTGATCCAGCTCGTAGGACCCTCACCCTGAGTGGGGGTCACCCACGTAACACCTGGCTGCTGGTTATTTCCGGAGGGTTGCCAACCATGACCATGAGCTGTTTCGTCATGTGGTGGGTGTAGCAACATGCTGTACCAGTGCAGGCTCCCCGACTTGACGTGACTGTTATCTGATGTGAACATAAACTAAAGCTCCTGCGTGATTGTAGGCCTTGTGCTGCTGCCACGTGATTGGCTGATTAGATCATTGCATGCATACGCAGCTGTGCTGGTGATCCTGGTAATTTGCTCTGTGAGCGTATGTAAAGATGAACTGTGCTTTGGCTCCCTCCTTACCTGGATGGCTTGAGCCCATTATGCAGTTAGTTGGGGGTCACTTACCCCTGGCTATACACGTTAAATTGCTGCATTGAGTTGAATCTGTCCTAAAAGCAGTCCACGTATGCCGTTAGCTCCACTAATAAACTAGTTTCGTCCTCACAGGTGGCGCAGTGGTAGTGCTGCTGCATTGCAGTAAGGAGACTGTGGAAGATTGTGGGTTCGCTTCCCGGTTCCTCCCTGTGTGGATAGCGCTTTGAGTACTGAGAAAAGCGCTATATAAATGTAATGAATTATTATTATTATTAGTTTATAGTTAACTGTACACTCCTTCTCTAATTCTAACTGCAAGTGTGCACATTGCAAAGTGTCCTGTACGGCCATGACATAGGAATAGGGGGGATTCTATTCTCCCTCTTGCCTGAAGAAGGGGCCGGAGTTGCCTCGAAAGCTTGCAAATTGTAATCTTTTTAGTTAGCCAATTAAAAGTGGAATTTTGCTTGACTTTTCCCTCTACCCAAAAAATGCTGAATGTACACAAATACTCCCATAAAGTAATACACAGCCCTGCATGACTCCAACTGGCCCCAAAACCGAGCCTTTAGCTCCTCCATAAACCTTCAGGCATTTAACAAGTGTAAATGTTTGGGGGGGACCCTTAATAGCGTCTGTAGAGTGAATAGGGGAGCTGGAATAGCAATAATGACTTAAAAAAGAAGCGAGATTAGAGAGCATTCATGGATCATTTTGGAACGAGCGCTTCTCCTAGCTGGCATCAGGTTGATCAATCTACCACCTAGGACCCTATAGAGTCTTGAAATGTCCCACCTACCGACAAGCTACCTGCTCTGAGGGCTTCCGCTGTTTTGAATCGCTCGCCTCGGTGTTTGTCTCTGCTTCTTCTCTTTTCTCCTCCTGGTGTGCTCTAATGGTTAAGATGCATGCATAGTTGGACACCTGAAACACGAGGGTCACGCCAATTATTTTTATGTGTCTTGCAGTCCTGACCACAAGGGAGGCCACCTGGAGATAAAAACAAACTAAAAAAACAAAAAAAAAACAAAAACCCAAACCCGGCAAGTGGAGAAAACCGTTCACAGACCTGTGACTTGTAAATAATTTGTTTTATCCTCATTTAAATCATCGAATATATTTTGAGAAGATCATGCAAAACATTTAGTTCTGTAATTTATTTTGTGAAACTATTTTTTTTTTCTTTTTCTATAATGTTGTATGTGCATCAGTCTTCAAGTTTGCATAGTCTGTTATTTTAAATGTGATGTTGACTTTGTAACAAGCCCGGTGTGATGAGAGCGGAGCAGAGCAGAACCAAAAGCCTCAGCTGCCATCCTCGCAGTCGCAGCGTTTAAACGAGACACTCGTCCCAAATTCAGGTATACGTGTCTACAGGATGGACTTTTTATTTCGCTTGCTTTGTGATGCATTTCCTGTTACCTGAAATGTCAGTCTGCTTTTAGAATTGTCAGTTCTGTTAGATTCAAGATGAACCACTGTGCATTCCTTTTGTATTTTGACATTTGAAATGTATACTTTTATTATTTATGCCTCCAGACTCACCCATTTTCTAAAACAGTATTTATTAATAAACTGTAAGTAAACCCAACACGCAGGCCAAGTCTTCAGTTTCTTTCTTATCTGTTCATGAAATGGTTGCACAAAACAGTCTGGATTTTTTTTTTAATCAAACCTTAGATGAAGATTTATTTTAACATTCAATTTTATAAAACTATTATGCATTTACTGTAACACTTGCTGTGCTAACCAACTGAGACGGGTTACAATCTAAGCAATCAAACTAGACCTCAGCAATAATGTTTGCAGTGCACCATCTGTTGGAATGTATTTTGTAACACTAATCATAAACATTTGGAGTAATAAAATACATTGGTACAGATGTTTGTGATATGCCATCTATTGGGATGACAAGTGCAATGCATATGTCTCTGTTATGTCATTTGGTATGGGATCTGTAAAAACTGTGTTAATGTTTGTGATGCACCATCTGTTGGAATGACAAATAGCAACTGGATGGACACACAGGCACTTATCCCTTTTATTAAGTTGAACCATCTGTTATACCTTTCTAAGATGGGTTGAAATCTAAGTAATCAAAGTAGACCTCAGTGTTAATGTGTGCAGTGCATTATGCAATGCATATGTCTCTGTTATGTCATTTGGTATGGGATCTGTAAAAACTGTGTTAATGTTTGTGATGCACCATCAGTTGGAATGACAAATAGC
This sequence comes from Erpetoichthys calabaricus, assembly GCF_900747795.2. Lineage (NCBI taxonomy): Eukaryota > Metazoa > Chordata > Cladistia > Polypteriformes > Polypteridae > Erpetoichthys > Erpetoichthys calabaricus. Next base: position 21,334,329 of record NC_041395.2, on the reverse strand, counting down.
AACTGGATGAACACACAGGCACGTATCCCTTTTATTAAGTTGAACCATCTGTTATACCTTTCTAAGATGGGTTGAAATCTAAGTAATCAAAGTAGACCTCAGTGTTAACATGTGTAGTGCACTATGCAATGCATATGTCTCTGTTTTATGCCATGTGGTATGGGATTCGTAAAAGCAGTGTTAATGTTTGCAGTGCACCATCTGTTGGAATGTATTTTGTAACACTAATCATAAACATTTGGAGTAATAAAATACATTGGTACAGATGTTTGTGATATGCCATCTATTGGGATAACAAGTGCAATGCATATGTCTCTGTTATGTCATTTGGTATGGGATCTGTAAAAACCATGTTAATGTTTGTGATGCACCATCTGTTGGAATGACAAATAGCAACTGGATGGACACACAGTCACACACACACTTATCCCTTTTATTGTTGAACCATCTGCGCTACCTTCTACCTTTCTGGGTTGAAATCTAAGTAATCAAAGTAGACCTCAGTGTTAATGTTTGCAGTGCACTATGCAATGCACACGTCTCTGTTATATGCCATATGGTATGGGATTTGTAAAAGCAGCGTTAATGTTTGTGATGCACCATCTGTTGGAATGATAAATGCAATGCATTTTATTACTGCAAACGCTTGTGATGTGCCATCTATTGGAATGCCAGAGACATAACAACCCAACGGACACACACACACACACTTACCTTTTTAAGGCGGGCTACCCATCTACTTAGACTAAGAGTTCTACATTGATTGTGTGGCCTCTGTTGGAATGACAAATGTAATGCATTTTATTCCTAAAAATGTTTTTGATGTGCCTTCTTCTGGATTGACAATGTCTCTGGTATATGCCATTTGGTATGGGATTGGTAAGCCACTCTGAAGGTTTGTGATTCTCAATCTGTTGGAATGACAGTGACATAGCAACCAGATGGACACACATACACAGACACTTATCCTTTTATTAAGGTAGACTAGCTATGGGTTGAAATCTAAATAATAAATGGAGACATCAGTATAAACATTTGCAGTGCACCATCTTTTGGAACATATTTTGTATATAGATGTAGCAATAAAATGCATTGCATTTGTCATTCCAACAGATGGCACATCACAATCTGTAGTAATAAAATGCATTACTACAAATATTTGTGATGTGCCATCTGTTGGAATGACAAATACAATGCATATGTCTGTTATATGCCATTTAGTATGAGATTTGTAAAAGTAGTTTTAATGTTTGTGATGCGCCATCTGTTGGAATTAGAAATGCAATGCATTTTATTACAAAAAATGTTTGTGATCGGTTAGAATGACGGTGACATAGCAAGTGGAGAGACATACAAACAGACACTTTTCCTTTTATTATGATGGATTGAATCGATCAGCCAGTCTATTTGATTTAGTGGCTTTGACCCACCACAGGGCATTAGGAAAAAAAATGCCAAGAAGATAACAAAAGGCATTATAATTTGAATTTGAAATGGAATACAAAGGACAAATTGCTTCTTATGAACAGGTAAGTGGTCTGATTGTCGGACTGTAATTGTTTCCTACAACATAGAAGGGTAAGTCGATAATTATCCGCATGTTTGTGATGTTTTTGTTGAGGTTGGCCCTACTGCTTGCCTGGCACACTTGATGACACCTGGTGTGGCTGCAGTGCCAGTGGTAAAGTTTCCACCTTGATTGGTTCTTATTGTTTTCTAGGGGTAAACCTAAGAAGAGCAGTGAGCAGTGGTCTGCTTTTAATTGGCTGGCAGGGTACCAGGGGCTAAAGCCCTCGTCGGATTCATGGGACAGACGTAGTAGTCAGTAGTTGGACGGGTGTCCTGCTCCTTCTTTGTGCTAAACGCTTGTCTGGCTGCCTAAATCCATTCGTATGAACATTCTGCTGAGGTTTGCAGAAAGCCTTCTATGGATCTTAACCTTAATATACCTTCAGCCCATAAAAAAAGCGCACCACTGCTCGTGCTCTTCTTTAGTGAAAACGGAGAACAAAGCAGCCGTGCCCACCCCTAGAAAAATAAGAGGAAGTCACTGGCTGAGGTGGAAACTTTACTACTGGGACCACAGACACTCACACACAGCAGACTTCCTTCCACATGTTCACGAGGAAAGCTGCACAAAATGATCACCACACTGCGGATAATTATTGCCGTGCCTCATACTTGTGGTGACGTCACATATTGGGTTCCCAATGCAGTCAGTCAGTGAGGAGACCAGGGTTTGTGTTCCTGCGTGGAGTTTGCATGTTCTCCCCGTGTCTGTGTGGGTTTCCTCCCAGAGTCCAAAGATATGCAGGTTAGATGGATTGGCGAGATGAAATTGGCACGAGTGGTGGTGTGTGTGTGTGTGTGTGTGTGTGTGTGTGTGTGTGCCCTGAGATGGACTAGCACCCCGTCCGGGGTTTGTTCCTGCCTTCTGTCCTATGCTAGCTGGGATAGGCTCCAGCAGACCCCCCGTGACCCTGTTCAGGACTAAGCGAGTTAGAAAGTGGCTGACTGATAAGACCATGCATCGTGGTGTGTTTTATTGTGTCTCTTTTGTAGAAGTACGACAACGTGCTGTAATTCATAAAGCACCTTGTCATCTCTGAAGACACGGCAAATGTCACACTGAGCTTATCCTCCATTCTTCATGCTGCTGCTTTGCACGCCATCTTACCAACTCAGTTCTTATGGTTTGTTTCTATAAACAGCACCATTCCAAGGTATGGGACTCTAGTATCGTGTAATTATTTAAATAAGTACCCCCGTTGCATCCAATTTAAGACACACTTTTCATAAAAATTAGGGTGCGTCTTAAATTCGAGGGGCTTCATCGTCACGCTATAAAACGATACAAGAAAACAAAAATGCTCCGCCTCGACCTTCTGCAGCTAAAGCGTTGGCTTCTGAAAGTGAACTGAAACGTCCCATTGACACGAATATTCAGAGACCCTTTACTCGGTACTTTGCTGTGGTAGCCTCTTGGGTCCGACTCTACAAGCTTGACATACCTAGATCTGGTGCTTTGTCTGTCATTCTCCTCTGCAGGTCCTGTCCAGTTCTGTCTGGTTAGATGGACACCATCAGTGGACAGCTATGTTCGGGTCTCTCCACAGATGTTTGATTGGGTTTATGTCGTGACTCTGGCTGGGCGCAACTGAAGGACATTCCCAGAGTTGTCCCTAGGCCACTCGTGTGTTGTCTTTGCTTTGTGTTTAGGGTCCTTGTCCTGTTTGAAGGTGAATTCTCAGCCCAATCTGAGGTCCAGAGAGCTCTGCTTCTTATTAAGGATGTTGCTGCACTTTGTGCCATTTACATTTCCCTAAACCTTGGATAGAGATGTTTACGAGACATGGCAGTAGAGTTTTTAACCAGACTGTTTAATGGAATCTTGGAAAGTGAGAGGAGGCCTGAGGAGTGGAGATGAAGTGTACTGGTGCCGATATTTAAGAATAAGGGGGATGTGCAGGACTGCAGTAACTACAGGGGGATAAAATTGATGAGCCACAGCATGAAGTTATGGGAAAGAGCAGTGGAAGATGAGTTAAGAAGTGAGGTGATGATTAGTGAGCAGCAGGATGGTTTCATGCCAAGAAAGAGCACCACAGATGTGATGTTTGCTCTGAGGATGTTGATGGAGAAGTTTAGCGAAGCCAGAAGGAGTTGCATTGTGTCTTTGTGGACCTGGGGAAAGCATATGACAGGGTGACTGAGAGGAGCTGTGGTATTGTATGAGGAAGTCAGGAGTGGCAGAGAAGTATGTAAGAGTTGTACAAGATATGTACGAGGGAAGTGTGACCGTGGTGAGGTCTACGGTAGGAGTGACGGAGGTGGGATTACATCAGGGATCATCTCTGAGCCCTTTCTTATTTTCAATGGTGATGGACAGGTTGACAGATGAGATTAGACAGGAGTCCCCGTGGACTATGATGTTTGCTGATGACATTGTGATCTGTAGAGAGAGTAGGGAGCAGGTTGAGGAGACCCTGGAGAGGTGGAGATATGCTCTAGAGAGGAGAGGAATGAAGGTCAGTAGGAACAAAACAGAATAGATGTGTGTGAATGAGAGGGAGGTCAGTGGAATGGCGAGGATGCAGGGAGTAGAGTTGGTGAATGTGGATGAGTTTAAATACTTGGGATCAACAGTACAGAGTAATGGGGATTGTGGAAGAGAAGTGAAGAAGAGAGTGCAGACAGGGTGGAGTGGGTGGAGAAAAGTGTCAGGAGTAATTTGTGACAGACGGGTATCAGCAAGAGTGAAAGGGAAGGTCTACAGGATGGTAGTGAGACCAGCTATGTTATATGGGTTGGAGACGGTGGCAGAGTTAAAAATGTTAAGATTTGCACTGGGTATGACGAGGATGGACAGGATAAGAAATGAGGACATTAGAGGGTCAGCTCAAGTTGGACAGTTGGGAGACAAAGTCAGAGGGGCGAGATTGCGTTGGTTTGGACATGTGCAGAGGAGAGATGCTGGGTATATTGGGAGAAGGATGCTAAGGATAGAGCTGCCAGGGAAGAGAAAAATAGGAAGACCTAAGAGAAGGTTTATGGATGTGGTGAGAGGGGACATGAAGGTGATGGGTGTAACAGAGCAAGATGATGAGGAGAGAAAGATATGGAAGAAGATGATCCGCTGTGGCAACCCCTAAAGGGAGCAGCTGAAACACCAAGAAGACGACATTTGTGAATTTTGTTTTGATTAATAAAGTATCTATCTATCCATCTATCTATCCCTAAACCCTGTCTGGTTTCCTATTCTATTGATGTTGCCACCACAGTGCTTGGAATGGTTGTGTACAGGTGACGAGTGGTGACTGGATGTCTCCAGACTAGATGCTAATCTTGGTTTCATCAGACCAAGGATGATGATGTTTCTCACATTCTCCAAGTCCTTTAGGTGCCTTTTTGCAAACTTTAAACAGGCCTCCATGTATCTTTTACTGGGGAGAGAGACTCCTGTCTGCTCACTCCAACATAAAGGCCATATTAGTGAAGAGTTGTGGTGATGGCTGACCTTCTGGATGTTTTCTACCATTTCCACACAGGCTCTCTGCAGCTTAATCTCAAGTCACCTCTCTTACCAAGGGCCTTCTCTTCCAGTTGCTCACTTTGGCCAGGCAGTCAGCTTTACGAAGAGTTCTGCCATTGAAGAATTGTGGAGGCCAATGTGCTCTTGGGATCCTTCAGTGCTGCGGCCTTCCCCAGATCTGTGACTCGGCACCATCCTGTGTCTGTGCTCTACAGGTGATGCCTTTGACCCCCATAGCTTGGTGTTTGCTCAGCTGTGGACCTCCTATAAAGTTCATACTAAAAGACCATTTCCATCCATCCATCCATCCATCCATTATCCAACCCGCTGAATCTGAACACAGGGTCACGGGGGTCTGCTGGAGCCAATCCCAGCCAACACTGGGCACAAGGCAGGAACCAACCCACCGCAGGACACACACAAACACACCAAGCACACACTGGGGCCAATTTAGAATCGCCAATCCACCTAACCTGCATGTCTTTGGACTGTGGGAGGAAACTGGAGCACCCGGAGGAAACCCACGCAGACATGGGGAGAACATGCAAACTCCATGCAGGGAGGACCCGGGAAGCGAACCCAGGTCCTCAGGTAAGACCGTTTCCCCTCGGGGATTAATACAGTGTACCACTATATGCAGGTGTGTGCCTTTTATAATCAGTCCACTCAATTAAACTGATGACCCCAAGTGGACTCCAAACAAAGTGTAGAAACATCTCAGTGATGATCAGCAGAATGAAATACACCCGAGCCGAATTTCAGGGGTCTTGAGAAGGTCTCTGAATATTTGGGTAAATTCAGTTTGTTATTTTTAATACATTTGCTTTCTCTTCGTCATTCTGGGGTACTGAGTGTTGCTTGATAAAAGGGAAACAATGAATTTAAATGATTTTACCACCAAGTCTGCCACATCTCACAAAAAAAGGGGTCTGAAAACGTTCTGAAAGTGATGTTTCGGATCATAATGTTCATAATGATGGGCAGAGTATTCTTTTAAGTGACTCACGGGGGGGGCTCAGAAGGTCTATGATCCATCCATCCATTTTTTTCTGAAAACACCATATCCAGTTCTGGATTGTGGCAGCTGTCGCCTCTCCCAGCAGCATCAGATATAAGGTAGGGTCCAGGTGCTGGTGGCTTGCCAGTCTGGCACAGGGTGGCACAGAATACATTCACTTGAGGTCATTTTAGTGCTGTGGATTAACCAAATGGGCACAAGGTTTTGTGGTGGAGTGGTGGCTCTGAGGCTAGGGCTCTGCACTGGCAATCGGAAGGTTGCCGGTTCGAATCCCGTAAATGCCAAAAGGGGCTCTGCTCTGTTGGGCCCTTGATCAAGGCCCTTAACCTGAAATTGCTGAACGCTTTGAGTAATGAGAAAAATGCTATATAAATGCAAAGAATTATTATTATTAAGTTTAGGTAATGGAGGGCTAACAGAAGCTATGTTGCCTATTCCTGCTGTAACCACGAGAGGACGCCAGAGATGGCCCAATCTTGTTATTTTTACAGTTACCATCCAGAGAGGTGCCAGTAGTGCAGTAAACTCAATCCTCTTCATGTTCTCTCTTCTCCTGCTTTGTCCTTTTGCACCTGACTCTGACTCACCAGAATGAGGTGGAGCAGCTCAGACCCCCAGGACTACTTCCAGTGGTAGGGCATAGCCTGATGGATGCACTTCCAGGTCAAACGGAAGTCCCATAAAGCAGGGATGAGGAATCCCAGTAGCACCCCCTGCCAGCCCCCAGTGACTCCAACATGGCTGATCTTGAGGTCTACACCATCCAGTGTGCCTTGCAGGTATCTGCCCCACAGTCCTGATGGATTGTCTCCCCTGTCCTTCCATTATACTGTCCTCCCGGCCGGGTATTGTTCCTGGGTCGAACCCAAGTTGGACGTCAATGTACCCACTGTCATCTTCTGAGTGAAACAGGATGATATTTGCCCTGTTTCTTGTGGCATCCATGGGCTGGCCTCGCGTCCAATTAAGGAAGTGTGCCCCATGCCCACATTGGGACACCCACCCATGTGCGGCAGGATACATTTTTTTATCATCTTCCTGTTACGTCTCCTACCAATTACTTTTTAAAAGTCAGCTAAAATATTTGCGTTTTTTTTTTTTGGTGATTATTTATTAAAATTAACATAAAAACTTAAATTCCAAATGAGTTTAACAGCAGAAATATAAATGGGAATTCAGCCCACCTACCCCATCATTAGCCCTGTGAAAAAACAAGAAAACCAAACTAAGGGAAGTGAGAAGAGCCACAGTGCCCGGCTGAAAAGACCCCCACGTCACAGACCACCACTGACTGATCTTCAAACTGGAATGTCAATTATCTCTCAGCACAGATGAGCTTCACCAGACGACTAGAGTACAGCCCTAAAACTGCGGTGTACGCCTTTACAGTTTCATTTATACTTATTGGCGTAGCACAGCGGCTTCCAAAAGAGGTCACCATAATGGAGTGGACATCGGCCTGGGGGGGACTGTTTGGGAGCAAGTGCTACAGGACAAGGGGACAAACTTGATCATCACAAGTGAGGAGCTACAATGAAGTCAGAATTCCCAGAATTACAAAACCTAATGAGTTGGACAGAAAATTCCCTGAACAAGAGGGTCTTGAAACGCTTCTTAAAAGACATTGATGGACTTTGGAGTGGGCCGCTCGGTCCAGCTGCTTGAGAAGAGTCTGGATTGAGATTTGATTTCACACAGGGGTGGCATTGGCAGACCTGAGTGGTCAAGAAGGAGCAGAGGACCTCACGAGTGCCCCCACGTATACAGGTGTCGTCCCACTGACTACCCTCAAGGATTTGAACTTAAGAGGTGCCGCTACGGGAAGCCAATGTAGTGAGGTGTGCCCACCCTGGTTGCTTGAAGCAGGGGTTAATGTCGAGCAGAAATGATACGCAGTGTAGCACCCGACAGACTGAAGCACGTGGGGGCCCAACGCCTGCAGCGTCACAGCACTTGGGGACAACGTGGAGCCCCCTGATTGACTAAAAACTCTCTAAAACATGGCTTCTTAAACTATGGGCTGAGTCACAGGTTGTCACTGCCTTATCAACTGGGAATTGGTCACTTATGATTTACAAAGTGTGCCACTGCGGGTGAATTAAAAGTAATGACGATCAGCAGCTCAATGTGTCCCCCCCACTAGCGGCAATTTTCTGAAAGGGAGCTGTGACAATCGACAGAGATTCTCCAAGGGGGTCATCATGGAATGAGTCTTGAAAGACGGTAAGTACGGCAAGATTGGGTTGGGAGAAAAAAGACAAAGTTTAAGAAGCCCCACCAGGACCATCGCATCTGTTCCACAGCTTTTTGCTGTCCAGGGAGTTCAGTGGTCCTGCATTTTCAGCAACATTGGGGGTGAAGGCCCCCCAGGAGGATGACAGGAACTCCTCTGTGGTGGAGAGGATAGGAAGGCAGCCGTCAGGAGAGCCGATGATTCACATGAGGGGTAAGGAATCACAAAGGTGTGGCACAGAATGGCCCAGGACAACGTGAGCCGAGGCCTGTCCTGGTGTTTAGGAGGGTGTCAGTTTGCTTAGGCGTTGTAGAATTTCGTGATCTGCCTGCATGGCAGTGTGTCCTGCGTGTGTGTCTCTTCTGTCACTGAGATTGTATTATAACAACAACAACATTTATTTCTATAGCACATTTTCATACAAAAAGTAACTCAAAGTGCTTTACATAATGAAGAAAAGAAAAATAAAAGACAAAATAAGAAATTAAAGTAAGACAACATTAGTTAACATAGAGAAGGAGTAAGGTCCGATGGCCAGGGGGGACAGAAAAAACAAAAAAAAACTCCAGAAGGCTGGAGAAAAAAATAAAATCTGTAGGTGTTCCAGGCCACGAGACCACCCAGTCCCCTCTGGGCATTCTACCTAACATAAATGAAATAGTCCTCTTTGTATTTAGGGTTCTCACGGAAGGACTTGATGCTGATGGTCATACAGACTTCTGGCTTTTTCATCATGGTGCTTTGGGTAGATGGTGGTGGCGCAAATCGCCACCACAAAGAAACCGGAAAAAGAAACAGAAGAGAGAGTAGGGGTTAGTACGGATTTTAGAGCCACCATGAATAGTTATTATAATGAATTAGATATACAGAGTATCAGGATTAAATTACTGTGAAGTTATGAGAAGGCCATGTTAAAATAATGTGTTTTCAGCAGTTTTTTAAAGTGCTCCACTGTATTAGCCTGGTGAATTCCTACTGGCAGGCTATTCCAGATGTTAGGTGCATAACAGCAGAAGGCCGCCTCACCACTTCTTTTAAGTTTTGCTCTTGGAATTCTAAGGAGACACTCATTTGTGGATATGAGGTTACGATTTGTAATATAAGACGTCAGACATTCCGATATATAAGATGGGGCGAGATTATTGAAGGCTTTATAAACCATAAGCAGAATTTTTTAAAGTCAATCCTGAATGACACAGGTAACCAGTGTAGTGACATCAAAACTGGAGAGATGTGCTCGGATTTTCTTTTCCTAGTTAGGATTCTAGCAGCTGCATTCTGCACTAGTTGCAAACAATTTATGTCTTTTTTGGGTAGTCCTGAGAGGAGTGCGTTACAGTAATCTAGTCGACTGAAAACAAATGTATGAACTAATTTCTCAGCATCTTTCAATGATATAAGAGGTCTAACTTTTGCTATGTTTCTTAAGTGAAAAAATGCTGTCCTAGTGATCTTATTAATATGCGATTTAAAATTTAGATTACAGTCAACAGTTACCCCTAAGCTTTTTACCTCCATCTTGACCTTTAATCCTAATGTATCCAGTTTATTTCTAATAACATCATTATATCCATTATTGCCAATCTCTAAGATTTCAGTTTTCTCTTTATTTAGCTTTAGAAAATTACTTTCTGAGATACAAGTTAGACATTGTGTTAGTGAATCAAGAGAACTGGGGTCATCGGGTGCTGTTGATAAATACAGCTGTGTGTCATCAGCATAGCTGTGGTAGCTCACGTTGTGCCCTGAGATAATCTGACCTAATGGAAGCATGCAGATTGAGAAGAGCAGCGGACCCAGGATAGAGCCTTGTGGAACACCATATAGGATATCGTGTGTCTTTGAGTTGTAATTACCACATCTAACAAAGAATTTTCTCCCTGCCAGGTAGGATTCAAACCAATTTAAGACACTGCCAGAGAGGCCCACCCATTGAAGGCGATTTCTAAGAATATTATGATCAATGGTGTCAAATGCGGCACTCGGATCTAGGAGGATGAGAACAGATAAATGGCCTCTGTCTGCATTTACCCACAAGTCATTTACTACTTTAACGAGTGCAGTTTCTGTGCTGTGATTTGTTCTAAAACCTGACTGAAATTTATCAAGAATAGCAGGTTTATTGAGGTGCTCATTTAACTGTGTAATGACTGCCTTCTCTTGAATTTTACTTAAGAAAGGCAGGTTAGAGATGGGTCTAAAATCTTCAAGAGCCGAGGGGTCGAGATTATTTTTCTTAAGTAGGGGTTTAACTACAGCAGTCTTAAGACAGTCTGGGAAGACCCCCGTATCTAATGACGAATTTAATATGTCAAGAATATTATTAATTAGCATGCCCGATACTTTGAAAAAACTTGTTGGTATTGGGTCAAGGGTACAGATGGAGGGTTTCAGTTGAGAAATTATTTTATGTAAATCAGGTAAATCAATCCTGGTGAAAGAATTTAATTTTGTTTATAACGGAGTACTGGGGTTTAGGAGAATCCTTAGTGTTGGGGAGATATACTATGTTATTTCTAACATCATTAATTTTTTGATTGAAAAATACAGCGATAGCCTCACAGGTTTTACTGGAAGTACTTAGGAGGCATTCCTTTGAGTTACCTGGGTTTAACAGATGATCAATTGTCTTAAATAAGACTCTGGGATTACTAGCATTGTTATTTATAATCTTAGAGAAATCGCAGCGCCTCTCAAGACGGACTGTGTTATTGTATTCTGTTATTTTAACTTTTAATATTTCATAGTCAATAGTTAGTTTAGTCTTCCTCCATTTACGCTCAGCTCTATGGCATGTTCTCTTTAAATCAGACACTCTTTGGGTCTTCCATGGTATAACAATGCTAGAAGATTTTTTAACTGTCTTTTCAGGTGCAACTGAGTCAACAGCAGCCCTCACTTTAGTATTAAATCTTTCCACCTTACTATTTACATTCTCCTCGCTATTATAGTTGGCACTATAAACGGACTGATTGCTTAGAATGTTTGTAAGTTTTAAAGCTGCTGACGAGTCAAAGAAGCGTTTTTTAACAATATGCTTCTCATGAGTGTTTTCTATCATTATTTCTATATTAAAAAGTAGAAGAAAATGGTCTGATAGACCCGTATCAATGACCTGCTTTATATCAACTTTTAGTCCTTTAGTAATTACTAAGTCTAACGTATGACCTGCTTTATGTGTAGGCTGATTAACGAGCTGTCTCAAATCAAAAGAGTCCAGGAGGTTCATAAATTCTTTTACTTTTTGGTCACATTGATTATCTATATGAAAATTAAAGAAAATAAAATATTATAATATAATATTAAAGAATATTATATTAAGACTAGCTGTGTACGCCCGGGCTCCTAGAAACCACGGATCCTGGCACTTTAGTCAATCAATCACATCAGTTGTGCATCAGCGGGCTAAGCAAAGTTCTCTTATCTTGGAGGTTTTGTTTTGCCAACCTGCTCGCCTCCGTTGTCAATCAGCAGCTAAGTGAGTTTCTCTCTCCTCGTAGGTTTCGTTTTGCCCGATGTGTTGGCCTCGCTTATGTATTAGCGGCTAAGCCAGTTTCTCTGTCCTCGGCGGTTTCACTTTGGCGACAGTCGTTTTCTTTTGAGCTTCATGCTGTAGCCTCGCACTTCTGGGCCAGACAGACAGACACACAGACTTCCACATGTAGACGTTTATATATAAGATATTGAAACAAAATGCAAAAATCACCAAAAACACTGATACAGCTAAAAGGAAATGCCATAGTTCCAAAGTAAATACAGTGGTGCCTCGGACTTCAGACTTAATCAGTTTCAGGCGGCCATTTGAACTCTGAATTGTCAGTCATTATCCAACCTGCTATATCCTAACATAGGGGGTTTGCTGGAGCCAATCCCAGCCAGCACTGGGCACAAGGCAGGAACAAATCCTGGGCAGGTGCCAGCCCACCACAGGGCACACACACACACACGCGCACTAGGGACAATTTAGGATTGCCAATGCACCTAACCTGCATGTCTTTGGACTGTGGGAGGAAAGCCACGCAGGGAGGACCCGAGAAGCGAACACCCAGGTCTCCTTACTGCGAGGTCACCCCAGTTTTGTTATTTTTAGTAAATTTGGAGAAATGTCTCAAACCCTGCTTTCGTTTTGTCATTCTGGAGTATTGATTGTTACTTAATGAGGGAAAAATGAATTTAAATGATTTAACACAAGGCTGCCACATCACAAAATGTGTAAAAAATGAAAGGATCTGAATTCTTTCTCAAGTTTCTGTAGACAGATATTGTAGTATATTGTAGTTTCACTACGGCACAGTGGTCAGTGTTGCTGTCTCACAGAACTGGCATTCTTGCTCAGTGTCTATGGCAGCCATGCCACCTGCAGTTTAGAAGAGGTCTTCCACCTGAAGCTAGGCATGTTCAGGCCCAGCCAATACTTGAATGGAAGACCATCTCGGAAAAGCTTAGGATGGTACTGGAGGAGGTGTTGGTGGGGCCAGGTCTCCTAACTGCGAGGAGGCAGAGCTACCCACTGCACCACCGTGCCACCCACTCTGAATTGTTTCAAGTCCAACTCAGTTTTCCCCATTAGAAATAATGGAAAGTGAATGAATCCGTTCCCAGACCCTAAACAATATCCATTTCAATAAACTTAAACAGCAAATACACATAATTTAAGGTAAAAATAACACAATACATTAAAACATAAAAACAATATGTACAATATGTAAACACTGTATAATAAAATGAAAATTGCATTTACTGTACCTCAGTGAGGATGTTACTGTATGGAAGAGGGGGTCACCTCCCATAAACACGCTTCATGGTAAGTCAATCGTCGATATTACGACCTTCCACACTCCTCTTGGATGCCATGGTTAGTAAGATGGGGGTTATATATTGTGACGGGCGGCCACGGCCATTACTTGCTGGATGAGAGCATCGGCCGGGCACTACCTCCCTCAGGACGCTACAGGGCAACCCTCCTGGGCGGCTGTGGCACCGTGGATTCTCGCAGGGCACACTGGGAGCTGGAGTTTTACAAAGTCCTGTTTGGGTTCTGTGGGGGGGGCCGCTAGGGGGAGCTGCAGAGCTCTACTTTAGGCTTTCACCACTCCTGGTCTGAATTACCGAGCCACCTGGAACACTCCCAGGGCCAACACAAAAGGAGCCGCCTCACTCCGTTCAGGGAGCCAGAGTCAGGTGGAAGAGGACGACGCTTGCCAGAGGAGGAGTGGAGGCAGAACGACAAAGAGGGAGACGAAAGGAAGAAGACAGGACTGTAGATTTGGTGCGTTATGTACTGTGCTGTTGAGGGGTGTGAGGGTGGCGCACTTCTCATGTGGAAATAAACGTGTGCTGTGCTGAACTCGTGTCCCTGCCTGTCTATGTCGGGGTTGGGGCAGCTGGAGCTCCCCTGGTTTGCATAATATATGCAAAAACACACGAGCATAACAAACAAGAGATGCTTTCAGAGCGAGTGTGAGAGACAATTTGTGTGCACAACAGACGACGTTTACACTCACTGCCTAAGCGCCATGTGTTGCTGCATTTCTTTCACTGCACGTGCACTTCGAACTCCGGGTCAAACTTCTCTTGAATTTAGAGTTTGAACTCTGGAACATTCAAAGATAGAATCGTTCGAAGTACGAGGCACCACTATATAGGAGGGAGGCTCAAAAGGTTTCCACACAAAAACAAATTGTGTCACTTTTCTACACAGTCACCTTCTTTTGTGATGCAATTCTCCGAGGGTCATACCAACATTTTAATGCCATCAGCAATAAATTCTTCTATTTTCGCAAATCAGTTCCAGGGTTCTTTCTTCATCATTCCTCATGGCTGTAGCTGGATGTCCGGAGAGCTCTGCATATCCGTCACATTAGTACGTCCATTTTCGAACATTTCAATCCACTCATTGACGACTCTATGAGAGAGAACTTTATCCCCATACTGAGCACACATGTGGAGATGAATTTCTGCTCCTGGCACACCTTCTGCCCACAAAAGGCGTATGACAGAAAGTTGTTCCTCTTTGGTGCAATTTATAAGTTTTGCAGCCATCTTCACCACCGGGTGACAACTCTGATACTAAACTGCGAGAGCAGTCGGCTTGCCAGACAGAAAGAGTCACATGACCCTCTCAGACACGACCAATCACTGCTCCTCCCTCCCGTCTTCACCGTTTCCAACGTAAATATAAAAGTGCGGAAACTTTTTGAACGTCCCTCATATAAATAGAACATGAACCTGCCAGTAACAATAAAGATCATAAAAACAGAACTGTATCGACACTAACGGTCCAAAGTGTCAGGACACCTCCACTTTTCCAAGTCCAGCGTATCACCTGAAGAGGTAGAAAGCTAAGCGGTAAACTGCCAGAGGTTAAAACAACAAGTTTATATTACCAAAAACCGTAAAACAATGTCATTTTCAGAATTACGTAAAAAAGCTTTTTTTTTTCCCCAGGGAGCAAGTGATGGGTTAACAACTTTCAGCTTTTGTGCAGCATTGGAAGTGAATGAAACCTTAAAACAGTTCCTGCAGGTGTCCCCACTTTTTTAGATTACTTGCCAGTACTTGCAAGACCAGACATTGCTCTCAAAGGAGAAACCTCATCAAACGCCTTTTCATTCAGATACTAAAAGTAAATCGATGGAGCTTATGATGTAATGAAGGCTAATTTTTTTTGTCATGTTAATTATTGTAATTAAATAGCACATCAATTACAGTAATCCCTCGCTATATCGCGCTTCGACTTTCGCGGCTTCACACTATCGCGGATTTTATATGTAAGCATATCTAAATATATAACGCGGATTTTTCGCTGCTTCGCGGGTGTCTGCGGACAATGGGTCTTTTTACTTCTGGTACATGCTTCCTCAGTTGGTTTGCCCAGTTGATTTCATACAAGGGACGCTATTGGCGGATGACTGAGAAGCTACCCAATCAGAGCACGCAGTTAAGTTCCTGTGTGCTGATTGGCTCAGCGACGGAGTGCTGCATTAACCAGGAAGTCTCATCTCACTCATTCAGCATTAACGTGCTCCTGCTACTGCTTCAGGGGCCGTGTCCAAGCGCCAACAGAAGATGCAAATGATTGCAGAAAAGGTAAAAGTTTTGGATATGTTGAAGGAAGGGAACAGCTACACTGCTGCAGGACACCATTACGGCATCAATGAGTCCACGATTCTTTTTATTTAAAAAGGAGGAAAAGCATATAAGATCTACGGGCACAGTGTCCTTTAACCAGGGCGCAAAACGAGTTGCAAGTGGACGTGATAAGGCAGTAGTCTGGATGGAATCTGCTTTAGGGATTTGGATTGAAGAGTGATGGAAGAAGAATGACGGCGGTGCTAAACAGACGCCTGAAGAGGCTCCTTTAGAAGAGCTGTAACGCTCTCCTTTGTTGTGCAGTAAAATTAAACTCATTGTTATCGGACAAGTCGTCGTGTCATTGTTGGTGAGTAACCATAATTAATTATCTACGTACAGTACTTATTACATGTACATAGTTTAGAGTCACTGTACACACATTTTACTGTATACAATTTTTCTTGCATTGTACGTGTTTATTGCTGGTGGCTTGTCTGTCGTAATGGCTGTAACATATGTGATATCGGAGACGCTCGATATCTTTAAAATAATATTTAGGTTTTACTGTATATAAACTGTGTTTACATACATAATTTCAACGAATCTTACCTAATATCTAAGAGAATACAAAGGGTTTATGCTGTATAACTGTGTGGGAAATGTTTATAAGAGTGTGGGAGAGTTTATAAGGGCTTAAAATATATAAAAAGAACCATATGAACATATGGTTTCTACTTCGCCGATTTTCACCTTTCGCAGGGGGTTCTGGAATGCAACTCCCGCGATGGAGGAGGGATTACTGTACTTCAGAACTACAGTTATGTGTGGTCTTCAGATTTTGTGAGGCTCACAGTACGGAGGTGAAAAGATTAAAGTGAATTAAAGACCGTCGAAGTGAGACGCATTCAATCTGTCAAAGTGGTTACAGCTACGAAGGACAAGGAATTGTGGGAAGTCGAGGTGCAAAGCCCCGCCCATTGTCGTGTGCTATTTTCATGTTGAGAATTTGAAAATGACAATTCATTGAGCAGCAGGTGGCGCCAGTGCTTGTTTGTGTTTTACTTTTCATTTCTGCAGCTTCATTGCTGTTCAGGCTGAAAATGAAATTGCAAATGGGCTCATTTCATTTTATTTTTAATTTTTGCAGCATTCTTGCACGGAGACATTGAAAATGAAGTAGCAAAAGACATTGCATTTTCATTTTATAATTTTTCATTTTCATTTCTTTTTTTTTTTTTGTGCAGAAAATAGTAAGATAGCCACTGCTAAAATATCTAAACAAGGATAAGAGGCTTTCCTAGGCCAGGAACGGCTGCAAGTCTCAGTGTCCTGTGAAATTAAAGCACAGCGTAATAAAGCCATTGGAGAGATGAAGCCGTTAAGGGGGATTGGGATTTTTGGGTGGCAGCCCCATTTCATGGAATGGTCTCCTCTTTTACATTTGCTCTTTTGATATTTTTTAAATCTCAATTCAAATTTTTTCTTTTCACATTGACATAAGGACATGTTTGAAGATGGTGGTGTGGTATTTTTATTATAGCCTTTGTGACCACTAGGGTGCATTGCAGCACCCCACACACAAGTCCCGCTACGTTACAATGGTTTATTTTGATAAATACCTCACAAAGAACTCCTCTTTTCCTCTCTCCTTCCACTCCCCCAGGCGAGTGTTGTCCCCCAGGCCCCCCGACCCCGGAGAGACTTATGTTGGACCCAGTAGTCATTTGCCAGGGCACAGTCTGATGGAGCCACTTTACGGATCAAGAGGAAGTCCTGAAAAGAAGGGATCATTGTGAACCCCTGCAGCAGGGCTGACTCATAGCACTACAACTCCCATCATGCCCTGCAGGTGTCCATATGGTTACTGAGGTCCTGGTATGCTGCCATCTAGCAGATGGGGCTGTGGGGTAATAACATTCCAAAATAGGAGCCTTCCCCCCCCACTGCTCCTTTGTCTTGTCCTTCCATCCAGGTAAGGGTCCCATACCCATCCTGGACGGGATGCCAGGTAATCCTGCCTGGGACTTACAGCTTTTAATGGTTTGGTAAGATTTGTGTTTATGTTTTACTTATTTGTGTGTGTGTGTGTGTGTGCTCTGCGGTGGGCTGGTGCCCTGCCCAGTGTTTGTTTCCTGCCTTGCGCCCTGTGTTAGCTGGGATTGGCTCCAGCAGACCCCCGTGACCCTGTAGTTAGGATATAGCGGGTTGGATAATGGATGGATGGATGTTATGTTTAATACATGTGTTGATTTTATTCAGAAGATATTTTTATTTTGACTTTCTGTAGAGCACTTTGGTCAACATTTCTTGTGGTTAAATTATAAATGTAAATTATAAATAAGATATCAATGTACTAATTATGATAGCAATACGCAGTACAGTGTTAGGCACACTTTGTTCCCGCGCTGCTTTTACTCCGGCTGACAGTTTGTAAGTAATCAATAAAAACTGGGACACCTGCAGGAATTGTTAGCATTAACTTTCAAGGCTTCATTCACGTGCAGTCCTGCAGAGAAGCCGTACGTTGTTAACCCATTTCTTATTCTATGAGAAAGGCCGTTTTGTTCAACTCCAAACACTATGGGATTATTCAGTTTTTGGTAACCTAAACTGTCTTGTTATTTTAACATTAGCTGGTTTACTGCTTACATTTGTAACATTTTAGGGTATTCACTGGACTTGAACTGTCCATATTACAATACAAGCTGGAAACATGGGAGTGTTCTAAAACTTTTCAACGGGAAGAGTATAAACAGAGATGGATTTTAGGCTGCCCTGTCAGATTTTAATGAACTTCTACACATCCGCCATTCAAAGTGTCCTGACTGAAAGACACACCTGCCTGGTGTGGAATCTGCAAGGCTCCCCGGACAGTGGTGGGGTCCACTGAACACATCACTGGGTGGGCACTTCAAGGACATCTGCACCAAGTGATGTAGTGGTGACCACAGGGGTCAGTGCTGGGGCTGCTGCCTGTTTTTAATACATAGAAATGATCTGGACAGGAATAGTAGTACTAGGGTGTTACATGTACAGTGTTAGCCATTATGAATGGAGTGAGAAGTCAAGCAAATTGACAACTAGAAAGATTACAATATGCAAGCTTTTGATGCAACTCAGGCAAGAAGGGGTGATAGATAGATAGATAGATAGATAGATAGATAGATAGATAGATAGATAGATAGATAGATAGATAGATAGATAGATAGATAGATTAATAATCCCAACGGGAAATTCACATACTCCAGCAGGAATAGAAAGAACAAACTGGTGAAGCTGGCAGAGGATACCAAGATAGGTGGATTGGCAGATAATCTGTAATCCGTTAAATCATCACAGAAAGATTTGAACAGCATACAATCTTGGGCAGACTTGTGGCAGATGAAATTTAATGTCAGTAAATGTAAAGAATTACACATAGGAAGTAAAAATGTGAGGACTGAATACACAATGGGAGGTCAGAAAATCGAGAGTCCACCTTATGAGAAGGATTTAGGAGTCGTAGTGGACTCTAAGCTATCAACTTCCAGACAGAGTTCAGAAGTCATTAAGAAGGCTAACAGAATGTCAGATTATATAGCGCCTTGATGTGTGGAATACAAGTCACAGGAAGTTTTGCTCAAGCTTTATAACACACTGGTGAGGCCTCATCTGGAGTATTGGGTGCAGTTTGGGCCTTCAGGCTACAAAAAGGACATAGCAGCAGTAGAGAAGGTCCAGAGAAGAGTGACTAGGCTGATTGCAGGGCTACAGGGGATGAGTTATGAGGAAAGATTGAAGGAGTTGAAAGTTTTAACAGCTTAATGTCAGTAAATGTAAAATATTACACATAAGAAGTAAAAATGTTAGGTTTGAATACACAGTGGGAGGTCTGAAAATCAAGAGTACACCTTATGAGAAGGATTTAGCTATCGACTTCTAGACAGTGTTCAGAAGCCATTAAGAAGGTTAACAGAATGTGAGGTTATATAGCGCCTGGATGTGTTGAGTACAAGAGCAAGGTTATGCTGAACATTTATAACACACTGGTGAGGCCTCAGCTGGAGTATTGGGTGCAGTTTGGGTCTCCAGCCTACAAAATGGACATAGCAGCACAAGAGAAGGTCCAGAGAAGAGCGACTAGGCTGATTCAGGGGCTACAGGGGATGAGTTAGGAGGAAAGATTAAAATTAGTCTAAGCAAATGATTAAGAGGAGACCTGACTGAAGTGTTTAAAATTATGAAGGGAATTAGTCCAGTGGATCAAGACTGTGACTTTAAAATGAGTTCATCAAGAACACGAGGACACAGTTGGAAACTTGTTAAGGGGAAACTTCTCACAAACATTAGGAAGTTTTTCTTCTTAGACACATGGAATATGAGACCAAGTAGTGTGGTAGACAGTAAGACTTGAAGGACTTTCAAAACTCGACTTGATGTTTTTTTAGAAGAATTAAGCGGAGAGGACTGGAGAGCTTTGTTGGGCTGAATGGTCTCTTCTCGTCCAGATTGTTCTAATTCTGAAATTAGGAAGGAGAAAAAGTTACATCTGTGACTAAATGAGACAATCTTGCACAATGTCGTCTTCTTCTTTCGGCTGCTCCTGTTAGGGGTCGCCACAGCGGATCATCATCTTCTTCCATATCTTCCTGTCCTCTCCATCTTGTTCTGTCACACCCATCACCTGTATGTCCTCTCTCGCCACATCCATAAACCTTCTCTTAGACAATCTTGCACAATGTAAAAAAAAAGAAAAATGTTGAACCAGGGCAAAAGAAAATGATTGCAGAACATCAGCCATCCCAGCAGTGGCCTGTTGTCTATGCTGCGATTAAAGAAACAAAAGCGACTGTGGGGGTGCATCTGGCCACAGTCCATCCACAGCCTAAATGAGGACAGCATCTGGAGCTACATGAGGCCCTACTGTTAATTCTCACATGTCATGTGTGTGTATGCTTATATTAAGTAACATACTGTATATATAAAACAATATTAATATAATGTTCACCACTGCTGCTACGGAATTTATTGTTTGCTGTCTGTTTTTCAATTCTGGACAAAGGTTAGTTCAATGCTGAAAAAGTAAGAAGGTTAAAGGCACACCGTTTTGGCTGTACAGCCTTTAGAGTTTTCCTTCTAATGCACAATTTTGCAGTTTACCATTTAGCACTTCACTAACATGTTGCACGGTGTGTAAATGTATGTGACAAATAAAATTTGACCTGCTTATAGCGTTTAACAATGGCGTCGTCATTTTTAAAAATGTAGTGCTGTTTCCACCCGGTTTCGAACCGGGGACCTTTCGCGTGTTAGGCGAACGTGATAACCACTACACTATGGAAACTACCGATAAACTTAACGACTGATCGGCGACTGTTCGAAATGAAATACAAGACATGTTTCTTTAGGAAGATATTCAGTTTGTCAGTTACACCAAGGCAACCAATCAGCGATTAAACGAGCCATGCGCGGACTAATCAGCAGTGTTTGTTACCGGGCGGTCCTTCGCAAGCAACCAATCGCAGACGACAGACTCTGCTCTACAACTTGGACCTCAACACGACGCGGTCATTTCAAAGCCGCCAGCCCTGGGCAGGGTGCCCGTGTCCCGCAGAGATCCGTTGTCCTGCCCATGTTATTCGTCGGAGGCATGTATTCTTTTCTATTACATTTCAAATGTGAACTGAAAGGCGACTCAATTCTCTGTCGTCGCGCCGTTTTCTCCTAAATACGCATTAGTGCCGAAAGAAGCGAAAAGTCCATGCGAGGAGATTACATTTTAAGGTTCTCCTAATCTCGTACCCATCACGGATGTGATTATCGTGTTAAACGGAATATTTGAAAATAAAGCTGTTTCCACCCGGTTTCGAACCGGAGACCTTTCGCGTGTTAGGCGAACGTGATAACCACTACACTATGGAAACTCCCGATGAACGAGTGATCGGCGACTGTTCGAAATGAAATACAAGCCATGTTTCTTTAGGAAGACATTGAGTTTGTCAGTTATACCAAGGCAACCAATCAGCAATTAAACGAGCCATGCGCGGACTAATCAGCAGTGTTTGTTACCGGGCGGTCCTTCGCAAGCAACCAATCGCAGACGACAGACTCTGCTCTACAACTTGGACCTCAACACGACGCGTTCGTTTCAAAAAGCCGCTGTAAAAAAAGTCGTTGGGTAGCCGCCAGCCCTGGGCAGGGTGTCCGTGTCGCGCAGAGATCCGTTGTCCTGCCCATGTTATTCGTCGGAGGCATGTAATCTTTTCTATTACATTTCAAATGTGAACTGAAAGGCGACTCAATTCTCTGTCGTCGCGCCGTTTTCTCCTAAATACGCATTAGTGCCGAAAGAAGCGAAAAGTCCATGCGAGGAGATTACATTTTAAGGTTCTCCTAATCTCGCACCCCATCACGAATGTGATTATCGTGTTAAGCGGAATATTTGAAAATAAAGCTGTTTCCACCCGGTTTCGAACCGGGGACCTTTCGCGTGTGAGGCGAACGTGATAACCACTACACTATGGAAACTGACATACGGCACCATTCTCACGTATCCACTTACAGACACCGCAATGTAGCGATAGCCAACGTGTTTTTTTCAGTTTAATTATTTATCCATGCATTGAAGGATGACGACTGACGGACATGCGACGTGATTTACTGTAAATTACCACAGTGCGCTAAAATTACGCCTTAGTGTGGGTACCTCTCCTAGAGAACTGACTACACCACTGCCACGCACTCACACTTTTATCTCCTCGTTTGTCGCTGTGAAGCACATTTTGACGCTTTCACACTCCACGCTGTTGCAGTTTATTTCCGCTGATTTCTTACTGCTTGATGCTGTTTTTTTGTTTTTTTAAGAGGAAGTGCCCATCTTAAACAGCTTTCTGTCCTCCAGTGCGCATCTTACTACTTTGTGCTCTCGCCTTCGCACTATACGAGGAGGCGGTTACTGTACGGAGAACCAATCCCCTGCGAGACCTACACGTCAATCATTTCTGAAACACCAATTCGTTTCCAAGAACGTCGTGCACGAAACAGCGCCGGCTAATCAGCTACCAGAGCGTAGAGCTGTCTGTCGATTGGCTTTTCTTTTACCGACAAACTGGACTGTTTGTGGGGGAGTGCGGTCAAGTTTGCGAAAAATCTAGGGACTTTATTTAAGAAAAAGTGTCTAGTGACATTTT
Organism: Erpetoichthys calabaricus; assembly: GCF_900747795.2. Taxonomy (NCBI): domain Eukaryota; kingdom Metazoa; phylum Chordata; class Cladistia; order Polypteriformes; family Polypteridae; genus Erpetoichthys; species Erpetoichthys calabaricus. The sequence continues at coordinate 21,311,803 of NC_041395.2, read as the reverse complement.
AAAATGACACAAGCGACTTTTCTTTTCTAAATTACAAATGGCCTGCGCTTGTACGAGACAAGACCGTTGCTCCGACGGAGCGGTGCCTTTTCTTCGTTTCAAACATGAAACGTTTACGCTAATAACATAGTCCAAAAGCGTGCGACTGACCCCTTTCTCATTTATACCAAATCTGCTCATTCTGCGTCAAGTCAATAACAAAAATGTGTTAAACACAGACGGTCCGTTCTTGCGTACTGTACTTAAAAGTACCGAGACATTTAAACAAAAGTTCTCGTTTGGCGTTGGTTGAAGATGTCCAATTATCAAAGTTATATTTTAAAAAGTAAAGAAAATGAGTCAAATTCAGGATGGTATTAATAAAGTATCTATCTTTCTATCTATCTAAACGTTTTGGTGACCTGGGAGATCAGCCTTACTGAGACCGTCACCTTTCTTTATTTTCAGATATTGTGTGATCGGCACAGATGAGCTGGTCATGTGGCACCTCGTTTTGTGTGTCATTATTGTTTGGCTGCTAATTAAAGAAAAAAAGAGACAACTAAGGGGTCTGACTCAAGTTAATTCAAATTAGGACAAAAAGAAATTAATTAGCAGCAAAAACAGGTCACTGATGAAGCAGAAGGTTAGAATGAAAACTTGCAGCCACTGCAGCCCACCAGGACCGGAGTTCAAAAACCCGTGCCCAATGGCATCGCTCTGAAGTACACTGTTGGCCCCTTTAGTGTTAAGAGTGAAGGGCAAACTGTCTTTACTGTGAGAAAGACTTCTATGTTAAATTGTGTGACAATAAGAAATAAAAGAGTCCATTCAAAAGCACATTGAACAGTCAAAACCATTTAAACTTCACAGCAATCCACACTACCATTCATAACCAAAATATGGATTGTCTTGCATTACTGTACTGAAATCGACTCTTTTAACATTCGCCCACAAGCAAATGTGTACTGACGTTTTATCTGAAAATGTATTTAATCAACGCTCTATAATCAACATCGTGAATTTTACTGCTCATCTCGTATGATTACAGGTAAGTTTAGTATATATGTGTTATATATGTGTGCTGTTTTTTCCTCTTAATTTTTTAAAATAATTTTATTTTATAAAGGAACATAGTATGCAGTCCAGCAAATAAAATATTCAGTTCTTATACAACAAATAACTTCAAAATCAATCCAGAAAAAAATCAGAGAATTAAAAAAAAAAACAGAACAGTTTGCCCAGGCGTGAGGCGTCCGTCTTCTTTATGCTGCCTCCCATCGTGATATACATTAATAACTTTAAAATTAGGGCTTTCTTTTTCTTTTTTTGCTTTGCACTGTATAGTTCTTTTTATTCTATTATTAGTAAATTTCATATCAATATATTTGTATGCACTATGATTTACTGAAACTCAAGTAAAACCTTTTTAGTTGGTCCCTTTCATTAAGGATATGCAAATAAAGAAATAACGACATCTAGCGACGTTTTGAGCATGCGTCGGAAACTTTCCCCATGTGGCGTGTCCTTTAAGAAGTGAGTGCGATTCTGCTGTTCTGTTCGCAGCACCTCACGGCTGGAATGTATTTGAGAATCCAAGCCGGGGGTGGGGGATGCAAAGACGTGTGTAAGCCAGAAGGCACTCTCTACGTTTCAATCGAATTTTTCCCGTTTTGCAACGGAGCTGCTTAAAGGTAACGATCGGAGCGAAAAGAAGAAAACAGCAGCCGCTAGACGGAGAGCAAAGTTACTCGGTTGTTGGGCGCAGCTGTTAACAACGACAAGCACCTGGTAAAGGAAAAGTTGTTTCCACCCGGTCTCGAACCGGGGACCTTTCGCGTGTTAGGCGAACGTGATAACCACTACACTATGGAAACTTCCACGAGATATTCTTTGCAGGCGTTTCCCCAATTGTAGTAAGGCGCACAGTTTCAGCCATTTTAAGTAGTCAGTTATATGAAGGGAACCAATCAGCTGCCAGATGAACCATGCACTAGCCAACCAGCAGCGCCCGTTTCCTGATGATTGTCCGTAAGCAACCAATCGCCTGCGTGGGGCGCCATGCGTCAACTGTTTACTCAGGACGCGGTCATATTGAAGCCGTTGTGAAAGAGGGGCGAGTGAGTCTGCTGGTATCACCGATTACAACTGTCTTATGTCTTACTACTTCGGATACCAATAGTGGGTGTTTTTAATGAGCATAGGAATTTGTAATTTCAAACGATAATAATGTTTTAGAATGGCCAGGTCAGTCAGTCTATTAAATGAACTAATATAATATATAATAACACAAGATCAAAGTCACCCAAACCAAATGTATTAAGATAAAAATTAATAGAATAAACACATATGAAGATAAAATAAACTTTTGTGTTTTCCTAAAGAGCTAGTAATTTGTTTAAAACGTGTAAAGCCAGCAATGATTTTACAGAAGTATGTAAACTGAATCCCCTTAAAACACATTTACAAAAAACTATTTTCCTATATTGACATTTTCTGTCCTTTTGTTTTGCCAAGAAAGATCGTGTCATATTAGCTTTACATTTACTCAAGTCTCAGATCTGTATTTAGTAAAAGTAACATGTTGGCATTTTCAGGCAGGGACAGTCCCTGGGTGAGCACACATAGCCATCAAGAGATAATTTAGCATCGTCTGCCCACCTGAAGGTCTCTGGACTCTTGAGTTATGTTTTAAAGCTTTAGAAGTTAATTACCAATTGTGATGGGTGGACCAGCATCCCAGCTGGACCCCATTCTCTTACCTGGCCGGAAGACCAGTATAATGGATGATCAGGACGGGACGTGTGACATTCCCCTTCTCATATAGGAGACAGGCATGGAGGGGCATTATGGCAGCTGGTGCACCGGGACTGGCATCCCAGCATCAATGGATGGGAATCCCTTACCCAGATGGGAGGCCAGCAGAGTGGATGGGCAGCCTGGATCGAGAGGCATCCTTTCCGGGATGATTAGCAGTCCCCTTCCTAGTCAGGAGGCCAGAAATGTGAGACAGTGGTGAGACAGTCTGCCATGCATAGGAACTTCCATCCATACACTGGGGGGTGGCACCTCTTATGGTGGGCCCCGGTATGCACTCCCACAGGGCAGCATGGGAGCTGCGGTCCCATATGGCTGTCCTGTTGAGTTTTGTGGGGGCCTTGAGATGATCTGAGTTTTGTGACATCCCACGTTATCCTGCTGGAAGTATACAGTACTGTGATCATGAAGGGATGGACATGGTCAGCAACAATACTCAGGTAGGCTGTGGCATTTACACGATGCTCAGTTGGTACTAAGGGGCCCAAAGTGTGAAAAGAAAATATCCCCCACATCATTATACCACCACCACCAGTAGCAGCAGCCTGAACCGTTGATACCAGGCAGGATGGGTCCATGCTTTCATGTTGCTGATGCCAAATTCTGAATGTCACTGCAGAAATCGAGACTCATCAGACCAGGTGACGTTTTTCCAATCTTCTGTTGTCGCCCGTGTGAATTGTAGCCTCAATTGGCTGTTCTTAGCAGACAGGAGTGTCACCTGGTGTGGTCTTCCGCTGCTGTAGCCCACCTGCTTCAAGGTTTGACGTGTTGTGTGTTCAGAGAGGGTCTTCTGCACACCTTGGTTATAACAAGTGCTTATTTGAGTTGCTGTTGCCTTTCTATCAGCTCAAACCAGCCTGGCCTCCACTAACCTCTGGCATCGACAAGGCATTTTTGCCCAGAGAACTGCCGCTCACTGATGTTTTCCCTTTTTCAGACCATCCTCTGTAAACCCTAGAGATGGCTGTGCGTGCAAATCCCGGTAGATTAACAGTTTCTGAAATACTCAAAGCAGCCTGCCTGGCACCAACAGCCGCGCCACGTTCAAAGTCACTTCAGTCTCCTTTCTTCTTCCCCATTCTGAACTTCAGTGGGTCGTCTTGACGATGTCTACAGGCCTAAAAACATTGAGTTGCTGTCGTGTGATTGGTTGATTAGAGATCTGCATTAACAAGCAGTTGAACAGGTGTACCTAATAAAGTGGCCGGGGGAGTGTTCAGTCATGTGGCGATTTACAGCCCACTGAGGTGAGACCATTCATACGTAAAAAAAAAAAACAATGGGGGGCATAATGTTCTAGAAATGACCAACACCGGGCACTATGGGCTGGAAAGGCCTCACCCCTTGTTTATCACGTACTTGTGGCCACGCTGCCAGCCATGATACTCTGCATAGAAGCAGTGAGAGAAGTGGTGGTGGATCTGCAGAGGTAGCCGTGTACTGAGGTTGACACCAACAAATGGCCACAGACTAGCACTATAGGATACTGTCATATGAAAAAGTTCGGGACCCCCTCTCAGCCTGCATAATAATTGACTCTCCTTTCAACAATAAAGATAACAGAGGTATGTCTTGGGTGGCACGGTGGCGCAGTGGGTAGCGCTGCTGCCTCGCAGTTGGGAGATCTGGGGACCTGGGTTCGCTTCCCGGGTCCTCCCTGCGTGGAGTTTGCATGTTCTCCCCGTGTCTGCGTGGGTTTCCTCCCACAGTCCAAAGACATGCTGGTTAGGTGGATTGGCGATTCTAAATTGGCCCTAGTGTGTGCTTGGTGTGTGGGTGTGTTTGTGTGTGTCCTGTGGTGGGTTGGCACCCTGCCCAGGATTGTTTCCTGCCTTGTGCCCTGTGTTGGCTGGGATTGGCTCCAGCAGACCCCCGTGACCCTGTGTTCGGATTCAGCGGGTTGGAAAATGGATGGATGGATGAGGTATGTCTTTCATTTCCTAGGAACATCTGAGCACTGCGGTGTTTTCTGAACAAAGATTTTTAGTGACGCAGTATTTAGTTGTCTGAAATTAAATCAAATGTGAAAAACTGGCGGCGCACAAATGTGGGTCCCCTTGTCATTTTACTGATTGGAATGCCTGTCACTGCTCAATGCTGATGACTTACAACACCAAAATTGGTTGGATGAGCTCGTTAAGCCTTGAACTTCATAGACAGGTGTGTCCAATCAGGAGATATAAAGGTATTTAAGGTGGTCAATTACAAGTTGTGCTTCCTTCCCTTTGACTCTCCTCTGAAGAGTCACAGCATGGGATCCTCCTACACAACACAATGTCATCAGCACATTGTTTGGGTCTTTCACCCCAAACATCAACACATCCATAGGCAGATCAAAGAGGCCAGGACATCAAGAAGAACCCTGGTACAGACCTCCTCTAACTGGGGTCTTGTCTGTTACCCCAACACTGCTTTTAACCCGAGTCCTCACTCCCCCTCATACACATCCTAGACCAGGGGTGGGCAGCGCCAGTCCTGGAGGGCCACAGCGGCTGCAGGTTTTTGATAGATAGATAGATAGATAGATAGATAGATAGATACTTTATTAATCCCAAGGGGAAATTCACATACTCCAGCAGCACCTTACTGATACAAAAAACAATATTAAATTAAAGATTGATAATAATGCAGGTAAAAACAGACAATAACTTTATAAAATGTTAACGTTTACCCCCCCGGGTGGAATTGAAGAGTCGCATAGTTTGGGGGAGGAACGATCTTCTCAGTCTGTCACTGAAGCTGCTCCTCTGTCTGGAGATGATCCTGTTCAGTGGATGCAGTGGATTCTCCATGATTGACAGGAGCCTGCTCAGCGCCAATCGCTCTGCCACAGATGTCAAACTGTCCAGCTCCATGCCTACAATAGAGCCTGCCTTCCTCACCAGTTTGTCCAGGCGTGAGGTGTCTTTCTTCTTAATGCTGCCTCCCCAGCACACCACCACGTAGAAGAGGGCGCTCGCCACAACCGTCTGATTGAACATCTGCAGCATCTTATTGCAGATGTTGAAGGACGCCAGCCTTATAAGGAAGTATAGCCAGCTCTGTCCTTTCTTACACAGATCATCAGTATTGCCAGTCCAGCTAAGTGTCTTAATGAGAAGTTGCTGATTGCTGAGGAAGCACTTATTGCTCAAGTGACATTGTAGTGGTCTCGCTTGTTAAGGTTCCCCACCCTTAATTGCTTATTTCAGTCTTAAACAGCCACAGGCACCATTTTAATGGCTCCTTGTTAGCAATAAGATGCAAATGACAAAGCAGCCAGCAGTTCTCCGTCTAGCGTGTTTCCATTTCCACCTCTGTGTGTTCATCCTGCACTGTTTGGTTTAATAAAACACTTAAGAGAAAAATGTGACCGACTGAAAATGATCCATTTTAGGCTTCAAATCATTTGGAAAGGAACAACTCTACGATATATGAACCTAACATTGCAGACTAACAAGCCATAAAGTTATTGAATCACTAGGGGGCTTCGCCGGCCGACCCCTCCCCCCCCTTCCCCCCCACCAGTGCTACGCTCGCATTGTGAAAAGGGAGGCTGAACGTTGCTCCTCCGAAACCCCCTCTTAAACGGCGATACAATGGGAAACAAATACAGCTGCTTTTTTATTTACCTCCTCTTTGCTCGATTGGCTGCTGGCTTGCTGCTGCCATACTGCGTGATCTTCGAACGTTTAAAAGCCTGTACAGCGGCTGTTTAAGGTTTCTTTATTTAGTCATGTTTACACAAGAAAACATGAAATTTGCCTTCTCAGTTGCATCTAATAACAGACAGAATGAAATAAAACAGACAAATAGAAACAAGAAAGGTTAAGGTAAGGCAGTTAGATAATACATATTTACACTAAAAAAAGGTTACAGGATATATATCAACAACCTTAATCATTATCTCCGATATTTCTTATAGAAAAGTCATATGGCACTAGAAAGAAAGGAGTTTCTGGAGCGATTTGTGTGGGTTTTCAAAGTGACTGTCCTTCCTGATTTACTGAACTTTAGTTCCACATGTAATGGATGTCTCTCATCAGTTGAGATGATTTCCAGTTTCTTTAACATTGCCCTCTGACACACACACACTAGACAAATAATCTGTCCTTCTCTTTGTCTCACTGCCTTGTCTCTCTTCTCCCCCAGACATCCTCAAACACTAGGTGGTCTCTTTTCACTGTTCTGTTATTTCACCGAGTAATAATTTCCGTTTGCTTGCACTAATCTATCTATCTATCTATCTATCTATCTATCTATCTATCTATCTATCTATCTATCTATCTATCTATCTATCTATCTATCTATCTATCTATCTATCTATCTATCTATCTATCTATCTAATGCTTGTATCTTATTACAGATGTCAAACTGTCCAGCTCCGTGCCTACAATAGAGCCTGCCTTCCTCACCAGTTTGTCCAGGCGTGAGACGTCCCTCTTCTTTATGCTGCCTCCCCAGCACACCACCGCGTAGAAGAGGGCGCTCGCCACAACTGTCTGATAGAACATCTGCAGCATCGTATTGCAGATGTTGAAGGACGCCAGCCTTCTAAGGAAGTATAGTCGGCTCTGTCCTCTCTTGCACAGAGCATCAGTATTGGCAGTCCAGTCTAATTTATCATCCAGCTGCACTCCCAGGTATTTATAGGTCTGCACCCTCTGCACACAGTCACCTCTGATGATCACGGGGTCCATGAGGGGTCTGGGCCTCCTAAAATCCACCACCAGCTCCTTGGTTTTGCTGGTGTTCAGGTGTTTATGGTTTGAGTCACACCATTTAACAAAGTCCTTGATTAGGTTCCTATACTCCTCCTCCTGCCCACTCCTGATGCAGCCCACGATAGCAGTGTCATCAGCGAACTTTTGCACGTGGCAGGACTCCGAGTTGTATTGGAAGTCTGATGTATATAGGCTGAACAGGACCGGAGAAAGTACAGTCCTCTGCGGCGCTCCTGTGTTGCTGACCACAATGTCAGACGTGCAGTTCTGAGACACACATACTGAGGTCTGTCTGTAAGATAGTCCACAATCCATGCCACCAGGTATGAATCTACTCCCATCTCTGTCAACTTGTCCCTAAGGAGCAGAGGTTGGATGGTGTTGAAGGTGCTAGAGAAGTCTAGAAACATAATTCTTACAGCACCACTGCCTCTGTCCAAGTGAGAGAGGGATCAGTGTAGCATATAGATGATGGCATCCTCCGCTCCCACCTTCTCCTGGTATGCGAACTGCGGAGGGTCGAGGGCGTGGCGAACCTGTGGCCTCAGGTGGTGAAGCAGCAGCCACTCCATGGTCTTCATCACATGTGACATCAGGGCGACAGGCCGAAAGTCATTCAGCTCACTATGACATGATACCTTTGGGACTGGGGTGATACAAGATGTTTTCCAAAGCCTCGGGACTTTGCTGAATCTTTTAAATGAGGTCCGTGAGATGTGTGTTTAATGACTTTGTACCATAATTCAGGAGAGGTTTCTCTGTTTGGAATTTCAGCACAGACAAAACGATCGACATCAACAGCAGTTAATAATTTTTTTTGCAAAGTAACTAATAAATGCATGTGAGGTAAACTCCGTTTTTGAAATTCTCTGACTTAAACTTCAAAGCCTTACAATATTTACATACTTCTGACATATCACCTACTGTATGTCCATATATTCGATCTCTATTCGCCTTTTCGTTATTTCTCCGAGTAATAATTTCTCTTTGTTTGCGCTAACGCGATGTTTACTTTCTTTGTTTTGACACTGTCGTTTTTTTCTGCTTTCATATTCTGTATCTTGCTCTGCATGTCTTTTGAATTTCACTGTTTTCATATCTCTAACCTGCTCTGCATGTGTTCGGCCCCCTTTGTTTTTTAACCTCTTTATGACGTTTTACTTTGTTTTCTACTCTTTCTCTTTTATTTCTGACCTCACTTTGTCCTGCTATTTTTTCACTTACACCTGGTCCGTGGTGATTATTTTCCCTGTTTTCGAGTAATAATTTCCTTTTGTTTGTGCTAATTCGATCTTTACTTTCTATTTTTCTGATACTGTAGCGACCTCCGTGTCCGGCTCGAAAAGAGAAGTAAAAAAAAAAAACCAGACAGACGTAGTAAAGTCTCACAAACTTTTTACTTGAACAATCAAGAAAAAGAACGCTGAGTTTATAACCTCTAACAAAACCTTCTAGCACCCTCTCCAACCCCTCGTCCCATCACATCAATCAATACCCCGCTGTCAGTCTTCCGTGCTGTACTCCGCCCTCCCTCAATCAAACCTAACAGTCACTCAAAACAAAAACAAAAAAAAGCCTTCCACCTGGCTGGGACGCTACAATACTTTCAAATTTTCCTGCTTTCATATTCTTTAACTTTCTCCACATGTGTATCGCGCCATCATTTTTTTTGACCCTTTCGAATTCCACTGATTTCATAATCTCTAACCTGCTCTGCATGTGTATAACGCCAACGTTTGTGAACGTCTTTATGAAGTTCTACTTTGTCTTTTAAGTCTGAGCCTTGACTGGATGTGCTTTTTTTTCCAGTTCCACTTGTTCCGGGCTGATTATCTATCCATCCATCCTCTTCCGCTTATCCGAGGTCAGGTCGCGGGGGCAGCAGCTTGAGCAGAGAAGCCCAGACTTCCCTCTCCCTGGCCACTTCTTCTAGCTCTTCCGGGAGAATCCCGAGGTGTTCCCAGGCCAGCCGGGAGACATAGTCCCTCCAGCGTGTCCTGGGTCTTCCCCGGGGCCTCCTCCCGGTTAGATGTGCCCGGAACACCTCACCAGGGAGGCGTCCAGGAGGCATCCTGATCAGATGCCCGAGCCACCTCATCTGACTCCTCTCGATGCGGAGGAGCAGCGGCTCTACTCTGAGCCCCTCCCGGATGACTGAGCTTCTCACCCTATCTTTAAGGGAGAGCCCAGACACCCTGCGGAGGAAACTCATTTCAGCCGCTTGTATTCGCGATCTCGTTCTTTCGGTCACTACCCATAGCTCATGACCATAGGTGAGGGTAGGAACATAGATCAACTGGTAAATTGAGAGCTTTGCCTTGCGGCTCAGCTCCTTTTTCACCACGACAGACCGATGCAGAGCCCGCATCACTGCGGACGCCGCACCGATCCGCCTGTCGATCTCACGCTCCATTCTTCCCTCACTCGTGAACAAGACCCCGAGATACTTGAACTCCTCCACTTGAGGCAGGATCTCGCTCCCAACCCTGAGAGGGCACTCCACCCTTTTCCGGCTGAGGACCATGGTCTCGGATTTGGAGATGCTGATTCCCATCCCAGCCGCTTCACACTCGGCTGCGAACCGATCCAGAGAGAGCTGAAGATCACGGCCTGATGAAGCTGATTATTACTTTCCTTATTTTATGAATTTGCACCTCGATTGTTCTTTTTCTTTTTTGCATTTTTTTCTCTCCAACGCTTTTAAGTCTCTTTTCTCTGTGCTGCTCTTTCTTCTTTGCTTAGTCGACGACGTTTCATTTTTAATGTGTTGTCCTTATACGCTTTATATGCGCTGAGAGACCTGGATCTGTGTGTGCTCAAAGCCTTGACATGACTGAGTGTGTTGCTGCCCGTGGTCTTATTTGGTTGTGAGTAGGGTGTGTCTTGCAAGAATCTCAAGTTCTACGTCCCCGCGAGACGATCCTGAGTCAATCTCTTGGCACAAAGTTTCATGTTTAAGGTCCCCGTGAGACCCTCCGTGGCCAATCTCTTTAGTCTCACAGGTCTTTTAAGTGTCTTCCGTGATCTTCACGTGAAGATCACATCTCATCTCCCTAGTCATTCTCTCCTAGGATTGTTTTTTTATAATAGAGAGATTATAATTATTATTTTCTTAACTAAGGCATTACCATAATATATATACATCATTTAATTTAATAAGTTAAATTGAAAACTTAACATAATGACAACATTCAGTGAAACTGAGACTATAATCCATCCATTTTCCAACCTGCTGAATCCGAACACAGGGTCACGGGGGTCTGCTGGAGCCAATCCCAGCCAACACAGGGCACAAGGCAGGAACCAATCCTGGGCAGGGTGCCAACCCACCGCAGCTGAGACTATAATGATTATCTTTAAATATGAATGTTTACCCATAATTCCTATCTACTGTATGCTCGTGTACACAAATAATGCAGTCTACTTCTTATTATTATTTCAGATGCTCCTGTTAGGGGTTGCCACAGCGGATCTTCTTCCTCCATATCTTTCTGTCCTCGTCATCTTGTTCTGTTACACCCATCACCTGCATGTCCTCTCTCACCACATCCAGAAACCTTCTCTTAGGTCTTCCTCTTCTCCTCTTCCCTGGCAGCTCTATCCTTAGCACCCTTCTCTCATACATACCCAGCATCTCTCCTCTGCACATGTCCAAACCAACACAATCTCGCCTCTCTGACTTTATCTCTCAGCCATCCAACCTGAGCTGACCCTCTAATGTCCTCATTTCTAATCCTGTCCATCCTTGTCACACTCAGTGCAAATCTGAGCATCTTTAATTCTGCCACCTCCAGCTCTGTCTCCTGCTATCTGGTCAGTGCCACCATCTCCAACCCATATAACATAGCTGGTCTCACTACCGTCCTGTAGACTTTCCCTTTCACTCTTGCTGATACCCATCTGTTACAAATCACTCCTGACACTCTTCTCCACCCATTCCACCCTGCCTGCACTCTGCTTCTTCACTTCTCTTCCACAATTTCCATTACTCTGTATTGTTGATCCCAAGTATTTAAACTCATCCACCTTCACCAACTCTACTCCCTGAATCATCCTCACCATTCCACTGACCTCCCTCTCATTTACATAAATGTATTCTGTCACGGTGGTCCTACTTACCTTCATTCCTCTCCTCTCTAGATCATATCTCCACCTCTCCAGGGTCTCCTCAACCTGCTCCCTACTATCGCTACAAATCACAATGTCATCAGCAATCATTATAGTCCACGGGGACTCCTGTCTAATCTCGTCTGCCAACCTGTCCATCACCATTGCAAATAAGAAAGGGCTCAGAGCCGATCCCTGATGAAATCCCACCTCCGTCACTCCTACCACAGACCTCACCACAGTCACACTTCCCTCGTACATATCCAAAAAACGCACAACCTCTTTAGCTCAGCATATGTTTTTTGATGATGGTGACAGGCTACATATTATTATTATCATCCATCCATTCATCCATCCATCCATTATCCAACCTGCTATATCCTAATACGGGTTCACGGAGGTCTGCTGGAGCCAATCCCAGCCAACACAAGGCGCAAGGCAGGAAACAAACCCCGGGCAGGGCGCCAGCACACCGCAGGGCACACACACCAAGCACATACGGACAATTTAGAATCCCCAATGCACCTAACCTGCATGTCTTTGGACTGTGGGAGGAAACCGGAGCATCTGAAGGAAACCCATGCAGAGACGGGGAGAACATGCAAACTCCATGCAGGGAGGACCCAGGAAGCGAACCCAGGTCTCCTAACTGCGATGCAGCAGCGCTATTATTATTATTATTTTCTTAACTAAGGCATTACCATAATATATACATGTCATTTAATTTAATAAAATAAATTGAAAATTTAACATAATGACAACATTCAGTGAAACTGAGACTATAATGATTGTCTTTATATAGGAATGTTTACCCATAATTCCTATTCACTGTATGCTCGTGTATGCAAATAATGCAATCTACTTTTCCAAAAAATGCACAAGCTCTTTAGGGCGCCCAGAGCAAATCTCACAAATGACGGCGAGCAACAGAGCACGATATTTGCTAAGTTTTAACACAAGTCTTAGTGTAGGTCCATTTGGGAGACGGTCATAGTTTGGTTTATTTCGGCTTTTAGCAGTTCACTGCAGAGTGACAGTCCAGCTGCCGTTTTGATCGTTTCGTTTTATTTCGCCAGGTCTGTCTCTTGGATTATTATTATGGGCATGGCCGTCATCGTTGTTGTTGTTGTTGTTCGTGTTATTGTCGGACTGTGTAGGTTGTCAGACTTTACTGTAAGACCGAACATCGCTAGTGTGCGAAAATAACATGAAACAATATAATAGGACATTCGCTTTGAATCCGAGTATTCGTAGGTCTGCACTGTGCTGTGCAGAGTGCGGACAGAGCAGACGTACAACAGAAACATTTCTTTGTGTTCCGGTCCGGACAGATTTTCTAAACAAAATAAAAAGGAATATCCACGTGGGGCTGCAGTGATGCGTCATGACCACTAGAGGGCATGGCTGTCTAGACCGCCTATGCCCAGAAACGGCCCTGACTGCGCTAATATTAAACGTAATACGAGCAATGGTTTACACTGGCCTTCACTTCTGTGCGCATATGTAACACTGAATTACAAGTCAAGTAAAGGTATGTAAATATAAGTCTCCATAAATCAATAAGTCGCCATAAAATTGTGAATTTCCCATTGGGATTAATAAAGTATCTATCTATCTATCTATCTATCTATCTATCTATCTATCTATCTATCTATCTATCTATCTATCTATCTATCTAAAAATAAAGTCACCTCAGAATTAGGTGATGTTAAAACTGGTGCCCCTAAGTGATCACTGCTATTTTTAATATTTGTAAATATCTGGATAGGAATACAGAATAAAGAACAAGCTGGTGAAGATTGCCCACACTTGGTAGCTAATCTGCAGTCGGTGGAATCATGAAAAAGGGACCCGGGCAGAATTCGGATTTGAGCAGATTTGTGGCAAATGAATGTACATGAATGTAAAGTACGGTCCTTAAAAAACAAAGATGTTCTTTAGAGGAATGGCATAGGAGAACAATTTTTAGTTTCCTAAAGAATCATCCAAATGGGGGTTCCAGAAAAATATACCATTTATTTAGATCATATACAAATAATAGCAGATTTATAAAATACCACTGGGTTCCTGGCTTTTAAAGGAATCACACTGGTAAATTTCACGCTTTCGGTTGTATTCTGATAGCTAGCGCACTACACATGTAAGATTTCTTACTTTTCCATATATTAGGAACCTTTACAAAGCCCAAAGAGCCAATTTCATATAAATAGCGGGAAAGTGGTTGTTATCAAGCGATGGTTCTATGGAGAACCCCACGAACCCAGTATAGTGCCATTTACGAACTTGCATTATTATTATTATTATTATTATTATTAAATGTGAATTTCCCCTTGGGATTAATAAAGTATCTATCTATCTATCTATCTATCTATCTATCTATCTATCTATTAAGAGTGTATTTCGCACGCCTGAGAGAAGCAGACAAGTGCCCAGGTCGTGCGGCTGGCAGTAGGATGTCGATGTTATTAGATGAGGAACTGGGTGAATGATGGGACTGGCGAGCTTGTCTTGATGTGCCCATCACAATTTCCAGGATTCGAGCAGGCTTTCCGGTCACCTTCCAGGCGGCATTCTGGATTTCCGTTCGTGACTGTTTACGAGTGCGCGTCAGCTCCTTCAAATGGGAAAGTGAAAGACTCAGAAGGCTGGAGCGCAGCCTGCCGGTGGGCGGGGTGAAAGGTGGTGGCCCCGCCCCGTACGCCCTGCCCTGCCTTGCCTTTCTGTCATTCGCACTAAAAGAAAGCGACATTTTTCCTCAGGGGGGCACGGCAGCTGAAGCACGGACAGACATCTGGACGGGCTGGTGAGGACAACTGCGACACCCAAGTAAGTAATCTCTTGTTGTACGCATAGCGCCTTCACGAGGCGCTCACACGTGCGCGCACGTGGAAAAAGAAAGACGCGCATCGGCAACTGTTTTCACTTTTAAGTACTTTTGACTCTGCGGCGGGAGTTTTTCGTCCGTTTTGGAAGTGTCATTGGCCAACCCGCTTTGCCCTGAACGGGGTCACGGGGGTTGTTAGTGTCTATCCCACCTAGCATAGGGCGCAAGGCAGGAGCAAACTCTGGACACAACACCACAACAAACACGCACCTCTTAACCTGCATGTCTTTTGCCTGTGGAAGGAAACGGGAACACCCAAAAAAAAAAAAAATCTCACGCACACACGGAGAGAACATTAAAGCTCCTGGGATGCGCTGTCACTGTGACACCGTGTCACCCCTCCAAGTGTTTGTGGTGGATTTCACTTTAATTCATCCGCTGGACGGTGGCCGCACAACGCTAAGGACGTGGGTTTGATTAACAGCCCGCTACTTGCAATATTTTTAGCCATCCGGTTGTGTCCGACCATAGTGTGGGTGATTAGATACTGTATTTACTTACCTTCCTATTTATGCATGTATTTATTTAAAGAGCTTCTGTAAAAAGCCGAATTTCCCTCTGGGGACAAAAAAAGTTCTCTCGATGAGTGTTTGTGTAGGATAATCCATGTACAGTACTGTGATTTTTGGCCAAAGATTGTTATCTATCTATGGCGACTTACAACATTTGAAATACCACTGGTTCAGTTTAGTTCAGTGGTTCTCAACCCTAGGGGGGCGCGAAGTAACAAAAAGGGGGGCGCGAAGATGTGAAAAAAAGAAAACAAGAATCAAAAATATGAAAAATACATCTATTGAAACCAAAACAAATTAACTTAAACTACATTCTGACAGTAGAAAAATAAACATAGAGTTAGATAAATGTCGATAAAAGTTAAGTATGTATAATAAAATATGCATCTGTGATGTATCATTAATTAAAAAAGAACAAATTGGTATTAGTGGGCTCCTTTCAAAAAAAAAATGTAAGGGGGGGGGGGGGGGGGGGCGCGCGATTAAAACTGTTATGAAAACTCACAAATACTTAAAGGTTGAGAAACGCGGAATTAGTTTGTTTCTCCAATTCCAGCACAGGCAGGTGAAGAGATGGTCACACAGTTCCAGGGTTTAAACTCACAACCTCAGGGTTTGAAGTCCAAAGCCTTAACCACTGTGCCACACTGCATGGTATTCGCTGGCACCGCTAAACTTTGTCTTTATTTTATACAACAGCACTTTAAGTGGATCAGGCACTTGTCATGTACCCAGGACTTGCATTATTGTGGACTAGCAAGGGTACCCAGCACTGCCCGGGTGAGGGCACCAGCTGTGTTAAAGGATAATAATATTTCTTTACATTTTACACAGCGAGTGGGGAGCCACTTCAAGCACCACCAATGTGTAGCACTCACCTAGATGATGCGACGGCAGCCATTTTGCTCCATCACACTCACCAGGTGGTGAAAGGGTGAGGGACAGTTAGCCAGTTAGAATCAGGGGATGAATAGGGAGCCAGAATGAACAGGTTATGGTGGGCAATTTAGTCTTGAAATCAGGAAACACCCTGCTCTTTTACAAAGGATACCCAGGGGATCTTTTATGACCACAGAGAGTCAGGACCTCAGTTTTACGTCTCATCTGAAGGACGGCACCATTTTTACATTCATAGTGTCCCTGTTATAGTTAGTTACACAGTTAGAGACAGGGAACGATTAGGGGACCACAATGGTGGGCAATTAATTTGAGACATCGGATTCACCCTACTCTTTATAAAAGACGCCCAGGAATCTTTTGTGACCACAGAGAGTCAGGACCTCAGTTTTATGTCTCATCTGAAGGACGGCACCATTTTTACATTCACAGTGTCCCTGTTATAGTTAGTTAGATAGTCAGAGACAGGGAACGATTAGGGGACCACAGTGGTGGGCAATTAATTTAAGACATCGGATTCACCCTACTCTTTACTAAAGACGCCCCAGGGATCTTTTATGACCACAGAGAGTCAGGACCTCAGTTTTACGTCTCATCTGAAACACGGCACCATTTTTACATTCACAGTGTCCCTGTTATAGTTAGTTAGATAGTCAGAGACAGGGAACGATTAGGGGACCACAATGGTGGGCAATTAATTTGAGACATCGGATTCACCCTACTCTTTATAAAAAACGCCCAGGGATCTTTTATGACCACAGAGAGTCAGGACCTCAGTTTTACGTCTCATCTGAAACACGGCACCATTTTTACATTCACAGTGTCCCTGTTATAGTTAGTTAGATAGTCAGAGACAGGGAACGATTAGGGGACCACAGTGGTGGGCAATTAATTTGAGACATCGGGATTCACCCTACTCTCTATAAAAGACACCCTGGGATCTTTTATTACCTCAGAGGGTCAGGACCTCGGTTTTATGTCTCACCTGAAGGACGGCACCATTTTTACAGCACAGCGTCTCCATCACTGCACTGGGGCATTGGGGTCCACATTCAGAACACAGGGTAAGCGCCCCATGCTGGCCTCACCAACACCTCTTCCAGCAGCAATCCAAACTTCTACTGGTTGGTCTCCCATCCAAGTACTGGTCGGGCCTGAATATGCTTAGCTGCAGGTGGATTATCAGAATCTCAATCCGAATCACTTTATTGCCAGCGTGTGAAACACAGCAGGATTGACTCTGTTTAGGTGCAAAACATGAGATATAAGACAACACAATTTCAACCCATCATTAACCTGACACTATACAGACCACTTTACAAATACAACAAACAAAACAATTACAAACTTAAACAGTTAACTCAGAGAAATAGAAAAAGTACACAAAATAATAGAGATGTCAAATAGTCCAAGTTGAGCAAGCGTGAAGTATTTATGAATAAGAAAACAGTACAGTTACCAGTTATAAGTTTAGAAATCAGGAGTAACCCTAAGTAAGTTTATTTAGGATCTGAATAACCTGAGGAAAGAAGCTGCGGAGATGGTGTGTAATTGGGGTTGCAATACCTCCCATGTGATGGCCTTTTAATGAACAGATGGCTGCTGGGTGGGCGGGGTCAGCTGAGGGGTAGGCGGAGTCACCTGCCATCTTTCCTGCTCTCTTTTTCACTCTGGCGACGAACAGACAACCCTAAACAGACAAGGCGTAAATAACAGTATTAAATGAATCTCATTAAACTACACATACACAAACGGCAACAACTGGATCTGTTAACGTACCCCCCACCACCACCCCTCCATACACACACACACGCACAACAACATATCCTCACAGGTGGCGCAGTGATAGTGCTGCTGCTTTGCAGTAAGGAGACTGTGGAAGATTGTGGGTTCGCTTCCCGGTTCCTTCCTGTGTGGATAGCGCTTTGAGTACTGAGAAAAGCGCTATATAAATGTAATGAATTATTATTATTATTATTATTATATACAGGTCAATATCAGGTCAGGTCAGGTTGGGGAGCCTGCACTGGTACAGCAGGTTGCCACACCCACCACACGATGAAACACCTCAGGGTCCTGGTTGGCAACCCCCTCGAGGCGTCCAGTCCCACCCTCCAGAAATGACCCTCTATCTGTCACAGCCAATTTTTACGTGGGTGTCCCTTTGGCCTGGTCCAGCCACTCGGGTCCTCAACTGTGAGCCGGATCACCCTCTGGGAATCGCGCCACATGGTCGTAGTGGTGTAACTGACGCTCCCTCACAATGCAGGTCATGTGCTTCATTTGGGACTCCATGAGCAACACAAAGTCAAACCAGCTGTACCCAAGGACTCTCTGTAGAGACACAGCACTGAAGGAGTGCAGTCTTCATCTCAGGTCACTGGATAGCGTCCATGTCTCGCAAGCAGAAAGCACCAGGACTCTAAAGACTTGGACCTTCGTCCTTTTACATTGATACTGAGAGCGCCACACACCCCTTTCGAGCGACCTCATGGCCCCCCATGCTCTCTCAATCCGTCTACTGACTTCATAGGAAGAGTCACCAGAGTCACATGAATGTCACTGCCGAGGTAAGTAAACCTCTCGATGAGGTCGACACTCTCTCCGCAGACAGACACACTGCTGATGGCCGTGCCCAAAAGGTCATTAAAGGCCCTGATTTTGGTTTTTATCAGGACACTCGCAAGCCCAGACACTCAGACTCCTCCCTCAGTGTCTCGAGTGCCCCGATCAGAGCCATTGACTCCACAAAGATCACAGCATCGTCAGCAAAGTCAAGATCCATGAATCTTTCTTCACCGACAGATGCCCCACAGCCACTGGACCCCACGACCTTGCTCAAAACCCAGTCCATACAAGCATTGAACAGAGCAGGAGCAGAACACACCGCTGAAGAACCCAGAATCAACTGGGACAAATACAGAGGTCCTGCCTCCACTCTGCACAGTACCAGTGTACAGGCCAGCCATGATATCCAGCAACTTCAGGGGGATCCTGCTAACTCTCAGGATGTCCCACAAGGCAGCTTGATCAACTGAGTCGAACGCTTTACAAAAATCAATAAAAGCTGCAAAGAAACTTTGCCAAAATTGTGCTTCATGAGAATCTCAGTGCCAGGATGCGGTCGATGGTAGACTTCTTAGGCGTAAAACCAGACTGCTCCAGTCACTGGTAGGTGAGCAAGTGATCACGGATCCTACTGAGGACGACCCTAGCAAGGACCTTACCCCCTTACCCATCCAACAATGCAGCTCAGGGCACTGGAACCAGGATCCTGTGATCGGCAGCCCCTGACCTTTTGCAAAGGAACACAGAGCCACTTTCACCATGGTCACCAGACACATGGGGACCAACACAATCCTCATAGCCAGCCCTGTCAGTGCCAGTGGTCCATGACCAGAGGAGTGTCACCTTACAGGCACCCATCAATCACCAAGTGACGATGCAAATTAAACATCTCTCTCACTGACAACAACAACCACATTTATTTCCATTGCACGTTTTCATACAAATGATGGAACTCAAAGTGCTTTACAAGATGAAGAAACGAAAAAAAGACTAAAAATATCAAAATTTGGCAATACTAATTAACAAAGAATAAAGTAAGGTCCTATGGCTAGGGAGGGCAGAAAAAAACAAAAAGTAAAATTCCAGAAGGTTGGAGAAAAAAACAAAATCTGCAGGGGTTCCAAGGCCACGAGACCACCCAGCCCCCCACTAGGCAGACATCACTCACCGCGTTCAGAACATACACTGAGACAATAGACAAGGCACACAGGGAGCCTCATAATATGCTCGTTGAAAGGAGTGACATTGGACATAATCAGAAGGAGCCGATCCACTGCAGCAACATCTACTGACTGTGACAGCCATCAGAGCGACAATTCCAGTAAAAGGTGTACCCACCTACAAAGATCTGGCCAGTCCCAGGTCTGTGCACCTCAGAGAGTGCCGCCACTGAAATGAGGAGTTAATGAAGCTCCACCGACAGTAGAGGAAGACGATCATCATGCCGGACAGACAAGACCTTCCATGTGCCTACCCGGATGGGGCTGCCTCAAACTGGGTCCCAAGTGCTGCTGGCCTGACCCCATTGGCTCTCTGATGGTTTCGACTCTTCTGGGGGTGGAGCTCCTGAGAGCATTTCCCCCGCCCCCTTCATGATGCAAGTAGCCTTCCTATGAGCGACTCCCGCCAAGAGCAGAAAGAAGTCCTGTCTGTCGTCTCAGAGCTGCGTGAAGCTTTTACAGTGGCTGGAGTGCCAATCATGTCACCAAGACTTCCCTGAGAGTTGGAGGACCGCCTGCGGTGCCAGATGTGGTTTAACGTCACATCCAGGACCAAATAACCAAATAACAAAAAAAGCCTTCAACACACACAACCCACAAAGTCCAAGCCGTGCTATCACTTCTGATAATCGTAGTCCCTTTTTTCTCTTTCTTTTTCCCAGAGTTTCTCCTAGATGAGCAAAGATTTAATTCACCCAAGTTAATTCCTCACCATTGTCCCATCTGCTTCTATCCCAGAGCGTGTCAGGTGACAAAGTATTAAAGATGGCCGCTTCCAAAATTAGTAATGGACTCTGATCCTTGAGTGAGTGGCCGTGGGTAGACTACGTTAAGCATTGTACATTAGCAACCTCTTTCCATGGCAACCGCCTCCCGGAAGCTATGGCAACAGACCACACCCTGCAAAGGTCCTCCTTACAGCCGTCTGCCCGAATGTGTCTGTTTGATCCCTCGCCCACCACCTTATTATAGGGGCTTAGGCAGCGACGGGGATTACACCGAGGATGACAAAGAGACAAAATATAAAGCAGACAATGGATTATGCGGCAGTGCTAAGGGGTAACAACAGCAATCTTTAAGCTGGACGGGACCAGGCCAGTATAAAGAGATGTATTGATGATACTGGTGACAAAAGTGAGAAGAAAAGGCCCAGACACGGACCCTAAATGCAGACAGTCTTTACTTTATATAGTGCCATTAATAGCATGTGCCATCCCCAGGAGTTTTAAAGACACATTACAATACCCAATGGGGGGGGGGGGGGGTCTAAGTGGCATCCTCTCCAGGTTTGGTTCCTGCCTCGTGCTCAGGATGTCCTGGTTCTCCACCACCCTTTAATGGAAGAAAAAATGGATTGATTATATTGGATAGATTTATCCAAAGTGACTCATAATATTTGAAAGATTCAGTTGCTTGCATTTCTTTTGGTTTTCCAATTGGAGCAAAGGCAGGTGAAGTGACTTGTTCAGGGTCAGTTGGTGTCAGCAGTGGGATTTGAATGAGCAATGGCAGAGTTTAAAGTCCAAAGCCTTAACCACTATACCACACTATCATCTGTATACTAGCATGGGCTACTGGTATGTTATCCTGGGCCAATTCCTACCCTTTGGACCCATTATGTCCAACCTGGCGTCTCACAGGCCTTTACCTGAATATTTAGGTTCATAAAATGGACAGCCAGTAGTGGGTCAACGTGGTGGCCCAGTGAGTAGTGCTACTTCCCCCTAATGCTCAGTTTAAATCAGAGCCTGATGACTCTCTGTCAGTTTTTTCCTCCCACCTCCCAAAAGTTGTAAGCCATGTGCCATCCCTAGGGAGCCTGGTGACTCTCAGACATCTCGTCCAGGATTCACTCCTGTCTAGTGCCTGTTGCAGCTCCATCTCTGTCCGATCCTAAAATTGGAGTAAAGACGTTTAGTAAATGAACGGATGGAATATTATGGCTTGCAAACAAAAAAAAAAAACAAAAACAAATGAATTTGTGTATTAGAGGTTGTGATCATTGGAAGAACTGCAGGTCAACAAAAGAGAAAATATTGAGGTGTAAACCGGCCATCCTCACTCGATGGCACTTAACAAACAAAAAAAGCGGGGTCCTTGTCAGGACCTCGTCTCTTGTCTGGGGAGCCCAGTACAGTCACGGCGGTGAAGGAGCTCCACCTGGTGGTGTGTTCTCATACTGAGTGACTCCTCCTTCTGGGAGGAAATCAGAAGGGGCGGAGTCAGTTTCCCCCACTGGCTGTCCTCTCAGCGCTGTGGAAGGAGAAACAGAGGATAAGCTTAACACCAGCACCCCTTCTCGACCCTGGGTGGAAGTACATACCTCAGAAGAGCCAGATGGATGATCCACAGATGCACATGTGTGACAAGGTCTATTACATTCTCTCTCCATCCATTTTATGCACTTAGCTAGAGCCACAGGTCAACACCCATCCCTCCATTTACTTAATTCAACTTTAGAATTTTTTTTGAATGACAACCCGCCAGATTAGAACAGTAGAGCAACTGTGATGAGAACAGGCCATTTAGAGCAGCAAGAACACCCATCCTATTCACATCAAGTTGAGTTTTGAAAGTCCCTAAAGTCCTCCTGTCCACCACACTACTTGATCACTTATTCCAAGTGTCTCTGGCTCTCTGTGTGAAGTAAAACTTCCTAATGTTTGTGTGAAATTTCCCCTTAACAAGTTTCCAACTGTGTCCCCGTGTTGTTGATGAACTCATTTTAAAGTCACTGTCTCGATCCACTGGACTAATTCCCTTCATTATATTAAACACTTCAGTCAGGTCTCCCAGCCAACACAGGGTGCAAGGCAGGAAACAAACCCCGGGCAGGGCGCCAGCCCACCACAGTGTTAATGAATTGTAAAAATGAAAGAATGTTATGTGCAGTGGGTAGCGTTGCTGTCTCGCAGTTGGGAGACCTGGGGACCTGGGTTCGCTTCCCGGGTCCTCCCTGCGTGGAGTTTGCATGTTCTCCCCGTGTCTGCGTGGGTTTCCTCCGGGCGCTCCGGTTTCCTCCCACAGTCCAAAGACATGCTGGTTAGGTGGATTGGCGATTCTAAATTGGCCCTAGTGTGTGCTTGGTGTGTGGGTGTGTTTGTGTGTGTCCTGCGGTGGGTTGGCACCCTGCCCGGGATTGGTTCCTGCTTTGTGCCCTGTGTTGGCTAGGATTGGCTCCAGCAGACCCCCATGACCCTGTGTTCAGATTCAGCAGGTTGGATAATGGATGGCTGTTATGCTCTGTGGTAGACAGCCATCCCGTCCAGGTGTGTTATGAATTGAATGTGTGACTGCATTCGTTAATTCATGTTGTTTATTGTGACAGACGGGCATTCTGTCCAGGGTTAGGGTTAGGGTTTGTTCCTGCTTTGCACCCTGTGTTAACTGACATAGGCACCCCAGATATGGCATTTTATTTGTACTGAAAGACAGGCATCCCGTCCAGGGTTTGTTCCTGCCCTGTCTGTGATGCTATCAGGATGGGCTGCAGCCCTAACCATGTTTTGAAATGGGTGCTGTTGAAAAAAACTCATTCATTTGTTCCTTTTATGCAGACAGGCATCATGTCCAGGGTTTGTTCCTGCCTTATGTGTGATGCTGCCGGCAAGAGCAGCGTCTGGGGGTGATCCACACCTAAGGGGACCCCGCTTTTGAGGTCCACATGTCCCATTCGAGTGGATTTGTCAAGTTATATTCTCCAGTATATATATATATATATATATATATATATATAGGGTTGAAATAGTTTACTGTCAAATAATGCAAAGAGTACGCGACACATGTTTCGCCCTAATTCTGGGCTCATCAGGCGTACACACTCTACTGCACTCCCTCTCAGATGTTAGCAGACTTGCTGGCCAACCACAAGCGTTACCTGGTAGGTAACCACCCATACAATCAGATTGTGACACAGACTACGAATGCCGTGAATATATATATATATATATTTGAGATGCTTCTAAGAGGAACCCTTTTAAAATCCCTCTTCAAGGTACGTGATTGTCTTTGAAAACATTCCATAGTCCAGTGGTTCTTAATCTGTGGGGCGGGGGTGGGCCCCCGGGGGGGGGGGGGGGGGGCACGAAGATGTGAAAAAAGAAAACAAGAATCAAAAATATGAAACCAAAACAAATTAACTTAAACTACATTCTGATACTAGAAAAATAAATATAGAGTTAGATAAAAGTCAATAAAAGTTAAGTAGGTATAATAAAATATGTATCTATGATATATCATTAATTAAAAAAGAACAAATTGGTATTAGTGGGCTCCTTTCAATAAAACGTTGGGGGGGGGGGGGGGGGGGTGCGATTAAAACTGTTATGAAAACTCGGGTCGCAAATACTTAAAGGTTGAGAAACGCTGCATTAGTCCACCTTCATCGCCCAAAAAGGGTCTCGAGTATAATCCCTATAATTAGTCGCTGGGTTGGCTTCTCTTTTGACTTGGGAAGAACTGATGGCTTGTCGCTTCTGACTCATTCGTGTCCAGGGAGCCCGCCATCGTTTCTTAGTCGAGTCTTTGGTTCAGTTTGCTACAGTAGGCCCAGTTGAAACAGTGCAGGGAGTGTTTGGTAGAGGAACGCATGGCAACATTTGATTACTGGTTTAGCTGTATCGCTGTCGACGCCATGAGTGGAAGAGATCGTGGCCCACTTTTTAAATAGATTATATCATTATATTTTGATAAAGTTCGTGTGATATCTTGCAAAAATTTAGCTGAATCCTGTAATAAGAAAATCCGGTGAATGTTAACATTATTTTTATTAAATTCGCGCACAAGTTTATACAGTCCACACCTACCGGTAACAGAGTTTGACGTAACCGGCCAGCCCTAGGCCCCCTACCCGCACACCCTTAAGGCCGCCTCTGGCTGCCGGGATCGACTCCATCTCCCCGTGACCCTCTTGTGAATTCAGTGGTGCTCAGAAACGTTAAAACAAATGAATGGTACACACTGTGACAGCGTTCAAGAATGTTAGAATGAATAAATGAATGGATGGCTTAGTTAATTTTAGCTCAACTTGACTTTATTACCCCTCTCTTAGTTTACCTCTCTGTCAAGATGCTCATGTAACCTGTGTGTGTGTGTGTGTGTGTGTGAGACCATCAATTATGTTGTCCGTTAGGCTTTTCTCTGAATTTACTGTCTTAATCTTCTTCATTTATTAATCTAGTTTTGTACAATGCTATATACTGTATGGGCGGCACGGTGGCGCAGTGGGTAGCGCTGCTGCCTCGCAGTTGGGAGATCTGGGGACCTGGGTTCGCTTCCCGGGTCCTCCCTGTGTGGAGTTTGCATGTTCTCCCCGTGTCTGCGTGGGTTTCCTCCGGGCGCTCCGGTTTCCTCCCACAGTCCAAAGACATGCAGGTTAGGTGGATTGGCGATTCTAAATTGGCCCTAGTGTGTGCTCGGTGTGTGTTTGTGTGTGTCCTGCGGTGGGTTGGCACCCTGCCTAGGATTGGTTCCTGCCTTGTGCCCTGTGTTGGCTGGGATTGGCTCCAGCAGACCCCTGTGTTCGGATTCAGCGGGTCGAAAATGGATGGATGGATGGATATATACTGTATACCCTGCCATTCTGTCTTAAACTCTGTGAAGTGCTTTGATCATGAGAAAGGCGCTATATAAATAAAATATATTATTTTTATTAATTCATGTTAATTATTGTGATGGACAGACATCCTGTCCAGGGTTTGTTCCTGCCTTGTGTGTGATGCTGTGAGGGTGGGCTGCAGCCCTAGCTAATGTTTTGAAATGGGTGACGTTGAAAAATTCATTCATTCCTTCATTTTATTTATGGTAATAGACTGGCACCTCACACCAGGTTTGCCCCTGCTTTACATGTGTTGCTGCCAGGGTGGGCTCCAGTCCCATGTGATATTGTTTTGAATTGATAGATGTAAAAAAATGTATGAATGAAAGAATAAATGAGTTCATTCATGTTATGTTTTGTGCTGGACAGGCATCCCATCCAGGGTTTGTTCCTGCTTTGTGTTTGATGCTAATAGGGTGGGCTTTGAAATGGATATCCATCCATCCATCCATCCATTATCCAACCCGATATATCCTAACTACAGGGTCACGGGGGTCCGCTGGAGCCAATTCCAACCAGCACAGGGCGCAAGGCAGGAAACAAACAGCAGTTGAAATGGATAGTATTGAAAAATTCATTTTAATTTTAATTCTTTTTTTAATTTAATTTAATTTTTTATTTGCACTTCATGTTGTTACACTGTGGAGCCTGAGCTTTGCAATTTTGTCTATCTGTATCCTTGTATATGGTTGAGATGTCAATAAAGTTCGCTTTGACTTTGGCCTTATGCAGGCAGACATCCTGCCTTATGTGTGACGCTGCCCGGGTTGACTCCAGCCCCCCCTCCGTGACCATCTTTTTGAATTCAGTGGTGTTCAGAAATGTAAAAATAAATGAATGTTATGCACTGTGATAGCCAGGTATCTCGTCTAGGTGTGTTATGAATTGATTGGTATGAATGCATTGGTTAATTCATGTTGTTTATTGGGATATATGGGCATTCTGTCCAGGGTTAGGCTTAGGGTTAGGGTTTTGTCCTGCCTTGTCTGTGATGCTGACAGGATGGGCTGCAGCCCTAACCCTGTTTTGAAATGGGTGGTGTTGATAAATCTCATTCATTTATGCATTTTCTATAGACATGTGTCCTGTCCAGGGTTTGTTCCTGCCTTATGTGTGATGCTGCTGGGATCGACTCCATCCCCCTGTGACCCTCTTGCGAATTCAGTGGTGCTTAGAAACGTTAAAACAAATGAATGGTACGCACTGTGATAATGTTCAAGAATGTTAGAATGAACAAATGAATGGATGACTTCGTTAATTCACATTAATTATAGTGATGGATAGGCATCCAGTCCAGGGTTTGCTCTTGCCTTGTGTTTGATGCTGTGAGGATGGGCTGCAGCCCTAGCTAGTGTTTTGAAATGTACCAGGTTTGCCCCTGCTTTACATGTGTTGCTGCCAGGGTGGGCTCCAGTCCCCTGTGGTATTGTTTT
Organism: Erpetoichthys calabaricus; assembly: GCF_900747795.2. NCBI lineage: Eukaryota > Metazoa > Chordata > Cladistia > Polypteriformes > Polypteridae > Erpetoichthys > Erpetoichthys calabaricus. The sequence continues at coordinate 21,285,084 of NC_041395.2, read as the reverse complement.
GAATTGAATGGCATATAAAAATGTATGAATGAAAGAATAAATGAGTTTTGTGCTGGACAGGCATCCCATCCAGGGTTTGTTCCTGCTTTGTGTTTGATGCTAATAGGGTGGGCTTTGAAATGGATAGTATTGAAAAACCGCACTCATTTATTCACATTATGCAGACAGACATCTTGCCCTATGTGTGATGCTGCCCGGGTTGACTCCAACTCCCCTGTAGCCCCGTTTTTGAATTCAGTGGTGTTCAGAAACGTAAAAATAAATGAATGTTATGTACTGTGTGACAATGCGGGTTTGGCTCCATGCTCCCCTCTTCTGTTAGGGAGCCCTTGAACCCAACACCGTCGGTAATGTCACCGATGAGCTAGACAGTGAGGCAATAACAATGAGCAAGGGGATGATGTAATAAAATAAAGGTGCAAAGTGCTTTTATTTAAAACCGTCAAAAAAACAGTGTCCAAATCAAGTGCTGTCAAAGCTCAATAAATAAATAATCCATAAAACAAGTGTCCAGTGGGGTTAAAACCATCCATAAATAAATCCTTTAAAAATGCAGTCTCTCACTCCCTTGTTATTCTCCGGCCCACCTCCATCACTCTCTCCCCGGCTCACCCATTGCTCTCTCAGCCGGCGGAGACCCGACAACCACGAACTCCTACAGTCAACCTCCATCTTGGCCTCCAAACGGACGTCACTGCCAGACCGTCGAGTTTGGTTCTCCTTCCGTGATCTTTCGCGCACCCGTAGTCGCTCCTCAGATCAAATGGGAGGACACCTCTCCTGCTCACCCCACTCACTTGCCTTCAGTGGGGCGGACTAGCCCCAGAGCACATCGGCCAAAAGCTCCTTAGCGGGGCCCCAGCTCGTTCTGTCTCTACTATTGGTGGCCAGATCCTCCCACCCAGACTGCCTTTTCTCGTCATTTAGCCTCCATTAGCAACATTTTTCTATCGATCCTTCCATTTCTCTTCCACCATATCTCCTTCTCCTAACCGTCTCGGGCTTCTCTATAAATGCAGAGAGGACATGGCAGCTGCAGCACATTAGCCCCAGGAACAATCACGGATGTGGGCAGTCTCTTACCTGCGCACTTAGATGAGAAACGCCCACACCGCAGATCACCCTGTGGCTCGCTACCGCCACCACGCCCCCTCGTTAAGGCGCGAGCGCGGTGATTATTTATTTAAAAACGAACTAGGGGGGTATTTTTCGTACATCGCTTAAATCATCCGAGATCAGGTGCCTCATCTTGGATAAGTTAATGCCGGTGACACTCATCCGGGATAGGTCGGTTTTTCAAACGCAGCCGTGTGTTAGATTAGTCGAGCTGGATCTAATCATATGAGATGAATGCGCGCGCCCGCGCTGAGTGAAAAGCCCATATATATTGAGTCTAGAAAACATGATCAGCAAGTCTTTGATAGGCTGTAACAAAATGACGAAAGAACGGGTGCATTTTTTTTCACACACGCGGCACAAGACCTTTTATTCAAAGGACATGAAGAATTTCAAGATTTAATATGCACAAGGGGTAACACTGAAAAAGCAGCCCAGACCTGAAAAGATGGCTGGCAAAAAGTGGCCGACAAATTAAACGTTAAGTAGTGTGCATTGTACTTACTGAATGCAGCGTTTCATTTCCTATGTGTCAGATTAATTAATTATTATTTAATATGTCATAATTCCAGATCAAACGTGAGCACAAGGAGAACATGGGAACAAGTTAAAATAAAGTATAAGAATATACTTCAAACTGGTAAATATTGGTATATAACTATTTAAAGAATTGTTGACATACTGTAAATAATCATATATATTATAAAAAACATTAATTGTAAAGCTAATAAGAAGGCAGACAAGGAAAAAAACAGGTGGAGGTCCACGCGGTCCAGACCTAACCCCTGCAGAAGAGTTGGCTCTCCAGCAAAATGCCCATCGCCCTGTTTCTGAGGGCATTCCAGGGGGAAGCTCCTCCTCAGAACCAGTGGCAGGATGCAGTGGTCACTTCATTTCAGGTAAAGGATGGTCATTGCATATATTTGTCCTCCATGTGTGCCATAGGTATGTTCCATATAGTCCTCTTTTTTGTTGGGTCAGTTGCAGGGAATGTCATATCCCTTGAACCTGTGTCTGACCAACGAGATATTAACGAAGGTCAAATATTTGATGAAGACACTGTGTCTGATTATTCATCAGGATTAGAGGTACATTTTCCAAATAATGTTTGATCAAACTCCACTGTGATCAGTCCCATGTGCCCCAATCACATCTGGAAATCCTGGTAATGAGAATGTTAGGCTGATTGTGAGATTCTTCATGGAACTGTGGGTGTTTTTGCCTGTGCATTACCTACCTGCAATGGCATGAAACGCCTCTTTTATTGTCTGCACACGCAGGTGTCCAGGAAACACAATGAAAACCCGAAGGAAATGTTTCAGAGCCAAACAGACTTCACGAATTGCCTGGCAAACTGCACTTTTAGTTAGATTTTCCGCATCACCTACAGTATATAAAAAAGTGCCGCTTGCAAAAAACCTCAAAGCAATGCCTACTGTCTGTGTGGTTGTGAGAGCCCGACTTCGCCTAGATTGACATCGAATATAAGGTGCTAATAAATCTTTGAGGTACAATATTCCCCCTCGGCTAAAGTGGTATCTTTCGAAAAAAGAATTTCCTCCAGGAGTATTAAAGGATCTTGCCGATCGTGCAAAACCCTCTCTATATGAAATTCTCGTCTTATAATTTGTGTACCGATATCAATTGGTCGCTCATTCATGAACGGTGAAGCCATGACTGAATGACTTCCACGCACCGTCACTGATCACGTGTGTAAACTAATCCTTGTTTACGTAGAACAAACCTGCTCCGAGCAGGTCTGAGGATTAGGATGTGTTACTATGAGAACACATCCAGCAAGAGTTTCGAAAAAACCGACAGATCCAGGATCAGGCCAAATCGTCAACAATTACATCCGGCTAAACGACTAATCCACGTACGAAAAATACCCCCCTGGCCTTTGCTGGGAGAGCTGTGGACCCATAATACCACACTCTGTGATAGCCGGGTATCTCGTCCAGGTGTGTTATGAATTGAATGGTCTTCGACAATTATAGAAATGTGTGAATGCATTAGTTAATACATGTTGTTTGTTGGGTGTTGCATTGGTAGCATTGCTGCCACACAGTAAGGAGTCCAGGGTTCTCCCTGCATGGAGTCTGCATGTTCTCCCCATGTCTGCATTGGTTACCTCCCATTGTTCAAAGACGTGTAGGTGAGGTGAACTGGCGACGCTATATGTGTGCGTGTGTGTGTGTGTTCACCCTGTGAAGGACTGGCACCCTGTCCTGAGGCGTAGCTAGGATTTTCAGCACCCGGGGACAACTGAAGATTTTGCGGCCCCTCCTGTTTGCCAAAGTGCAATGGGGAAGGGAAAGAAAATTTTTAAAAATGTATTTAAAATAATAGTATTTTAAGAAAAAAAATTCATATTTTTTATTTTAAATAGTTTTACATTTTTAAATATTTTAATTTTTTAAAGCACTTTTATGCGTATATTTTCAAGGTTTCGCTAAATTTATAAAGATAGAACGAAGTAAAATAATTCAGACAACGATGGTAGTTCGAAAATATAATTATTCTAAAATGATGGATGGATGAAAAACTTAAACATTACATTGGATATAATATAATAACCTGAAAATGAAGTTAGTATAAAGTAAAAAAAAAATAGTTTGATTGTATAATGCTTTAAATGTAATTATTCACTTCAAAGAAAAATTTTCCTAGCCTTTGCTGCTGCAAATTTATCGATTAGTTCATCAAAATGTATGGTGTCGGTAGCCTCCCGCGCCACACTCAGCAAAGCCAAGGCTGACGATCCTTCCTGTGCCATGGATGATCTCAGGTAGGACAAGATAAGTTTTAATTTACTGAAAGATCTTTCACAACTGGCGATGGAGGTTCCAACGGTCAGTAAAATCAGTTTAATAACGTCAAAAATGTTTCTGGGTGGGAGTCAAGCATGTTAGAGTAGTGGAGGGGATAAATTATTGTCTGTTGGGTATGTTTTTTATTTACTTTTTAGTGCATTTAAGAATGGAAAACATTTCATTCTAAAATTTTGTAACATCAATTTGGCGCCCCCCGGATGCTGCGCCCGGGAACAGATGTCCCCCCTTGCCCCCACCCAGCTACGCCACTGACCCTGTCCAGTGTTAGTTCCTGCCTTTGCACCCTGTGCTAACTGAGACAGGCTCTGCCCACCCTGGACATGACACTTTTATTTATACTGAAAGACAGACCCCCCTGTCCAGGGTGTGATGCTGCCCGGGTTGACTCCAGCCCCCCGTGTGACCCTGTTTTGAACTCAGTGGTGTTCAGAAATGTAAAAATGAATGAATGTTGTGCACTGTGATAGACAGGCATTCCTCCCAGGTGTGTTATGTAGCCTGGGTGGGCTCCGGCACCCCCATAACCTCATATAGGAGTTAGTGGAATGAATGTATTTGAAATTACTGTGTGCTGCTGGCTTAGCATCTTGAACCCATTAATTCTGTTGTCCAGAAAATGCATGAGTGGCAGAATTGGTGCAAAAGGTGATTTTCCATGTAAAACGCCATGGGGTTAACAGCAAGTGTGACGCAGACTGGTCTGTTCAGCTGCCGATCATCGGTCCATTTTCTAGCCCACTCAATGCAGTTCTGGAGCAAGTGCACCGGCTGACTCAGGGATAACCAAACCGGCACAGCTTGGTCACGTTTAAAGCAAACTCAGGGGGTGAGAGACATAAGGAGAACTTGCAGGACCCCACAGAGACAGCTGGCAGGCCAGGATTTGAACCCGAGACACCGCAGAGCTGTGATTCTGCAGCACTAAGCACTGCGACACCCCAGCTGTGATCTTGGGTGCTTGGTGATCTCTTGTGCTTCTCTTCTTTTGTTTATCAGATGCCAGTGCAAAGTTTGGTGGGCGGTCAGTAAGTGTTATCTTGGGTTATCTGGTGTGTGTGTGTGTGTGTGTGTGTGTGTGTGGTGGGGGGGTTATTTCCGCAACTCTTTCATAAATAAATGAAGAAGTCCGTACTGACGTCCTTATCAGTGATGATAAATAAAGTCACTGAGGCAGAGAAGAAATTAAAGAAATGAAAAAAGTCAGCATGTGTTTCGTTCCAACAGCAGCAACAACAATTTATTTCTTGTGAAGCTGCAAATCACACAAGGAATGCCTCATCGGGGGCTTTAACAGGCCCTGTTTTTTTGACAGCCCCCCCCCCCAACCCCCCCCCACCCCTTCCCAGTATTGACTCTCTAAGAAGAAATAGGAAAAAATAAATGGAAGAAATCTTGGGAAAGGCAATTCAGAGAGAGAGACCCCCCTCCCCTCTCTCTTCCAGGTTGGTTGGGTGTGCAATGGGTGTCAAAAAAATGGGGTCAACGCAACACCCAAAACAGAACATACAAGTAATCCCCTTCATAGAGCCAGGCAGCCACCTCAGAAATACAATACAACTGTACCAATGACTTTGTGCTTACACAAAACGCCTCACCGAGCAACATGACATCTCTCAAGGCAACATGTCACAAAAGATGACACCACTCACTAAATACAGAACTGTCCCATATGAGGACACACGAGTTCAGATACACATTAAAGCAAAGCAAAGGGTGGCTCATGAAAAATACCGAACTGTCTCTGACCGGCTGGCTCGAGCTGTTATACAGGCGGGTGCCATCGTGATCGTGACGGGGTCAGCAGCCCCAACTGTGCATTAGTAAGGCAGCTGTGAGCCAGTGGGTACAGACGTGCATGAAAGAGATCTGGAGGATGTATTCTCTGCAACAGAGGATTGGAATTGTGGAGACGCATGTGTCTTCTGGTTCTTTTAAGGAAATGCAGGGCATTTTCGCACAGAGGTTTCCTGGTCTAAACCTACCAGCAAAAAGCAGAATTAACAAGTTGGTGAAGATGTGGCGTATGACTGGGTCAGTTGCAAACTGCAAAAAGAATCGGGCCCTGTTGCTCATTTCTTGTACGGCAGCATTCCTCAACCTTTTAAGTATTTGCGACCTGAGTTTTCATAACAGTTTTAATTTCACCCCCCTAATGTTATTTTGAAACCCTAATAAAATGTATTCCTATATTTTGATACACCGCTACAAGTTTAAAATTTCCCTGCAATACCGAAATTACGCCACATATGGCAACACTGCCCACCTCTTCTTATTTCTTGCGTTTTCACGGAAAGTTTCATTCTTTGTTTTGGTTTCAATAGATGTATTTTTCATATTTTCGATTCTTGTTTTCTTTTTTTCACATCTTCGCACCCCCTTTTTTGTTACTTCGGGGGCGTGCCCCACAGATTCAGAGCCGCCGGTGTATGGGCTAAGAAGCGTATGTCGACGTTGGAGTCGGAGATGGTTGGGTTTTTCGTGCGCCACCCTGTACAAACTAATTAATATACCATATTTAAAACATTTTTTCCCGAAAATTAGCATTAGAAAATCAAGTGCGCATCATACACGAGGAAATTTGTTTCTGTAATGTTTGACCCCCGCGACCCTGTGTTCCGATTCAGCGGGTTGGAAAATGGATGGATTCTGTTTACTTCTTCTGCTTGGGCTCGCTCTCTCTCTCTCTCTCTCATGCTCGCTCTTTCTTTCTCTCTCTCTCTCTCTGTCATGCTCGTTTGCACGCTTTCTCTTGCGCTCGCTCTCTCTCTCTCTCTCTCTCACTCACTCATGCTCGTTCGCACGCTCTCTCTCTCTCTCTCTCTCTCTGTCTCTCTCTCGTACGCGCATGCGCTCTCTCTCTCTCTCTCATGCTCGCTCTTTCTTTCTCTCTCTCTCTCTCTGTCATGCTCGCTCGCACGCTGTCTCTCGCTCTCTCTCTCTCTCTCTCATGCTCGTTTGCACGCTCTCTCTTGCGCTCGCTCACGCTCTCTCTCACTCACTCGCTCACTCTTTCGTCATGCAGCAAAAACAGAAGGGCATTTCACAGAAAACGTGCCCTAAACTCTTCCTATACAATCACAACGCGCATCGTACATGGGGAAAATTTTTTTGGTGATTTTCTTTGTAAATATTTGGGTGCGTGTCTTACACGAGGACGCGTGGTACACGAGTAAATACAGTAAATGAAAATGAACAATTCCTGTCCATCAGCTCATTGTAAGACCACGGCCAGAGTGTAGAAAAGGAGTCAGAGACAAGCCAGACAGTCAGAGTCCTAGATAGTCGCCTCCCTCCTATTGGCCATTCTACAACTGATTCAGTGCTGGGCCAGCCAATCAGATGAAAGGACCCTCCTACCTGATGATTGCAGTGCTATTTTATCTGAGACTAGCCATCCCCCGTGGCTTCACCGACATAGTCGTGAAACAGGACAGTGAGGAGGGCCCTGCCCAGCTCCCCACTCCTGACGTCACGCCTCCCCCCCACCTTGGCCCGCAGCCTCTGTCTCAGATTAGCGAGAATAAATCACTCCTGCAAGCAAACTATGATACTTAGTGTGATGAGAGAAGTCGCAAAATCAACTGGAATGTTTAAGCAAAGTATAGAAAAAAACACGATCTCAATCCGTTAAGGAGTTCTCTCGTGAAAAGTGGACAGACATACAGATAGACGTTGGATTTTATATACAGAGAGATGAGGCAAACAACTAGATAGTTAAGCAATGACACCAAGTGCCACATGAGGATACCGAGAAGATGAACAGAATAGGGGAGGGGTTACTAACAGTTTAGAACTATCATATTAATATGTTTTAGTGCTAATAACTAACAACAGAGATGCAGCCTGCACAACTAATCAGCAGCTCTAGTCAGGGTGTGCTAAACTGAAGTTGTGAGTCTTCAGCTGGGATTTGAAAGCTGAAACTGAAGTGGTGTCTCTTATAGTAGCTGGTAGACCATTCCACAGCTTCAGGGGACCTGATACTAAAAGCTCGAACTCCCACTGTTATTTTATTAATCCTTGGAATCACAAGCAGGCTGGCACCTTGAGATCTAAATGTGCACTCTGGTTTATAAAAAATGATAAGTAAGCAGGTCCTCAGCCACGTAAAGCTTTACATGTTAAAACATTTACATTTTTAAAATCAGCCCTAAACTTAACTGGGAGCCAGTGTAAGAACATGAGGCCTGGGGTTATGAGTTCATACTTTCTTGTTTTAGTAATTTATTCTTGCAGCAGCATTTTGAATGAACAGAAAGCTGTATAATGAATGATTTGAGTAGTCAGTGAACACCGCATCGCAGCAGTCGATCCTACTAGAAATGAATGCACAAATTCATTTCTCAGTATCCTGCATATTTAGAAAACACCTTCGTTTTATTACATTTTTAAGATGAAAGAAACACGTTTTGTACAGTTGTGTAATGTGCGCTTCAAATGCACGTGGTGTCAAAGATAACACCAAAGTTGAGGGCTGATTTAAGTAAAAGTTATGGTGATTCCATTTGAGTTAAATAATGACAAACTGTGGTTGCCTTCAGCATCATTCCCTCCAATAATTAACATTTCTGGTTAACTATCTGTCTTCAAAGACAAGCCGCTCTCATCTATCCACTCCTTTAACTCATTAATGGCAAGTAGCCTCAAGGATGATTTGATTCCCATCATCAGACAGGAAAAAAAATAGACGTTGAATCATCAGTTGGTGGTTCCATTGTTTTCTGTTTTATATTTGTAATTAATTTAGGATGCTTTGCAGCAATCCGGTTTCACTTTGACATTAAAGAGTCCTTGTCTGTTGATCAGTGTCAAAAAGGACATCTTAAGTCCACTGTGATTGACAAGCGAGAGGAGATCATTCTGTCCAACAAGCCCATTTGTTTAGCATCCCAGTGACAACTCTTGTCGCTCTTCCTTGTTCCTTGCCTGAAGGGACCATCAAAGACTATTGGAGTCCAACCTAAAACTTCACCATCTTTTCAGGCTGCTTCTGGAACAAAGGACTTTGAACAAAAGAAATTTAACAAACCATACAGTCCATTGCACCCATTTATTTAGCTAATAGTTAAGCGTTCCACAATATCTATCTTGTCTCACTCCTGTCTTCCTTGTTCATTGAAGAGTTAAAATTGAAGAGTCGCATAGTATGAGGGAGGAACGATCTCCTCAGTCTGTCAGTGGAGCAGGACGGTGACAGCAGTCTGTCACTGAAGCTGCTCCTCTGTCTGGAGATGATCCTGTTCAGTGGATGCAGTGGATTCTCCATAATTGACAGGAGCCTTTTGAGTGCCCGTCGCTCTGCCACAGATGTCAGACTGTCCAGCTCCGTGCCAAACATAGACCTGCCTTCCTCACCAGTTTGTCCAGGCGTGAGGCGCCCTTCTTCTTTATGCTGCTTCCCCAGCACACCACCGTGTAGAAGAGGGCACTCGCCACAACTGTCTGATAGAACATCTGCAGCATCTTATTGCAGATGTTGAAGGACGCCAGCCTTCTAAGGAAGTATAGTCGGCTCTGTCCTCTCTTGCACAGACCATCAGTATTGGCAGTCCAGTCTAATTTATCATCCAGCTGCACTCCCATGTATTTATAGGTCTGTACCCTCTGCACACAGTCACCTCTGATGATCACGGGGTCCGTGAGGGGTCTGGTCCTCCTAAAATCTACCACCAGCTCCTTGGTTTTGCTGGTGTTCAGGTGTAGGTGGTTTGAGTCACACCATTTAACAAAGTCCTTGATTAGGTTCCTGTACTCCTCCTCCTGCCCACTCCTGATGCAGCCCACGATAGCAGTGTCGTCAGCGAACTTTTGCACATGGCAGGACTCCGAGTTGTATTGGAAGTCTGATGTATATAGGCTGAACAGGACCGGAGAAAGTACAGTCCCTTGTGGCGCTCCTGTGCTGCTGACCACAATATCAGACCTGCAGTTCCTGAGACGCACATACTGAGGTCTGTCTGTAAGATAGTCCACGATCCATGCCACCAGGTATGAATCTAATCCCATCTCTGTCAGCTTGTCCCTAAGGAGCAGAGGTTGTATAATATAATATAATCACTATTGTTGCAGTTTCCGAAGTCGCATCCATTCTTCCAGTGTCCCAATTGTCTTCTGTTGCTCCGTGTCCCTCTCCATGATCCCCCCATATCTTATCCGACTATGTGCATTTTACTGCCTTCTTGAACCTTCTTGGGCTTGTAAAGTGGAACATGAACATTCCAGGGGTTTGTGGACTGCAGATCTCAGCGTACCTGCCTGACATTTCACTGTCAATAACCCTTCGGGGTGATATGCCGGCTTACTGCAATACAGTTGCCATCCATGACCCCCTGTGTGTTACTACTGAGACATACATGGCTTGTGATTCACAAGATGTGCTCATCTACACCTGGCCAGTGATCTTCATGTACATGATGATCTGTGTGAATGCAGCTCGCCTTAATATTACCTCACATGGAGAGATGGGGAAAATCTCTAAATCTGCATATTACCTCACGCTCTGTAAGGGCATGTAAAGTTTTCCACAGAATTTGAGAAATGCTCGGTTAGGACATTCCCAAATCATCGCTATTGCAAAGCTATGTTTTACATGTAATGTTACACTTTCATTTCAGTCAGTGCCTGGTTTCACGGCATAGATGGAGCAATCATGTGATTGATTATCTCGTTTCTGTTACATTGATAGCTCGTTACGAGTTCATTGTTGCCCAACATCTCCAAAACATTCCACCCTGCCTGGGATCTCTGCCTGATCTTCTGGCGGCTCCTTAGCGAGTTAGGACAGCTCTCCTAAATTCTGAAGAAGTTAGATGTAATTCTTTAAATTAGCACAACCCCCCAAGGGTTGGGCCGAATTGCCGTCACGCTGAGATTTTGGAGCCAGTTAGGACCGTTAGTATTCCTAGCACTGGATCAGGAGCCCCAAAACACCCCCCCAGTCTCGTCTGCTCAGACTAAGCAGGTTTAATTCTCCAAGTCTTTCACCGTACGACATGTCCCTAAGTCCTGGGTGGGCACTCGGTGGCTATGCTCTTCAGAACTTCAAGTGGTGCTGTGCTTTATAACAAGGAAATGTCAAATTTTCCAAGGCGGTGAATACTTTTTATACTTGTAGGTCATGCAAATACGGGTTCTTTAAATCGTACTGTAATAATATTAATTATTATTTATATATAGTGAAGGTCAAACCGGGCACAGACAGACGCTGGAGGCACAAGTGTAAGCACATAGGACTTTTATTTTCTTTCTCCGTTGTGGGAAATGTCTTCCCCGTCTCCCACAAGCACAGCACACTATACACAACTCTTTTTCATTTCCTTCTCTCACCTCCACTCCACCCAACAATCTTCGTCTTCCTCCTCCCGACTCTGGCTCCCAGAGTAGTGTCTGCTGGCCCCTTATATAAGGCACCCAGAAGTGCTCCAGGTGCTTGTTGATGGATTTCCTGCTGCACTTGCTGGTGTGGTGAAAGGGCTGCAATCCAGGGCACAGCGTCTGCTGCAGCGCCCCCTGGCGGTGCCCACGGGACCCAACAGGGCTGTACCAATCTCCAACTCCCATGGAGCCCTGCGGGAGTCCTAGGCACCGCTGCAACCCATCTAGCGCTCTGAGGGAGGTCCGGTAGCGTGTAGAAATCCCGGCCAGGCATGGGCCCCGGCCGTCCGCCAAAATAAATATCATTGTTGTCAAAAGAACAATAAAAGTGCCACAAAAAGGTTTGGGGCAACCTCCCATGTACTTGAACCCGGCTGTAAACTTGGTAAATTAATTGTACAGTAATGTACAGACTGGAGTCCAAAACAGAAGTGACTGGGCAAGGTAAAGATGGCAGTTTTAAAGCAAGGCAGAGGTGGTGATGTCATCGGGATCGTGACATCATCGGGGTCGTGACCGGAAGTGACGTCCTCAGGACCGGAAATTGACATCATCAGGGCCAGGAGGATTTTCCCAAAACAGGTCTGCAGTGGAAAGAGATAAAGGATTAGCACAGTCCGCCACCCCCTGGTCTGGTGTGGAATTACCCTCATTTGAGCCCTTTAGCTGCCCCCCATGCACACGTGTGTGACAATATATATTATATTATATATATTGTATCATATCATATTATCCATCCATCCATTATCCAACCCGCTATATCCTAACTACAGGATCACGGGGGTCTGCTGGAGCCAATCCCAGCCAACACTGGGCACAAGGCAGGAACAAATCTTGGGCAGGGCACACACACACACACCAAACACACACACACCCACACACCAAGGACAATTTAGGATCTCCAATGCCCCTAACCTGCATGTCTTTCGACTGTGGAAGGAAACCCACGCAGACACAAGGAGAACATGCAAACTCCAAACAGGGAGGACCTGGGAAGTAAACCCGGGTCTCCTAACTGCGAGGCAGCAGTGCTACCATTGTGCCGCCCTATTATATTATATCATATCATATCATATCATGTCATATTATATTGTGCTTTTCTTGCTACTCAGAGCACTTTACACACACAATTAGGAGCCACTTCAACCATCACCAATGTGCTGTACCCACCAGGCTATTGCAATGGCAGCCATTTTTATGCCAGTATGCTCACCACATGTTAGCTGTTAGGTAGTGAAGTGGTGAGAAAAGAGATGATTAGGGGGCCAGGAAGGAAGAGGCCATGGTGGGCAATTTAGCCCGGTCTATATATATATGGGTTTATAAAAGGTCAGTCAGTCAGTCATTATCCAACCCACTATACCCTACTACAGGGTCACGGGGGTCCGCTGGAGCCAATCCCAGCCAACACAGGGGCAAGGCAGGAAACAAACCCCAGGCAGTGCGCCAGCCCACCGCAGGGTTTATAAAAGGTGCCGGGTAAAACAAACTTGGTGTGGTGCCACCACTGTTCACATTTATGGGCACAGCGGCCTGTGAATTCCAGTTTTATAATAAAGAGCTGAACCCAAAGAGAGTGCCCAAGGTTCAGTATGTGGCATTTCAGTGGTTAGCAGATCCACATTCAGGTGGGATGTTGACCACCCGTCATGATTTTGTTTTGTTTTATTATTTTCCCAAGGCAGTTCTGTGTTTTATTTTAGGCTTGTGAGAATTTCCAGAAATTAAAATCTTGTGTTTACACCCCTGAAGGCCAGGAGCGTGTCGTTGCCTGCCAAGGAGAGGAGCCCTCTTACTGTGTGGAGAAAAGGAAAAGCGAAAGCACAGCGGTGACTCTGCACTTCTTTATAGGGGTAGAACAAGGACCATCCAGGTGAAAAGCAATCTGGACGGTGGTCTTCTTTGCGTAACACAATAACTTCTTGCGTAATCTTGTCCACGTTCCAAAAATGTTTTTTTTTTTTTTTTTGACTAACTATTGCAAATCAAAGTACCCCGCAAAGGACTGGCACCACATCCAGGCCTGGTTCCTGTCTTGAACATCCAGGTGCTGGTGAGAGTGGCGCTAACTCTGTGTGCCCCTAAACTGAAAAGGCAATTTACAAAATGGATGAATATTTGCACTTTGTATTCATATGACTCCGAATCGATGGACTTGTGATGTCCTAGTGAGACCCTCCGTCTAAACTGGTGTGTGCAGTTCTGGTCACCACGCTAAAAGACAGACATAGCAGCACCTGAAGGTGCGCAGAGGAGATCAGCCAAGTGCATCATGGGACTTGAGGGCATGTCCTACTGTGTCAAGCAAAGGAGACTACGTGGGGTCCTAATCAGGGTCTTCAAAATTCTGAAAGGCATCGATAAAGTCGATCCAGCAGAGCACATTTAACTAAACAGTGAATCCCATACTTGAGGACATCAATGGAAATGAAGGGTGAAGTGCATTTAGGACTGAAGCAGAAACCTCGACAACTTTTAAGACGAATCTGGAGGAGATACGGGGACAGCTTAGCTATTAGCCCAACAAACAGGCTCGATGGACTGAATGAATGGCCTCCTAACTTCTTATTTGAAGCTCCTGAGTGCTGTGCTGCTTGCTAAATACGCACAAGAAACAAGATGTGCAGGCTGATGCTGCTGGGACATGGCGTACCCAAGACCAGCCGACCCCTCTGTCCCGCCATATCAGCCCTCGTGTTCACTTCATCTTTATGATTTGTAACAGAGGACAACAATAAAGAATTGGGGTACCAAGCTGGCCACCTTGCATAACTGGTTGCAGCAAAATTAAATAAAAATAAGCACACACACACACACACAATTATTGTGGAGATGTCTCTGCAGACGTGAGTTCAAAACAAGTGGGTCTCAAGATGGCGGAGCTTCCAGTGTTGGGCCCTTCTGGTGGGAAGAGGCGGGTCCAGATGGACGGACACTGGAAGTGATGTCAGAGGTGTTGTAGCTGTCAGTCAACTGGTCTGTAGAGGGAGGGAGAAAGAAAGACATTAGGACACAGCGCCAACCGTTGGAGCGGCGGCGGAACTGCAGTCACTAGAGCCCATCAGCTGTCCCCAATGCGCATGCGTGTGACAGCTTTTATATAAATCCTCAGCGTCTGCGGTCTTTGCATATCCACGGGTTGGGCAAACCATATAACCACAATTAAGGTGGGCCGACATGTATATGCATTACAAAATACATTCTAACAGAAGGTGCAGAGCAGGTATTAATGCAAAAGTCTATGTTGACTACTTAGATTCCAGCCCATCTTAGGTGGGTAGCGCAGCTTGTATAAATTAAGGGGCACGTGTTCAAAGCTGACGTTTGACATACCGTGTGCATCACGTCACTTGCTTAAGTTTCAAATGAAAGCTTTTTATCCAACAGTATACCATTTTATGTCACCTCTGTGCTTGTAAAGTGTCGTGTGATGGTGCTCCCTATTGAAAGGTGCTATATACAGTAACGGTAATCGGCTCAATCCTCATTTTTGACTCAGTTTGTAAGTCAGTTCACCTGCTGCGGTGTCAAATATAAGGGTAGGCTTTGTAATTGTATTTTATGTAAAAGCTTGAAAGGTGCCAGATGGCGGTGTTCCCTGTTGAAAGGCGCTATATAATATCGTTTTCTGTTTGTTTTATTTACAGTGTACGTCTGGCTCACTCATGGATATCTCCGCTGCAGATTACTCCTTATCCTTCTATGAGTTTGACACGTACACGGACTTCAGCGGCTATGGCCGGACGTACATGAGCATGTTTAAAGGTAAAAATAACAAGTTATATTCTGTTTTCTTGACTCACAATGTAACATAGTGAAGTCCTGTGGGCTTTGGTGGCTCCATAAACGTGACTTTTGAGGCGGTCCCTCCGTATCAGTGCAAAAGTGTAAGGCGACCCCCCTTTACAATTTCATGAAGTGCTGCTGCTCTGTGGGAGGATGCGGCTTTTTCATTTTTCTTTCTGCTCATTCTGCTTCTTTCAACTTTTGCACTTTTGTGGTTTTGCCTTCTATGGCACCGGCTGATTGACGTTCCTGTTCACTTGAACTGTTGCCCACTTTCGTCACATTCAAGTGAAGAAACTGGACGGCAATCACAACGCTGAATAACTAAAGTGCTACTGCATCTGAAGGATGAAAGAAAGGCATTCCGATGTATGGTCAGCCAAACTGAACACGGCCCAGAAAGACAAACAACACTAATCACCGAACATATGAAGGAATATAAATCAACAAGGAAGATAACGCCTCTCTCTTTAGAAGACTTGTCTGAAGCACAGAAGGGGCTCATCTGCCCCAGTCAATTACAAGCTTATCCGGAAGAGATTAAAGCCTTACACAAAAATCACCACATAAAGAGAAGTAGTCACATTTACAGACTTGACCGAGTCCTGCAAAGCGGGATCCTAAAAGTCGGAGGCCAACTCAGCAAAGCTGCTGTGCTAGAAGGCGGGGTGGTGGCTGTGAGGCTCGAGATCTGCACTGGCAATCGGATGGTTGCTGGTTCGAATCCCGTAAATGCCAGTAGAGATTCTGCTCTGCTGGGCCCCTGAGCGAGGCCCTTAACCTGCAATTGCTGAGCGCTTTGAGTAGTGAGAAAGCGCAATATAAATGTAAAGAATTATTATTAAGAGGCTACGCAACACGCCACTGTTTACAAGAATTCACATGTTGACGCCCTTATTTTACAACATAGATAGGAAAGGCACTATATGATAGATAGATAGATAGATAGATAGATAGATAGATAGATAGATAGATAGATAGATAGATAGATAGGAAAGGTACTATATGATAGATAGATAGATAGATAGATAGATAGATAGATAGATAGATAGATAGATAGATAGATAGATAGATAGATAGATAGATAGATAGATGTGAAAGGCACTATATAATAGATAGATAGACAGTTACAGTGCATCCAGAAGTATTCACAGCACATCACTTTTTCCCCTTTTTGTTATGTCACAGCCTTATTCCAAAATGGATTAAATTCATTTTTTTCCTCAGAATTCTACACACAACACCCCATAATGACAACGTGAAAAAAGTTTACTTGAGGTTTTTGCAAATTTATTAAAAATAAAAAAAATTGAGAAAGCACATGTACATAAGTATTCACAGCCTTTGCCATGAAGCTCAAAATTGAGCTCAGCTGCATCCTGTTTCCCCTGATCATCCTTGAGATGTTTCTGCAGCTTCACTGGAGTCCACCTGTGGTAAATTCAGTTGACTGGACATGATTTGGAAAGGCACACACCTGTCTATATAAGGTCCCACAGTTGACAGTTCATGTCAGAGCACAAACCAAGCATGAAGTCAAAGGAATTGTCTGTAGACCTCTGAGACAGGATTGTCTCGAGGCACAAATCTGGGGAAGGTTACAGAAAAAGTTCTGCTGCTTTGAAGGTTCCAATTAGCACAGTGGTCTCCATCATCCGCAAGTGGAAGAAGTTTGAAACCACCAGGACTCTTCCTAGAGCTGGCCGGCCATCTAAACTGAGCGATCGGGGGAGAAGGGCCTTAGTCAGGGAGGTGACCAAGAACCCGATGGTCACTCTGTCAGAGCTCCAGAGGTCCTCTGTGGAGAGAGGAGAACCTTCCAGAAGGACAACCATCTCTGCAGCAATCCACCAATCTGGCCTGTATGGTAGAGTGGCCAGACGGAAGCCACTCCTTAGTAAAAGGCACATGGCAGCCCACCTGGAGTTTGCCAAAAGGCACCTGAAGGACTCTCAGACCATGAGAAAGAAAATTCTCTGGTCTAATGAGACAAAGATTGAACTCTTTGGTGTGAATGCCAGGCGTCACGTTTGGAGGAAACCAGGCACCGCTCATCACCAGGCCAATACCATCCCTACAGTGAAGCATGGTGGTGACAGCATCATGCTGTGGGGATGTTTTTTCAGCGACAGGGACTGGGAGACTAGTCAGGATAAAGGGAAAGATGACTGCAGCAATGTACAGAGACATCCTGGATGAAAACCTACTCCAGAGCGCTCCTGACCTCAGACTGGGGCGACGGTTCATCTTTCAGCAGGACAACGACCCTAAGCACACAGCCAAGATATCAAAGGAGTGGCTTCAGGACAACTCTGTGAATGTCCTTGAGTGGCCCAGCCAGAGTCCAGACTTGAATCCGATTGAACATTTCTGGAGAGATCTTAAAATGGCTGTGCACCGACGCTTCCCATCCAACCTGATGGAGCTTGAGAGGTGCTGCAAAGAGGAATGGGAGAAACTGGCCAAGGATAGGTGTGCCAAGCTTGTGGCATCATATTCAAAAAGACTTGAGGCTGTAATTGCTGCCAAAGGTGCATCGACAAAGTATTGAGCAAAGGCTGTGAATACTTATGGACATGGGATTTCTCAGTTTTTTTATTTTTAATAAATTTGCAAAAACCTCAAGTAAACTTTTTTCACGTTGTCATTATGGGGTGTTGTGTGCAGAATTCTGAGGAAAAAAATGAATTTAATCCATTTTGGAATAAGGCTGTAACATAAAATGTCGGCACGGTGGCGGAGTGGGTAGCGCTGCTGCCTCGCAGTTGGGAGAACTGGGGACCTGGGTTCGCTTCCCGGTTCCTCCCTGCGTGGAGTTTGCATGTTCTCCCTGTGTCTGTGTGGGTTTCCTCCGGGCGCTCCGGTTTCCTCCCACAGTCCAAAGACATGCTGGTTAGGTGGATTGGCGATTCTAAATTGGCCCTAGTGTGTGCTTGGTGTGTGGGTGTGTTTGTGTGTTGTCCTGCGGTGGGTTGGCACCCTGCCCGGGATTGGTTCCTGCCTTGTGCCCTGTGTTGGATGGGATTGGCTCCAGCAGACCCCCGTGACCCTGTGTTCGGATTCAGCGGGTTGGAAAATGGATGGATGGATGGCATAACAAAATGTGGAAAAAGTGATGCGCTGTGAATACTTTCCGGATGCACTGTAGATAGATAGATAGATAGATAGATAGATAGATAGATAGATAGATAGATAGATAGATAGATAGATGTGAAAGGCACTATATAATAGATAGATAGACAGTTACAGTGCATCCAGAAGTATTCCCAGCGCATCACTTTTTCTACATTTTGTTATGTTACAGCCTTATTCCAAAATGGATTAAATTCATTTTTTTCCTCAGAATTCTACACACAACACCCCATAATGACAACGTGAAAAAAGTTTACTTGAGGTTTTTGCAAATTTATTAAAAATAAAAAAATTGAGAAAGCACATGTACATAAGTATTCACAGCCTTTGCCGTGAAGCTCAAAATTGAGCTCAGGTGCATCCTGTTTCCCCTGATCATCCTTGAGATGTTTCTGCAGCTTACTTGGAGTCCACCTGTGGTAAATTCAGTTGACTGGACATGATTTGGAAAGGCACACACCTGTCTATATAAGGTCCCACAGTTGACAGTTCATGTCAGAGCACAAACCAAGCATGAAGTCAAAGGAATTGTCTGTAGACCTCTGAGACAGGATTGTCTCGAGGCACAAATCTGGGGAAGGTTACAGAAAAAGTTCTGCTGCTTTGAAG
The DNA here is from genome assembly GCF_900747795.2 of Erpetoichthys calabaricus. Lineage (NCBI taxonomy): Eukaryota > Metazoa > Chordata > Cladistia > Polypteriformes > Polypteridae > Erpetoichthys > Erpetoichthys calabaricus. The sequence goes on along the minus strand of NC_041395.2, from coordinate 21,266,233 downwards.
GTTCCAATTAGCACAGTGGCCTCCATCATCCGCAAGTGGAAGAAGTTCGAAACCACCAGGACTCTTCCTAGAGCTGGCCGGCCATCTAAACTGAGCGATCGGGGGAGAAGGGCCTTAGTCAGGGAGGTGACCAAGAACCCGATGGTCACTCTGTCAGAGCTCCAGAGGTCCTCTGTGGAGAGAGGAGAACCTTCCAGAAGGACAACCATCTCTGCAGCAATCCACCAATCTGGCCTGTATGGTAGAGTGGCCAGACGGAAGCCACTCCTTAGTAAAAGGCACATGGCAGCCCACCTGGAGTTTGCCAAAAGGCACCTGAAGGACTCTCAGACCATGAGAAAGAAAATTCTCTGGTCTAATGAGACAAAGATTGAACTCTTTGGTGTGAATGCCAGGCGTCACGTTTGGAGGAAACCAGGCACCGCTCATCACCAGGCCAATACCATCCCTACAGTGAAGCATGGTGGTGACAGCATCATGCTGTGGGGATGTTTTTCAGCGGCAGGAACTGGGAGACTAGTCAGGATAAAGGGAAAGATGACTGCAGCAATGTACAGAGACATCCTGGATGAAAACCTGCTCCAGAGCGCTCTTGACCTCAGACTGGGGCGAAGGTTCATCTTTCAGCAGGACAACGACCCTAAGCACACAGCCAAGATATCAAAGGAGTGGCTTCAGGACAACTCTGTGAATGTCCTTGAGTGGCCCAGCCAGAGCCCAGACTTGAATCTGATTGAACATCTCTGGAGAGATCTTAAAATGTCTGTGCACCGACGCTTCCCATCCAACCTGATGGAGCTTGAGAGGTGCTGCAAAGAGGAATGGGCGAAACTGGCCAAGGATAGGTGTGCCAAGCTTGTGGCATCATATTCAAAAAGACTTGAGGCTGGAATTGCTGCCAAAGGTGCATCGACAAAGTATTGAGCAAAGGCTGTGAATACTTATGGACATGGGATTTCTCAGTTTTTTTATTTTTAATAAATTTGCAAAAACCTCAAGTAAACTTTTTTCACGTTGTCATTATGGGGTGTTGTGTGCAGAATTCTGAGGAAAAAAATGAATTTAATCCATTTTGGAATAAGGCTGTAACATAAAATGTCGGCACGGTGGCGGAGTGGGTAGCGCTGCTGCCTCGCAGTTGGGAGAACTGGGGACCTGGGTTCGCTTCCCGGTTCCTCCCTGCGTGGAGTTTGCATGTTCTCCCCGTGTCTGCGTGGGTTTCCTCCGGGCGCTCCGGTTTCCTCCCACAGTCCAAAGACATGCTGGTTAGGTGGATTGGCGATTCTAAATTGGCCGTAGTGTGTGCTTGGTGTGTGGGTGTGTTGTCCTGCGGTGGGTTGGCACCCTGCCCGGGATTGGTTCCTGCCTTGTGCCCTGTGTTGGCTGGGATTGGCTCCAGCAGACCCCCGTGACCCTGTGTTCGGATTCAGCGGGTTGGAAAATGGATGGATGGATGGCATAACAAAATGTGGAAAAAGTGATGCGCTGTGAATACTTTCCGGATGCACTGATGATAGATAGATAGATAGATAGATAGATAGATAGATAGATAGATAGATAGATAGATAGATAGATAGATATTTGTCCTAAGGGAAACATTTGACTTTTTGCAGAAGATCTTTAAATAAATAAATGTATAACTGGATAGATAACTCTATAAACTGTATATATTCTCACACACTGGGGTCTAAAACACACCAAAATGACTAAAAACGAATTCAATTAAAAACAAAGAAAACTTGAGACTCCAAGGGTCAGGTGAGACCCCTCGTTTTATGTATCTTTGGGTGCCACAATATTACACTGAAGACGCACTCCTGGGGGTCATACAGATTCTTGATAAAACAGGGAGGTCTTCTACTGGCAGCACCCAAAGATCCCAACAAGGGGCACCTTTCTGAGTTACAAGTCATCCCTGCAAACTGGGACCAAGCCAGAGCAGCGTGTTGGAGGAGGAATTGTCCCTGAGATCCTGACTCCTCCAGTCCAGTCCATCCATAATTCCTCCTCCCTGACTGAACTTCCTGACCGACATGTACCTTCATCCACCTGATCCATCCATTATGGCGTCCTGTTAATTCACTACAGCATCTACAATACACACACTCACACACACACATATACACTATCGTCTGAACACATACCAGAATAACTCCTGTCTTGCCAGTCCCAGTCCCAGTGTGGCATTATGAAGACGTATTGCAGTTGGTATAAAGGAGCCCCCCTAGCATTTCCTCACCCACTTCTGCTGAGTGATTCGTTGTCTGAAAGTCCTCAGTGTTGGTGTGTCACAGAGAGGATGTGCAGTGGTGTTCATAATGGCACTCTCCTCCAGGAGGTCCAGAGTACGAGGCACATAACTGAGTCTGCTCTTTTAATTAGTTTGTTGATTTGGTGGTCCTCCCTTGAAGTGATGTTACCAGAATGGCCATCACAGAGTCATAGAAGATGTTAAGGATGTCACTTCCCACATTAAAGGAGCTCAGTCCCCTAAGGTAGAAGACCCCGCTCTGCCCGCTCCTCTACAGTTCCTCAGTGTTCCGTGATGTGCTTCATGTAAAGGCCACTAATCCCAACACGAGTTCCTGTTGTGTTCATGATCTCGTCTCTACTGTCTGCTCAGCTAGTGTAATGAAGTTATTCGATTGTGTCCTGTAAATAATCCAATGCCGACTGAGTAATGAACTTTTACTCTACAAGTCTGTAAGTTTGATCCTGGCAGGCAGCAGTAAGTGGGTTCTGAGGGCCCAATTTCTCGCCAGGCCAAAAGTCACGTAGACTTGAGATCCGTCGCTGCGCCTAATGGCAGGTGGAGAATAAATGAATGTGTGGAACTGAGGAGACGTTGCTGCACCCACCACATGACAAACCACCTGGACTGGGACACCTCAGCACCACCCTGGAACACTGCGAGTTTTTTTTTTTTTTTATGGTGGCTGGAGTGCCAATCCTACTACCAAATAGCAAGTTCACTCTCTAAATTGGAGGACCTGATGGAGATTAACGTCATACCCCAGACAGAGCAATTGCAGGTTAAGGGCCTAATGGAGTCGAGTCACTTCTGCCATTTACAGGATTCAAACTGGCAGCCTTATGATTGCTGGCACAGACCCCTAACCTCAGAGCCACCACGCCACACTCCGTTATGGAACTGAGGAGATCCTCAAAAGTCAGCGGCCGCCTCATTTTCATCCCCCCCAGCTTTACTAAGATTCATTTTTCCAAACTTGCTTATTCCAAATTAGGATCACTCGGATGGCATGGACTGGGAGGTTGCATTTAGGAGTGAAAGCCAAGTGTGAAAGACAGCAGACATTCCTCAGGGCACGGTTTGATCCGGCTTGTGTGCGCCTAAGCTGGCAGGCCGTCGTGGCCAATAAATGCAGTCAACCCGGTTCTCCAGGGCCCACCTGCACCTTCTTTATACTCTGACTTGTGCAAACCAACATTAGGCTCATTTAACACAACATGTCATAAAAAAGAAAATAAAATCGAAACAAAACTGGTTGATTTTGTGAAGAAAAATGAAAAAAAAAAGACATTTCCAACGAAGGCAGATAAAATGCTTTTCAAGTGAAGCCGTGTGCCCGGGTGTTTCTCACAGATTCTTGTCTGGCAGTCATGACGTCCAAGATGAGAAGATCGGATGGTGTGATAATCAGTTTCAACATCACAATGGAAAGCAGACAAACCAGTAATGTGGGTCTGCATTTTTTGCAGCTTGTGTAACGTGATATTCTCCGAAGTATTTATTAAAATGAAAAACGGCCGTCGTGCTCAGAAATCAAAGATAAGTGAAAGCAGAAGCAGAGGTGACGCACATCATGCCAGGCAGCCCTGCGGGTCACAGTGGGAGAATGGAATACTGTGTGGCAAAGCCAACCCAGCTTTGTGCAAACGGAGGAGGCCCAGCTGGATTTTCCTCAAGACAGGTGTGGACTTCAGGTGGGAACATCAGAGTTGGTGCCCGATGTTCATGCCATTCACCCAACATATGGGCTGTGGGAGCAACTGGGCAGCAGAGTCCAGCTGCAGGCGAGACACTCTGAAGTCTCGGACAGATTCAGTGACTTGACACATGCTGAGTCCCACAAGATGTCAACGGTATCTCTTATGACTCCGCCCACTTTCCAGGAGCCACTCCCCTGTTTAGCCAGTTTCCGATGTTGCCGCTCCACCCTGGTAACAACGCTTTCTGCAAAATTTGCCTTAATCCTACATTTTCTTAACACTTGTTTTATTATAGGCGGAGTGGTGACTCTGAGGATCTGCACTGCCAATCAGAAGGTTGCCAGTTCGAATCCCGTAAATGCCAATAGGGACTCTGCTCTGTTGGGCCCTTGAGCAAAGCCCTTAACCTGCAATTGCTGAGCACTATGAGAAAAGTGCTATATAAATGCAAAGAATTATTATTACATTACATGCCCCTCATGTCGATTTCAGTTCCTTTAACTCCTGCTCTCAAATCAGTGGACTCGGTAGTTTTATGGCCTTTGTATTCATTCCCAGTCACAGGGAATGCACAAACCAGTGTGCTTCTTCATGCCAGTCCCAAGCCTGGATAAATGGGGAGGGTTACATCAGGATAAAAACATAAAATTTTGCCAAATCAATATACGGACAACAATACAAATTTCCATACCGGATCGGTCGAGCCCCGGGTTAACAACGACCACCACCAGTACTGTTAGCCAACAGGGTGCTGGCGGAAATTGGGCTACTGTTGTTCTTAACTCTTTTAGGGCTAATTTTTTTTTTGTTTCTTTTCTCCCAGGGCTGAATATTTTTCCAAAAACTAACATTTTTTTAAAAAGAACACAAAGCAATTGTTTAACATATCAAATCAACAAAAAATATTTACTTTTGACAAATGTTACTGTCTTGCATGTTGTATGAGCCTGCATACTCTATGATTTCACATACATATCACATACATTTTACACAGCAAAGTCTGATCTCGCTCAAAGCAGCCAATTTCAGTCATTGCCACATTGCACTCCTTACAATACGTGTTGCTTTGGTGCCTATTTTTCAATTGTCTGTTGCTGCACTTTCTCACATATATTGTTAGTGTGTACTGTAGAGAGACAAGTCACCCATTTGCCATCATGCCATGCCACTGCCACCAAGTTTTCTGCCTGCATGAAAACCGTATTGTCACCACTTTTCATCTTCTGAAACTTTATGAACTTTATGTATGGCATTATAGCCTGGCTCACCCCATGGGATTTGCTTCTGTTTATTACAGAAGTGAATAAAACTTTGCAGCAGCACGTACCTAAGCCACCAGGGGACAAAACACGTTTGGACCAATGCTCCCTGAAGTTATATCACCAGTTCTGTCCCATCTCTATTTGTAATGCCACAGAGCGCTTCATCTCGTCTTTCGTTGTGGGTTTCCACTTTGAAAAACGAGAATGCGATGCAAACGCAGCCCGCGATTCAAAAAAAAATCTCTGCCTACCTGTTTGTCTCGTCTGACAGTAGCTGAAAAGCAGCATCAGGAGAGAGCAGCCTGAAGTACAGCAGCTGGTGATCTGTCGTGTCCAACACAAAGCAATGCCGTCTTGTAAACTCCGGTAGCCAGATCGGCTCTCAACGGATCAATGTCTGTGTATTTATCCCATGCGAACCTTGCCGTAGATGCATCGGCTGCGCGAAGGCACTCAACTGGCAGCAGATCCGCTGGCGCGGCATCGGCTGGTGTCTGATCAGCTGATGCCTGCTTCTCACTCTCTTGCTCGATCTCCTGATCACTGCCAATAAAATCCGATTCTGAAAAATCAAGAGTCCAACTCCTCGATAATGCGCAAAACATCGTCTGCCGAGTGTTTTCTTTTCTGCACTTGCTTCGCTGCCTTTTCACATGTCGATGCCATCTTGCCTTTGTTTACATTTCGCAACTCACGCACACGCAAGGTTTAGTTGCCGAATTAACGAGTCTAGCATTCCTCCAAGCACAGAGGGAATGCCTGTGACGTGACAGTGAGATTTGTCGCCATTAACAGCTGATTGTCGCCCCCTATCCCTGGATGTCGACTTTTGTCGACATCAGCCTTCAACCCCTCCTGTCGACAAAAGTCGACATCCGCCCTAAAAGAGTTAAACTGCCTTCATGGCTTTTCATTTGCCATTATGTTTTTCATCGGAGGCTCCGCCTTTCTCATGAATATTGATGAGTTACTTTAGCATTACCATTAAGTGACAGAACGCATAGAAATGGTCATTTTTTTTTTGTTTTTGCAGGATGATGTTATTTCATCCACTAGAGGGCAGCATTTGTCCTCACAGGTGGCGCAGTGGTAGTGCTGCTGCTTTGCAGTAAGGAGACTGTGGAAGATTGTGGGTTCGCTTCCCAGTTCCTCCCTGTGTGGATAGCGCTTTGAGTACTGAGAAAAGCGCTATATAAATGTAATGAATTATTATAATACAATTCCATGAGTTATTCAGGCCTAACACTATAAAGCAGATCGCCACATGTCACCCCGAGTCTGACTTGGGTTTAACTGTAATTACATAGAATTCTTTTTTTTTTATATATATATTTTATTAATTTTTATTGTAATTATTCCATACAAATAGATCAATTTATAACCAAACAAACTGAAGACAAATCAAACCCCACCCCTGAGAAGGAGAGCTTAGCTAAAGGGGAATTGCTTAGGGCTTTTTAATAAGACAACAATAAGCAAAAGAAAGGGAGAAATAAATATATATGTAAATAAGAGATGGAGAAGGGAATTAAATGCGGTTATAGTTATTTCTCTTATTCTAAACTAATATTGATCAGATCCTGCCAGGTTTTGAAAAAATTTTGTACAGATCCTCTAACTGAGAATTTGATTTTTTCCAATTTCAAATAATATAAAACATCGGTTTCCCACTGACTTATAAGAGGAGAATTAGGATTCTTCCAATTTAACAGAATAAGTCTGCGTGCCAAAAGTGTAGTGAATGCAATCACCGTTTGCTTGTCCTTCTCCAATTCAAGTCCATCTGCAAGAACACCGAACACAGCTGTTAATGGGTTAGGAGGGATTGTGACCCCAAGGCTGTCTGAGAGGCACTTAAAAATTTTTGTCCAAAATGATGTTAGTTTGGTGCAGGCCCAGAACATGTGACCCAGTGAGGCAGGAGCTTGGTTGCAGCGCTCGCAGGTTGGATCCTGCCCTGGAAACATTTTGGACAGTTTTAAGCGAGACAGATGAGCTCGATATATAATTTTTAGTTGAATAATTCTATGCTTTGCACATATAGAACTCGAGTGAATTCTCTGCTTTGCTACCTTCCACTCCTTTTCTGATATATTGATTAAGAGATCTTCTTCCCAATGTCCTGTTGGATCTTTGAAAGGTAGGGACTCTAATAAGATTTTATATATTGCGGAAATAGTGTTTGTTTCCTCGGAATTGAGCAGTATTTTATCCAGCATTGTGGAGGGTGCAAGGTGGGGGAAATCGGGCAATTTCTGTTTAACAAAATTTCTAATTTGAAGATAGTAAAAGAAATGTGTAGCTGAGAGGTTGAATTTTGAACGTAATTGTTCAAAAGATGTAAATATGTTGTCTATATAAAGATCTCTGAGCATTTTAATCCTAAAACTTTTCCAGGTATTAAAAACTGGATATACTTGCGAAGGTTGAAAGAGGTGGTTCCCTTGCAGAGGTGCCACTGATAAAAGATTTTCCATCTTAAAATGCTTCCTAATTTGGTTCCATATTCTGAGTGAGTAAAGCACAATTGGGTTATTAGTATATTTGTGATAACTTTCATTTATTGGAGAGCAGAGCAGGGAATATAAAGAAGTACTACAGGATTTTACTTCTATTGCGGACCAAGCCTGTGTATGTTCATTTATTTGTGTCCAGGTTTTTATGGCTTGTATGTTTGCTGCCCAGTAATAAAACTGAAAATTAGGTAAAGCCATGCCACCTTCTGCCCGAGGTCTTTGTAGGGTCGCTCTTCGGATACGTGGGTGTTTTGAGTTCCAAATGAATGAGGTTATTGTTGAATCTAATTGCTTAAAAAATGATTTATTGATATATATTGGAATGTTTTGAAATAAAAAAAGAAGTTTAGGAAGGATATTCATCTTAACAATGTTAATTCTTCCGGCTAGAGTGAGATGAAGGGTTGACCATCTATCCAGGTTTTGCTTAATTTTGTCCATACAGACAGCAAAATTTTGTTGATAAAAAGCTTTATGTTTACTTGTGATATTTACCCCTAGGTATTTAAACTGATCTGCTATGGTAAAAGGTAAGGTGTCTAATCTAATATTATATGCTTGTGAATTCACTGGAAAGAGTATACTTTTATTCAGATTAATTCTAAGACCAGATATCTTCTGAAATTCTGTTAGTGCTGTTAAAACAGCGGGGACAGTGTTTTCTGGGTCTGATATATATAAGACCATATCATCTGCATATAGAGAAATTTTCTGTTCCAGTCCTTCTCTGACAATCCCCTTTATCTGATAAGAATTTCGGCAGTGAACCGCCAGTGGTTCAATAGCGATTGCAAACAACAGTGGCGACAAGGGACATCCTTGTCTGGTACCACGTTCTAGTTTAAAGTAGTCTGAGCAAATGTTATTAATACAAACTGAAGCTTCTGGATTGGTATACAGTAGTTTGATCCAAGCACAAATATTCGGGCCTAACACTTTAAAGCAGATCGCCACATGTCACCCCGAGTCGGACTTGGGTTTAACTGTAATTACATAGAATTCTGAGTCCAAGTTATGCTTGATGTTAACACCAAGGGGGTTAAGAAGTTTAGTTTAGTTTAAGAAGGGGGTTTATGAAGATGCTTATTTTACTTATTCCTTTATAAGTTAAAAAAATAATTGTTGCGTTACTTGGCTACTGAAAATGTGCCTTATCTGGTTAATGCTTTGGTGTTTATTAATCAAGAATTACCTAGAAAATGTAAAAAGCTCTGTGACACTGAAAATCTAGAGCTTCAAAATACCACTGTGGGGTGGTGTTTGGTCGTAAGAGATAAGCAAATGCATCTCCCACAAAGTACAGTTGACGATGGCACGAGGGCATTTCTTAAGTTACATAAGCACATCACGCAACTTCCTCCTAACTCTAACGGCAGAGGCATATGAGCTCTGACAGCACTTTCCAGACACAAGAAATTGAATTGAAAACAAGGCAAAGTTGTGTTGGAGACAGGATGACCACATCATATCCCAATTAGCTTTATGGGATCGGTAAAGGAGCTGATCAGGGGGAGACGGGGTGGGCGATAACAGAAAACCAAGAATACACTGAGTTATTGCCGGGGAAGACTAAACACCCAATGGTCACGGACTCCCGTAGAAAACTTTGGGCATTTCTGTGATCCACTAAATAGCTTGATGTGTTTCTTCACTTGTGTGGTTCTCTATGTGTCTGTGTGGGTTTTCCCTGGGTGCTCGGGTGTCACCCCCCCAGTCCTAAGACATGCAGGTTAGGTGGATTGGCGTTTCCTAAATTGGCCGCAGTGTGTGGTTGGGGTGTGTGTGTGTGTGTGTGTGCTTGCCCTCCAATGGACTGGCACCCTGGCTGTGGTTTGTTCCTGCCTTATGCCCTATGCTGGCTGGGATAGGCTCCAGCAAACCGCCTAACTATAGTATGTATTGTGAAAGAATCAGCTTCAACATACGGAAAAGGTTTGGGGCAGCCACCCATATATTGTCCCTGGCTGCAATAGGGTACAGAAATAGGATGAGACGTGTTCTCATTGAGTTCCAAGCTGAACTGATGAGGTGAAGAAAAGATGGCGGCTTTACAAGCCGAAGAGCCGAAGTGATGTCATTTGGCCTGAACCGGAAGTGACGTCCGTCTGGGCCCTGGAGCCGAAAGGGATGTTGAATCAGGCAGGTTTTCCCATATTTGGCCTGCAGAGATAACAGAGGCAGGTTTAGTGCACACCCTGCCACCCCCTGGCCTCCACTTGGTCCACTCACCTCCCTCCTAGCCGCACGTGTGTGACAGCATGCATTTGCCACGTGAACTTGTGTTCTAAAATTAAGCGTTTTCTAGAAGTTTAAAAAAAATATCCTGCCCTCACTGGCACTTTACAATGGAGGCTAACTGGGCACGGAGCACCTCCAGCAAATAAAGGTTTTCTTCTTCATAACTATGTAAGGTTGTTTTGGTCCAGCTTCAGGATCACCTCAAAATTTCAGTCTGGTTTCCGAATTTCTCACAGTACAGAGACAGCCCTGGTCAGAGTCACCAATTACCTCCTGATGGCTGCTGACCAGGGCTCTCCATCACTCCTTATCCTTCTGGATCTCACAGCTTCATTTGATACGGTAGATCATAATGTTCTCCTTCATCATCTTCACTATACAATTGGACTTTCTGGCATTGCTTTCGAGTGGTTCAAGTCCTATCTTACAGATAGGGCTGAGTATGTGGTCTTGGGTGGGGGGGGGGGGGGGGGTGCTAAATCTCATACCCACATTGTGACCTGTGGGGACCCACAAGGATCAGTCCTTGAGCCGACCCTGTTTAATATCTATATGCTACCCCTGGGTCACATCATCCTCAAGCATGGAGTTTTATTCCATTGCTATGCCGATGATACGCAGAGCTCTATGTGAGACTGGATTCGACTTCTCATACACCTCCATCAATTTTTCCTCTTGCTTGGATGAGATTGAGGCCTGGATGTCCAAGAACTTCCTCAAGCTGAACAGCACTAAAACTGAAGTTCTTTTAATTGACACCCCTCATCAACTTCGTTCCTCTGTAAATTGTATTTCCTTTTCTGACTGTACCATTACCCTCTCCCCTTCGGTTACAAATCTGGGTGTCAAGTTAGACTCCCATCTGTCATTTGATACACATGTCCATCACCTTTGTAAAATTGCATTCCTTCATCTCCGAAACATAGCCAAACTCTGGCCCTACCTCTCCCTCTGTGATGCTGAAAAGCTGGTTCATGCCTTTGTCTCCTCCAGGCTGGACTATTGTAATGCACTCCTCATCGGGATCTCCAACAAGAGCCTTCAAAAGCTTCAACAAATTCTAAATAGTGCTGCAAGGATCCTGATGAGGGTGCGGAAATATGAACACATTTCACCAATCCTTCGGTCACTTCATTGGCTCCTTATCCACCTCCATATTGAATACAATATGTTTACTCATCAGGGTATCCATGGAAATGCTCCACAATATCTTAAGGAACTCCTTATACTACAATTCACTACAAGAAACCTCCGTTTTACAAATACCTACCGCCAAACTTCATACAATGGGAGACCGAGCCTTTGTAGTCGCTGCTCCACAGCTCTGGAATGGCCTACCAGAGAGCCTGAGAACACAGCAGATTGTGGGCTGTTTTAAAAAACAGCTAAAGACTTTTCTACTTAGGAAAGCTTATTAAGAAGAGTGCTATAATTATTGTTGTTTTATCTCTGTTTTTAACTTGCTTTGCCTTTGTTTAAAATTTTATGTAACACTTTGAGATTTACTGCTAATGTAAAGTGCCCTATAAATAAAATGCATTATTATTATTATTATATAACACTGGTGTGTCAGAAAGACAGAAAGAAAGTGTGTCATAAGTTATATGGACAGAATTTCTAGGCGCAGCCGAGGAGCGGAGGGGGTCTTGTTCGGTGACCTCAGAATCTCGTCTCTGCTATTTGCGGATGACGTGGTTCTGTTGGCTTCATCGGACAGTGACCTTCAGCTCTCACTGGAGCTGTTTGCAGTCGAGTGTGAAGCAGCGGGGATGAGAGTCAGCACCTCTAAATCCGAGGCCATGGTTCTCAGCCGGAAAAGGGTGGAATGCTCTCTCCGGGTTGGGAACACATTACTGCCTCAAGTGGAGGAGTTCAAGTATCTCGGGGTCTTGTTCACGAGTGAGGGAAGAATGGAGCGGGAGGTCAACAGACGGATCGGTGCGGCGTCCACAGTATTGCGGACTCTGCAACGGTCCGTCGTGGTGAAGAGAGAGCTGAGTCAAAAGGCGTGCCTGTTGATTTACCAGTCGATCTACGTTCCTACCCTCACCTATGGCCACGAGCTTTGGGTAGTGACCGAAAGAGCAAGATCACGGATACAAACGGCCGAAATGAGTTTTCTCCACAGGGTGGTAGGACTTTCCCTTAGAGATAGGGTGAGGAGTTCAGTTATCCGGGAGAGACACGGAGTCGAGTCGCTGCTCCTCCGCATTGAGAGGAGTCAGTTGAGGTGGTTCGGGCATCTAGTTAGGATGCCCCCTGGATGCCTCCCTGGGGGGGGGTGTTCCGGGCATGTCCCACTGGGAGAAGACCATGGGGCTGACCCAGGACACGCTGGAGGGATTATATCTCCCAGCTGGCCTGGAAACACCTCGGGGGTCCCCCCAGAGGAGCTGGAGGAAGTGGCCGGGGAGAGGGAGGTCTGGGCTTCCCTGCTTAGGCTGCTGCCCCTGCCACCAGACCTAAATAAGCGGAGGACAATGGATGGATGGATGGTGTCAGAAAGACAGGACTCCAGGTGGGCCTTCACATGCTGCTGTCCTGTTCCAGGACCTTTAAAACAGGCCATGACATGAAATTAAATGGGGTCCTTTTGAAGGTTGGGGCCTTACATGTAGGTCAGGTCTTCCTCACACAGTCATTCCACTATCATCAAATCGTGTCAAGCTGCGAAGCTCCAGGGTTCCACTCCATTGAGGAGGCTGTCTCTTTATATTATGCCAGTCAGTCGTAACGCCTGGTTACACTGTGGTTAAGATTAGGGTTGTGGGAGGAGTTATCGGACTCAAGTCAAACAAACCAGGTGACAGAAACCTGCAATCCAATTGGCTGTCAAATAGAGCTACTGAAAATTGCGGAGCTGCGGAGGTCTGCAGTTGGACCCATCTCACTATCATATCTACTTTGGATCAACTTTGTGGTAGTGTTGGATCGGTTCTAAAATTCTGACTTTGGTATTGATATCAGCTTTTGAACCTTAGTGAGGTTAATGAAGCAAATAATGGATAGCTCTCCACCCTGTGCCTCACAGCAGCCACTCTGTTCTGCTGCACAATTGCACAGCTGTTACTTAGCAAATGAATACAGGGGGGTTCCCCAGGTGCAGTTTCAAGCACGTTTATGTTATTATCTCCATTCAAACAGCAGGAGTAGAGGGTCCGTGGTGAATTGAGCTAGATTTAACATTAATATTTCATCGATCCAAGAATGGAGGAGAGGTTGAGGGATGACCACGACTGAGCATGAGGTGCTTACAAAGTACCATTTACTTCAGGTACCAAAATTAACGTACCGTTTTTAAATTGGGATTCTTCTGTACTTTTTCAGTACTTGTATGCCAGCCACACAACCCTACCTCATGGCCAGGGGTGTTGGAGCCTCGTGTGGCAGCAACAGACGCACTGGACCTGCTGGAGGTGGTAGCAGAGGAGAGAATGAAGACCATTCGTGATGGCCATTATGAACAATGCTGCACATTCTGTCTCTGACAAACTACCATCCAAAAAAGCTTTAAATGCACTGGTGAGGCCTCATCTGGACCACTGGGTGTTGTTTGGATCACCAGACTACAAAAAGGACATAGCAGCACTAGAAAAGGTCCAGAGAAGAGCGACTAGGCTGAGTCCATGGCTACAGGAGATGAATTATGAAGAAAGATTAAAAGAGCTGAGCCTTTACAGTTTAAGCAAAAGAAGATTAAGAGGAGACCTGACTGAAGTGTTTAACATTATGAAGGGAATTAGTCCAGTGGCTTGAGACAGTGACTTTAAAATGAGTTCATCAAGAACATGGGGACACAGTTGGAAACTTGTTAAGGGTAAATTTCACACAAACATTAGGAAGTTTTTCTTCATAGACCCATGGAATAAGTGACCAAGTAGTGTGGTGGACAGAAGGACTTTAGGGACCTTCAAAACTCGACGATGTTTATTAAGAAGAATTAAGTGGAGAGGACTGGCGAGCTTTGTTGGGCTGAATGGCCTGTTCTCATCCAGACTGTTCTAATTCTGAAATATGGAAAGAGAAAAAGGGTACATCTACAACTTAATGAGACAATCCTGTGCAATGTAAAAATAAATATTCAATCAAAGCAAAAGAAAATGTTTGGAGACATCAGCCATCCCAGCCGTGGCCTCTTCTCTATGCTGCGATCAAAAAAACACTAGTGCTGTGTGAAGACCCCAGTTCAGAGACACTGAGACCAAGAATAGACCCCATGGAATAAGTGACCAAGTAGTGTGGTAGACAAGAGGACTTTAGGGACCTTCAAAACTCAACTTGATGTTTATTAAGAACAACTAAGTGGAGAGGACCAGCGAGCTTTGTTGGGCTGAATGTCCTGTTCTCGTCTCGATTGTATGCATGATATGGCACTGTGTGACTATACCACCACAATATAAATTATGAATCTGGTCACATGAAGGTTCACCATGGTGCAATAGTAGCTGTGAGACAAAAAAGGCAAAATAATTACAATCAATTCCAAGGACAAGCAAGATGTTATCCCCCCAAGTACTGTTCACAATGTGTCAACTGTCAGCGTTCGTGTTGGGGAAAAGTGGACACTTGGAATAAGTGACCAAGTAGAGTGGTAGGCAGGAGGACTTTAGGGACTTTCAAAACTCAATTTGATGATCTTTTTGGACGAAATAAGTGGATAGGACTGGTGAGCTTTATCGGACTGAATGGCCTGTTCTCGTCAAAAGTGTTCTAATGTTCAATTTAAGGTGTCAAGAAACCCTGCCGAGTTTCCTTCATGGCTACGGCAATCCACAACTATGACCTATGACGCCTCACTGGGACTGTTCCTTTATCTTTAACCAAATCAAATGTTTTCTTTCTTTTTAGTAATATTTTTGTATATTTGGGGGGGGGGGGGGGGGTTGCTTGTTATAATGTTAAAGGTCACATTTCACCCTTGGGACAAACAAATTATTACTGACCTAACTCTCTTCTATAGCATACCAGTCCCTAATGATCCACTAAGCCATCCATCACCAAACATGGTTAATCCAGTTAAAGGTTTCGGGGGGGGGTTTGGGGCACCTCAGAAGGAAGATAAGAACTCACTCGGGCCAGAACAGCAGGACCCCAAACAGAAGCAACTCAAGAATTGTGATCTATTCCCACACTTTGTGAGCCTGACTCTTCTTCTACTTTCTGCTGCTCCTGTTAGGGGTCACCACAGCGGATCATCTTCTTCCATCTTTTCCTGTCCTCATCATCTTGCTCTGTCACACCCATCACCTGCATGTCTTCTGTCACCACATCCATAAATGTCCTCTTCTCCTCTTCCCTGGCAGCTCAATCCTTAGCACCCTTCTCTCATTATACTCCTCATCTCTCCTCTGCACATGTCCAAACCAACGCGATCTCGCCTCTCTGACTTTGTCTCCCAACCGTCCCACCTGAGCTGACCCTCTAATGTCCTCATTTCTAATCCTGTCCATCCTCGTCACACCCAATGCAAATCTCAGCATCTTTAACTCTGACACCTCCTAATAATAATAATTTGCTTCCTTTATATAGCACTTTTCATAGTGAGTGGGGAGCCACTACAACCCCCACTAATGTGCAGGCTGTAATCATCAGTCCATCCACTGTCAAGCCCACTTAGTCCAGATCAGACCAGAAGGTTGTAAGGGGCTATCATAACAACAAAGGCACAAACTAATCCCAGATGTGGCACCAGTCCAGAGTAATAACTTTCAAGCCCATTTAATCCAGTTCAGGGGTCACAAGACAGGAACCCACTCCAGATGGAGATGCCAGCCCTTCAAAGCAGCCACCTCGTTGACCGTGTCCTTTCTCTTTACAGATCCCGAAGCTTCCTGGGATATCACACCTCCTCATCTCTGGACCAAGGATCAGGTTTGGCAATGGCTTCAGTTCTGCTGCGACCAGTACAAGCTGGATGCCCACTCCATCCCCTTCCAGAGGTTTAACATGGAAGGCCATGAGCTGTGCAGTATGAGCGAAGACAACTTTAAGGAAAATGGCATCCACGGCGAGCAGCTGTTTCGTATTTTGCAGGCCTACCGACTGAATGGTTCGCCTTTCTTTGGTTTCGCGTTTGCTTCTTTCTGTCTTGTCTGTGCTTTTTAACAAATAACAAATGGGGACGCCTCAAACGTAAACTGTTTTTGTGGACATTTCAATTGCTTTTACGGCGACTTTTGTTTCATGAGCAACTACTAGTAGAGAATTTTCAGAAGCACAAGACAGTAATTCATATTATTTATGTTTTCGGCAGATTTTTCAACCATCCAAGACTTACAGGACAACTTCATCCATATGGATGACTGTAAGTAAGAACCTTTTTCAGTTCAAATTGTGGGCTTGCTCCCTTATGTTTAATTTACTTTTTCCAATAAAGAAGGACAATGCATCTGTCAAACAATGAGACTACCATTGATAGTCAAACAAAAAAGGCTGAAGAATTATGATCTGTTCCTGTACTTTGTGAGCCTGACGTTTACAATTAATAATAATAATAATAATTTGTTTCATTCATATAGCACTTTTCTTAATACTTAAAGCACTTTTCATAGTTAGTGGGGAGCCACTTTAACCCCCAGTAAGGTGCCGCACCCATCTGGACGATGTGATGGCAGCCATTTCTGCACCAGTGTGCTCACCACACATTGCTTGTTAGGTGGTGAAGTGGTGAGAGGGATAGCCAATCAGAGACTGGGGATTATTAGGGGTGCAGAATGACTGGGCCATGGTGGGCAATTTAGCCTGAACATCATGATACACCCTACCCTTTACGAAGGATGCCCAGGGGTCTTTAATGACCACAGAGAGTCAGGACTTCAGTTTTATGTATCAATCAAAGGACGGCACCATTTTTTACAGCACAGTGTCCCCCGTCACTCCATTGGCCTCCACATTCAGACCACTGGGTAAGCGCCCACTGTTGGCCTCACCAACACCTCCTTCAGAAGCAACCCAAGCTTCTCCTAGATGGTCTCCCATCCAAGTACTGGCCAGGCCTGAACATGCTTAGTGTCAGGTGGATGACCTCTTCTGAAGTGCAGGTGGTAATATTAACTCAGTTACACGTTAGGATCCAGCCCCGGATATGATGCCAGCCACACACACACACACACACACACACACCTGTTCACCCATGTCCTGAACCCACGTAATCTAAATGCAGAATTGCATTGCCTTCTCCCCATAGTCTGGATGGCCTTCAAGGTTCATCACTAAAGTGGACAGTTCAGGAGGCACACAGAGGACACTGCAGGGCCAATGGAGCCAGCGCTATGAGCTGGGAACAGGCGGGCAGCTCTCAGCATGAAGACAGCTTCACACACTACAAAAAGTATGATTTTTCTGTGTAATTGCACTGAGCATGTGGGAAATAAAATTCTTAAGACGAAAAAGCTAAAAGTTGTTATAATCATTTTAATCCATCCATTGTCCAACCCGCTGTATCCTAACTACAGGGTCACGGGGGGGTCTGCTGGAGCCAATCCCAGCCAGCACAGGGTTTAATACTTATTTTTGCACAACACCTGGTGAGACCCTTAATGTAGAAATGCCACTGGCCTCACAATCATTTTGCCAAAGGAAGGGTCACACAAAATCAGAACTTCCCAAGGAGCCTTCCCCAGGACAACTGTATGTCTTCTTCCTTACAAGATCCATCATTTCCCACGTCTGCATTTCAGGTTTCCACTGATGAGTCCCATCTTACACAACACTCTGGTGGGCTCATGTGCCTTCTGAACTTAGCCATCACTTCATGCTTCCTTGAACAAACGCACACCCATTAGGTTTTAGATAGATAGATAGATAGATAGATAGATAGATAGATAGATAGATAGATAGATAGATAGATAGATAGATAGATAGATAGATAGATAGATCTTTATTAATCCCAAGGAGAAATTCACATACTCCAGCAGCAGCATACTGATACAAAAAACAATATTAAATTAAAGAGTGATAAAAATGCAGGTAAAAACACACAATAACTTTGTATAATGTTAATGTTTACCCCCCCCCCGGGTCGAATTGAAGAGTCGCATAGTGTGGCGGAGGAACGATCTCCTCAGTCTGTCAGTGGAGCAGGACAGTGACAGCAGTCTGTCGCTGAAGCTGCTCCTCTGTCTGGAGATGATCCTGTTCAGTGGATGCGGTGGATTCTCAATGATTGACAGGAGTCTGCTCAGCGCCCGTCGCTCTGCCATGGATGTTCAACTGTCCAGCTCCATGCCAACAATAGAGCTTGCCTTCCTCACCAGTTTGTCCAGGCGTTCCTCTTCTTTATGTTGCCTCCCCAGCACACCACTACGTAGAAGAGGGCGCTCGCCACAACCGTCTGATAGAACATCTGCAGCATCTTATTGCAGATGTTGAAGGACAACAGCCTTCTAAGGAAGTATAGTCGGCTCTGTCCTTTCTTGCACAGAGAATCAGTATTGGCAGTCCAGTCTAATTTATCGTCCAGCTGCACTTCCAGGTATTTATAAGTCTGCACCCTCTGCACACAGTCACCTCTGATGATCACGGGGTCCATGAGGGGTCTGGGTCTCCTAAAATCCACCACCAGCTCCATGGTTTTGCTGGTGTTCAGTTGTAGGTGGTTTGAGTCGCACCATTTAACAAAGTCCTTGATGAGGTCCCTATACTCCTCCTCCTGCCCACTCCTGATGCAGCCCACGATAGCAGTGTCATCAGCAAACTTTTGCATGTGGCAGGACTCCGAGTTGTATTGGAAGTCCGATGTATATAGGCTGAACAGGACCGGAGAAAGTACAGTCCCCTGCAGCGCTCCTGTGCTGCTGACCACAAAGTCAGACCTGCAGTTCCCGAGATGCACATACTGAGGTTTGTCTGTAAGATAGTCCACGATCCATGCCACTAGGTATGAATCTACTCCCATCTCTGTCAGCTTGTCCCTAAGGAGCAGAGGTTGGATGGTGTTGAAGGTGCTAGAGAAGTCCAGAAACATAATTCTTACAGCACCACTGCCTCTGTCCAAGTGGGAGAGGGATCGGTGTAGCATATAGATGATGGCATCCTCCGCTCCCACCTTCTCCTGGTATGCGAACTGCAGAGGGTCAAGGGAGTGGCGGACCTGTGGCCTCAGGTGGTGAAGCAGCAGCTGCTCCATGGTCTTCATCAAATGTGACGTCAGAGCGACAGGCCGGAAGTCGTTCAGTTCACTAGGACGTGATACCTTTGGGACTGGGGTGATGCAAGATGTTTTCCAAAGCCTTTTTATTTAATTTTTTTCCAAAGGTTTTTATTGACCCCCCTCCTTTTTGACACCCACTGCACTCCCAACCTACCTGGAAAGGGGTCTCTCTTTGAATTGCCTTTCCTAAGGTTTCTTCCATTTTTTTCCCTATAAATGTTTTTTTGGGAGTTTTTGCTTGTCTTATTAGAGAGTCAAGGCTGGGGGGCTGTGAAAAGGCAGGGCCTGCTATAGCCCACTGTGGCACTTCATGTGTGATTTTGGGCTATAGAAAAATAAATTGCATTGTATAATAAACTTTTTCTCCTCTGGTTGGGATGCTTGTCTGTCAGCTAGGGCCCAAGCCCAAGTCTGGGTAAAGAACCATCCACTGTCCTGTTTGGATGCCCGTCCAACCCATATGGCACTTACAAGATAGATTTGGAACTTTTAAATATGAGCATAAATTAATGTATGTATATTTTTACTTACAGATTGTGGACCTGAGAGATCTGTGGAACCCGTCATGCCGAGACCCTGCCCTAAGGTGCCTTTGGAACAAAGAAAGAACAGTAAGTATGAGAAACATAAAAGAGTCAAGACGCCCCGTGGACAAGAGTTTTTATTTGTATTTCACAAGCTAAAAAGCCTGAATATTAGTTATGGTACATGGTTACATCTGGAACATGCACTGTGTGTATAGTGCAGTAAAGGTGTGTGTTATAACAATGTGTGAATCCTGTACTGCGTACTGTGCGTATATACGACACACCTGCAAAAATGAAAAAATAAGTGATGAAACAAACAAACCATAAAAGTCGTCGCTGTAGGACAGACTGACATCCTCCATTTTGCTATGCCTGGACAAAGTCACAAGTCACTGGCAGACTCTCCTAATATCGGTTTCTATTTGTTTGACCTTACCTGATAAAGTGATCAGCAGCTAAGTGAGATCCCAGAGCTGTCTTCTGACGATACCAGTTAAGCGTTCGGCTCAAACAAAGAGCCATATCTCAACGACTGGCAACCTCGATGGCAAAACTTTTCTCCAATAGTCAGCCAACAAGTAAGCCCGCGATTCGCCAGCAAATTGGAAATCCAAGAATGGCAATCAGTTTCTGCGTGATGAAATATCGTGGAGGGTATATGCGGTGGTGTGGGCGGTCGCGTCCGGGTGGCTGTACAACCTGGCGTGCACGCTTTACCTCAGGTTTAGTTCACAGGTCGTTGGCACGGTAAAGTTTCCATTTAATTCAATAACATGTATCCATACGGGCTCGTTTACAGGTCGTAGCCATGTGGGCTCGTGTTTGTATTACTAATCGCTGAGCTCCCTCCATTTGGATACGTGCCTCCTTTGCCTGTGCTGTGTCAAAAGCGCGTTGTGGACGTGCTCGTTCATTGTCCGGGCGGCTGTACAACCTGGCGTGCACGCGTTACCTCAGGTTTAGTTCACAGGTCGTAGGCATGGTAAAGTTTCCATTTAATTGAATAACCCTATTTGAACTAAAGCGGTTTCTTTGTGTGGGCGCCTTCGTTCATTTAGTCTAGTTTACAGATGGTGTTGTGTCTCGTCTTTGTTGTTCTGTGGCTGTGTCGTTAGGTAGAAGTCGTTTACTGTTAGGAAGCATACTCCAACCTATACACACTGAGTGGTGGCACAGTGGATTATTCGTGTTGGATCTGTGCCTCTCTTGCATGTAGTGTTTCAGAAACGCGTTGTAGGTGACTTTCAGCTCTGTGTTGTTGGAGCCGTGACTCCTTTGCATCCGCTGTTTCAGAGGCGCGTTGTAGGCGCCTTCGTTCATTTTGTTTATCCATATCGGCTCGTTTTTGTATTTCCATTACTTGAGGTGTTTCGTTTTGAAGCCGTGACTTCTTCGCTTGTGGTGTTTGTGAAGCGCGTGGTCGGTGCCTCCGTTTATTGTTTGTATCCCAAACATGCCACACAGACTGCTGGCACATACATACTACTGACTCTGGGAGGCCGCTGCATTTGACTGTGGGTTGTGGTGTTTGGGCGGTGTTTGGGCACCACCTACTGACTTCTGGGAAGCCGCTGCGTTTGACTCTGGGGCACCACGGCACACTGCGCATGCGTGTCGGTGCCTCTGTGCATAAATTAAAACTGTGGTTTAGTAATGTAGATAAGGATGGGCTTATGTGCATCCAAGTAACCAATGGAAAGGCTCTATTCCTTCCATTAAAAAAAAACCTGTACACACTCCAAATCTTCTCTCCTCTCATCAAGCTCACTGCTCTCATCCTGGCCATATCTACTGCTGACCATCGCGGAGACCTCCATGCCCTATACGGTGTGGCCACGCGAGGACCCAGACTGGAAGAGTGATAGACTCTACTGTATTGGAGTTGGACAAGTTTGCCATTAGTCTAAAACATTGCAAAGGAATAGCAAGGGCACGAGCTGTAATCAGAATATAAGTTTAATGTCACTGTGCTCTGTATAAAAATCCACTCACATGTACAGGCCAGGCCAAAGTTAGCACACAGGGGCTCTCAGCATTTAGGACTGCTAGGCAAGCATTTGAAGAGAGAAGGTACAACTACGAAAATAGGCATTGTACTATTTCTGTATGTTAGAGATGAAATGGAATCCTCTCCTTCCCTTGTTTGGAACCTAAGTTAGGGCCTACACGTGGAGAAGACATCATAAAAGACTTGGACAGCAGCCAAACACTTCGAAGCCGACAGACAGATGGGTGATATCGCCATCCGTCCTGAAAAGCCTTCCAGCACAGCGACGAAAGATGGCAGACTGTATAGATCAAGATCCCACCTTGATAAAAGTATTGTCTTACTATAGGCTTCCCATCTGTAATGCCGCGTAAATCGTCAGTAAAGAAAGCTAAGCTATTTTCTCTTGTGTGATTTTTACCGCCGTATCACTATGGGAGGGATATCACCTTTTAATATCATATCTATATAGTTTTCGTTTACTTAAAACGCCGCAATTACTAAAGAACTTATTCCAACTAGGGAGCTATATTGCCCCCTAAAAGGAAACACGAGCAGAAAAAGGCCTTAATTACAGTAAGAGCCACATGTTCACCTTGCTAACGAGACGAGCTGACGGATCACCAGCCACCCAGCAGGTCTCATTTTGCTAGCAACTGAAGATGTTGTATGTAAAAAAAAACCTCAAAGTACCATCTGCAACCAGAAGGTGCAACCAGAATGAATAAGGAGTAGAGCTACTGAACACAGAGAGAAAGCACATTATGTGCTTATTTTAATTAGGTTTCATGTTGCGTTATACGTTTTCATTCTGTTTGGCTTTGAAATTAACACACCGATACTTTTTAAACTTACACTTTTACTGTAAAACTTCAGTAAAAATAATATTTGGAATTAACTTTCGTCAATATCACACTGAATTTTGATTCCGTGTTTGGACTTACATCGTGACAACGCAATGTATAACTGCCCGTGACTGAAAATCGTTTCTTTCTCTCTAATAAATAAACCGACTTTTTCGAATGTTTGTCCCTGTGATTTGTTAATTGTCACAGCAAAAGCTATTCTAACGGGAAACTGTAAACATTTTAATACGAATGGCATATCAAGATCTCCTTTGGTGTCTAATGTCATTAGTGAAGATGGACTACATTACCTTTCTTGTCGCCTGTTAAAATTTTACATGTCAGAATTGCTGCAGGAACCCTGTGGAATCTCCCGTGAATTGGTCTGCAGAAGACTGAGAGAAAAAGTCAGTGCACCTCGCCACCCCCTGGTCAAACAGGGAATTGTCACTATTCAAGCCCTTTAGCTGCCTCCTATGTGCATGTGTGTGACAATTATTATTATCTGTCATAGATCAGTGTTTCTCAACCACTGGGGCTCTGACACCATTGGGTCATGTGCTGCCGCCACTGGGTGGTGGTTTGCGATGGGTCACAGGTGGGACCGATGGCACTGCATGCTATTTATGACCTCATTTATCTTCGATCGTCTCACACATGTGAACCAACTGCTTTTACATGCCTGCTTGTTTCGCCAAGGGGACGTAGCTTTCACATGGGTGCTCGAGTCACCAAGTGTGCCAACTGCTCTAGCATTCATGCTCATTTCACCCAAAGGGGCATAACTTTCACCAAGGGGGGGGGACCCCTAATCCACCCTCACTGACATTAGCACTTGTCTCATCAATGGGGGACTCAACCGTTGTGGATTACGAATAGCATTTAGGAGGAAAATGGGTCTCAACACCATAACGGCTGAGAAACACTGTTATAGATTATTAGCAGAATAAAGGAAACACCTGAGAACTTGGAGGACACACACGTCATCATGGGTGCTGGAACCCTATGGAATTTCCCATGAATGGTCTGCAGAAGACTGAGAGAAAAAGTCAGTGCACCTCGCCACCTCCTGGTCAGACATGGAATTGTCACTATTCGAGCCCTTTAGCTGTCTCCTATGTGCACATGTGTGACATAATAAAAGGTCCTGATGATTTGTGCAGATTGTTACTAGAGAACACCAATTTAAAATGTTGTGTATCAGGATGCCCTTTGCTGTATGAACTATAATAACCGACGTCTACCATTTTATGAAGCATCTTACATCGTGTCTATTCACTCCACTTCACAATTATTTTCACTTCAGGTACTTCAAACCTCCAGCTTTGGGAATTTGTACGCAACCTTCTGCTGAATCCTAACCAGGACATCTTGGAATGGGAGGACAAAGAGTCAGGCATTTTCCGAGTGCTGAAGTCAGAGAAACTGGCACAACGCTGGGGCCAGGCAAAGAGAAATGGCAGAATGAACTATGAGAAGCTCAGTCGAGCCTTAAGGTGAGTTGCACTCGGGGTTATCCAGGTTTATAACCGTGAAAAAGTTACGACTGCAATATAGGCCGCTCCTAAAGTACGTTATTGAGGATGATACTCAAGGCCATAACTTTTATTATATGACAGTGACAGCCAGCTGAAAGGTGACATTAACGGCTTGAGCAGTTTTCTCTCAGAGTTGAGTGTTGAATGTTGATAATGGCAATGCAATAAATCGAGATCAGACGATTGATCGTCATGGTCTTTAAAATGTCTGCAACAAAAGTGAAGGTAACACAATGTCCAGCTTTGAATGCCACACCAACATCAGATGTAAAATGTAATTTGGTGAAGCTCATGCCAATAAAACACCAATACAGACATATGACATAATGCAGCGGGGCGTAACAAAAAAGGGGGCACAAATGTTGCTATATGTGGCGTAATTTCGCTATTCGTAGGAAAATTTTAAACTTGTAGCGGCGTATCGGCAGCAAAAAATATAGGAATAAATTTTATTAGGGTTTTAACAAAAACGTTACGGGGGGTGCAATTAAAACTGTTATGAAAACTCGGGTCGCAAATACTTAAAGGTTGGGAAACGCTGACATAATTAGAGCAGGAACTAGCAGGCATGAGACAAAACACGTTTAGCACAACTCCGATTGCGAATGCGGCTTCATGATACAAAATCCCCATGACATGAAATCTTCACCAAAGAAATGTACTGCATGTTTAATGTTACTTATTATTTAAAAATTAGAGCATTACAAAGTAAATTCAAATCTGTATGCAAGTACACAAGTGTTAAGGTCTATTGTTATAAGCATTTTCATTTGTATTCAAATTAAATACGGTAAACTCCTGCGAATTACAGAACCCCCACATGAATGCATTTTGGGGCCTATGATTACCGCGTATTGTGATAAATTTGACACGAGAAACGCGAGATGGACAATCACAGCGCAGGCAAATCACGTGGCCGAGACCAAGATATGTGACGTCCCCCCCGACAAAGTGCGTAGTTTTTTAGTGACCTTTAAGTTTTATAAAATGTAACCTATTACAATAAATTTCTGTGAGTATTTATAGTAGTATACGACACAAATGATTAATATTGCAGATACAAAAGTTATCCAATGAGTCGCTGAGCACGATAAACACGACATGAGTCCAGTTTGGCTGTTTCAGGGGACAGCAGTGCAGTTACGAAATGAAATCGCCGGCCTCCTGAAAGTCATGAAATGTTTTGTCCTACCGTGTTGCCGATGTGTGTGTGGAAGTTGGGAATGCCCCCAGGCAGCGATGGTTTCCAACCCAGAAAGATTCACATGAAACAAGCAGGCACAGGACAAGCAAAAATGAATAAGCAAAAGCGAAATCTGCACCATTAGCCAATTGTATACTTTCATCTCATCATTCACCACACACTAAAAACCCAAAACTGTCTATTATGGTGCATGGCAAAGGTGGTTGGGTGGGAGTGTTGGTCAATGGCTAGTTTGGAGGTCCGGCTAATACAGACAAGCACATCACAGATACTAAATTCTATTGTGCTGGGTATGTGGCCACAGTGTTAAATTTAGTGATGCACCATCTATTGGAATGACAAATGAAATGCATTTTGTTACTAAAAATATTTTTGATGCGCCATCTTTCAGAATGACAGAGACACAGCAACCGAACAGACGCATAGATACAATATTACTGGCCATTACTGAATTGTTCAAAGACATAATTAATACTCCCCTCTAACCAGTCTTGCCAACTTGGCGACTTTGTGTTTCGTGAAACACTACCAAGTAGGGTCTTAGACAGTAAGTCTTTTGGGACTTGATGTTTTTTGGAAGAAATAAGTGGATAGGACTGGCGAGCTTTGCTGGGCTGAATGGCCTGTTCTCGTCTGGAGTGTTCTGATGTTCTAATATCTACCGACTTTTCTGACCCCTTTGGCGACTTGATTTTAAAAAAGAGCCTAGCGAGAAATCCAGTGATATTTTCAGTTGACATGAGCGACTTTTCTTTCCTCAAGCCGTTGGCAACAGTTCATGTACTTATTCTGATTGTTATGCAGTTTGACGGAGCGCAGTAGACACGTTAAACTGGAAAATGTAGAGATCCAATTGGTGGAAAAAAAACCAGTCAGTCATTTTGATTTTCAAATTGATGGTCCAATAGGTGACAAGCAAAGGCAGACTTTGACTCACTCATCTTCAAATTGCCTTATCTCACAGTCCACAAGACATATTAAATAACGATCTGGCTTGAAGTTTACGCTTGTATATGGGGGTGGTGGACCCACCGGACAGTGACACTTGTCATTGCAGGCAGATGGAAAAACAGCGCACACCCGTGCAATACGTCATTTTATTGGCAAATGCCTGCATTTCAAGTATAGCGCTTGGTAAACGAATGATCGCTACTACTTTCTTTGAAAAATTAGCTTAATGTCGGTCCACATTACGCTGAATGGGGGCGGAGTCTAAAAGGTTAATATAGATATGCAAAGGAGGTCATTACGTCATCCTGAGACTTTTTGAGCATGCGTTAGCGACTTTCCATTGAGAATAGCTGGCAAAAGGGCCTCTTACTGAACTCTCTTCACACAAACGTTTGAAATTCAAGCCATTTTGCTCGTTGAAAGTTCCATGTGGGACTATAAGAGGTTGCAGTTCTGCATAATTCTAATTCCTACTGTACACTTGATGAAGAAATGATCAGCCCCACATTAACGTCCCACTCAGCAATGCCAGTTAACTGTATCAGACGCCCGTGTGAGATCAATAGCTGGTACTTTGTGTTGCCGTATTTCATATCTCGTACCTCTGCCACCAACTTATGGTGATCTATACAATCCTCCCGCACTGTTCCATTAGCGTCGGGATCGTTGCTACCCCACAAAGTGCAGTGTGCGTTGAAATCTCCACACCAGGTTCCACTTCTACTCCTGTGTCCACCCAATAGCCTCTTAACATTTCAGAAGTTAGCTAATCGCAATAATGATAGAAGTCGATTACAGCAGAACCCATCCTCGTATCTCCAGGTGGTACATTCCAGGACCTACTGCAGACGCCTGTGAACTCGACAGAGAAGTCGTTGTTCTTTTACATGCGTACTTAAGTTTAATGGTGCGTGCAATCAAACCATCGAGTGCTCGCTTACTGTTATGTGGCAAGACCTTAACAAACACTTCGTGAAACTTACAAAGCCTCTGTGAAGTGTTCAATCATCTCTGCAATGTGACGTCACTTTGGAGTGGTCTGCGGGGGCTTCACGGAAATGCGTTTCTCTTGATATTCCATGTTTAGTATAAGAGCAGCAAATCCTTCATAATAATCGAGTCATTTTAGCAGCACGTCAATACGCCACACAGCACAGACACGAATGACCGACCTACTGGTGGTTAATAAGCGTTATGAAGACCAGAAGAAGTCAAGGTCTTGTTACGTTAAGAGTAAATGAGTAACACAGTACCTAAACAAAAGTCTTACCAGATGAAACAATAAATTAGGCACAGTAAGACTTTACCAAAATTAAAAAGTAATAAAAAACGTTCATTATTATACTTGAGCTCTCTCATCTCTCTATCGATTGAACGCGATTCTGATGTTCTAGCTTAACTCTCCGGGTTATGACGGAGTAATGAAAAACACGCACACCTTAAACACATTTGTACATGTGTTTCTTAACAAAATATCTTCACTTATTATGGGTCCTCACCGGCTTCTCCATTCTTCGTTGCGTTCACTGATGGGAAGAACTTCACGGCTCCTCTCTGGTGTTGAAGAACTGCACAGATCACTACATGTTGGCGCCATTATTAAGAAAAATTGAGGGTTACTACGCTGTGATAACGCGGCAGGAGCAGGAACGCCCGCGTCTTGACATGTCAGTGTGGCAGAAGTGACGTCAGACACAGAGGCACAGCCCTGCACTCAGGGTTACCACTGCATGCTGAGCACGGAATGCATCAGTCTTTTATTTTTGGAATCTTCCATTTAACATTTTCAGGCTCACGATAAAATGTGGATAACTGAAACCGTAGAAACTGAATCCACTGATACTGAGATTTTATTGTACTTCTGTATTTGCATTTCATATATCTCACCTACTTCGTCCACTCTATTCCATATTAATGAAAAGTGGCTACACCAACCATCCATCTATCCATTACCCAACCCGCTATATCCTAACTACAGGGTCACGGGGGTCTGCTGGAGCCAATCCCAGGCAACACAGGGCGCAAGGCAGGAAACAAACCCCAGGTAGGGTGACAGCCCACCGCAGTGCACACACACACACATACACCAAGCACACACACTAGGGACAATTTAGATTCGCCAATCGACCTAACCTGTATGTCTTTGGACTGTGGGAGAAAACCAGAGCACCTGGAGGAAACCCACGCAGACACGAGGAGAACGAACCCAGGTCTCCTAACTGCGAGGCAGCAGCACTACCCACTGCGCCACCGTGCCGCCCACGGCTACACCAACCCCAACACCTAAATCCCTTCGTGCCGCATTAAATCCCTCTAATGTAAAATATAACTCAGGTTTTAACCAAGTTTATTGAATACATACAGGGCGGAGTGGTGGTTCTGAGGCTAGAGATCTGCACTGGCAATCGGAAGGTTGCCGGTTCGAATCCCGTCAATGCCATTAGGGACTCTGCTCTGTTGGGCCCTTAAGCAAGGCCCTTAACCTGCAATTGCTGAGCGCTTTGAGTAGTGAGAAAAGCGCTATATAAATGCAAAAAATTAAAAAAAAAAAAAAATTATTATACAGTCATATGAAAAAGTTTGGGAACCCCTCTCAGCCTACATAATAGTTGACTCTCCTTTCAACAATAAAGATAACAGTGGTATGTCTTTCATTTCCTAGGAACATCTGAGTACTGCGGTGTTTTCTGAACAAAGATTTTTAGTGACGCAGTATTTAGTTGTATGAAATTAAATCAAATGTGAAAAACTGGCTGTGCACAAATGTGGGTCCCCTTGTCATTGTGCTGATTTGAATGCCTGTCACTGCTCAATGCTGATTACTTACAACACCAAATTGGTTGGATGAGCTCGTTACGCCTTGAACTTCATAGACAGGTGTGTCCCATCATGAGATATAAAGGTATTTAAGGTGGTCATTTACAAGTTGTGCTTCCTTCCCTTTGACTCTCCTCTGAAGAGTGACAGCATGGGATCCTCAAAGCAACTCTCCAAAGATCTGAAAACAAAGATTGTTGAGTCTTATGGTTTAGGGGAAGGCTACAAAAAGCCATCTCAGAGGTTTAAACTGTCAGTTTCAACTGTAAGGAATGGAATCAGGAAATGGAAGGCCACAGGCACAGTTGCTGTTAAACCCAGCAGGTCTGGCAGGCCAAGAAAAATACAGGAGCGGCATATGAGCAGGATTGTGAGAATGATTACAGACAACACACAGATCACCTCCAAAGACCTGCAAGAACATCTTGCTGCAGATGGTGTATCTGTACATCGTTCTACAATTCAGCACAATTTACACAAAGAATATCTGTATGGCAGGGTAATGAGAAAGAAGCCCTTTCTGCACACACGCCACAAACAGAGTCGCTTGTTGTATGTAAATGCTCATTTAGACAAGCCAGTCATTTTGGAACAAAGTGCTTTGGACTGATGAGACAAAAATTGAGTTATTTGGTCAGAACAAAAAGCGCTTTGCATGGCCGAAGAAGAACACCGCATTCCAAAAAAAAACACCTGCTACCTACTGTCAAATGTGGTGGAGATTCCATCATGCTGTGGGGCTGTGTGGCTAGTTCAGGGACTGGGGCCCTTGTTAAAGTCGAGGGTCGGATGAATTCAACCCAATATCAACAAATTCTTCAGGATAATGTTCAAGCATCAGTCACAAAGTTGAAGTTACGCAGGGGTTGGATATTCCAACAAGACAATGACCCAAAATACAGTTCGAAATCTACAAAGGCATTCATGCAGAGGGAGAAGTACAATGTTCCGGAATGGCTGTCACAGTCCCCTGACTTGAATATCATTGAAAATCTATGGGATGATTTGAAGCAGGGTGTCCATCAAATTGAACTGAACTGGAGAGATTTTGTATGAAAGAATGGTCAACAATACCTCGATCCAGAATCCAGACACTCATCAAAGGCTATAGGAGGATAGCGTCTAGAGGCTGTTAGATTTGCAAAAGGAGGCTCAACTAAGTATTGATGTCATATCTCTGTTGGGGTGCCCACATTTATGCACCTGTCTAATTTTGTTATGATGCATATTGCATATTTTCTGTCACTGCTGAAATACTACTGTTTCCATAAGGCATGTCAGATATTAAAAGGAAGTTGCTACTTTGAAAGCTCAGCCAATGAGAAACAAAAATCCAAAGAATTAAGAGGGGTTCCCAAACTTTTTCATATGACTGTATGTGTGCATATGCATTAAAATTCAAGTTGATTAGGATTTATAAAGGGAGGTACGTGGAACTTAGTGTACACAGTTTCATGCATCTGAATTTTTTTGAGTACGCACATTTCTTTTTTTGTCCATACGCCATGTTTTAGTCTGACTTCTACACACTGAATTATACATGAGGCCCTTGGAGAAAAAGCCAAATCCTCTATAAAGTTTATAAATTCCTTTCAGACATCTAACATTCCACTTTAAAAAAGTAAACATCATACTGTTAAAAAAATTAACTTAAAGTTGCACCTTGTAGTACATCACTGACTGCCTCAAATGACAGACCCCCCCCCTATTCTAAGATATTAAAATTATTTTTCATGTCTGAGCTCTCCACTGGTTTTGACATAAATACCCAGAGGGAGGGCTCAGGCGGGGTGATGTCATAGTGGCCCCGCCTCTAAGGTCTCTACCCACCAAGAAGGTGGAGTGATGTCTCAGTGGCCCCGCCTCTTAGATCTCCACCCACGAAGAAGAGGGAACATAAATAAACTTGTAGACACAGTACATAATTAACCAGTCATAAAGAAAATCAACACAATAATTTGAAATATAAGAAATGAATCCTCCAAAGACAATAAAAATGGCAATAAAACATCTAAACATACCGCGACACAAGGGAGCGCCACCGAGCCCCGATCCCCAGGTACAACTGCTATCAAACAGTCACAGGTTCATATAAATTAATTTTATTGGCACAAAAGTACCTCCAACAGGCTCCGTCTCAGTTCATCAAGCTCATCATAATATCTACAACATGCAATATTTAGCTTCCTGTCCCAATTCCAACACCTCCTCTGAGGTGATGCAGCCCCTTTTTATTTCAGACCCAGGAGTACTTCTGGTACTGTAGCACCAACATTATGTTGTTACTTCCAGGTCAGGTGGAAGTCCCTTCGAGACTGGGATCAGTTTCTTCTCCAGCTCTCACTGGTGGCACCCATAATGCTGAGCAGGGTTGTTCCACATGACTACAGCTGCCAACACTGCCTGTGGGCACATACAGGAATATATTGGCCCAGGAGTACTGCCGCCTAGAGTATTGGGAGGGGTGAAGTATCCTGGATGGTTGTCTCCCTTAACGCATCGCCTTTATAGTTCTGTCCATTCTAGCTGGACCCTTCATCTAATGTCTCATCCTATCCAACAAAAGGGCATTCCAGTAATCCAAAGGACTTCAGACCAGTTGCTCTTACTTCATTCATCATGAAGACTTTTGAGTGTCTGGCCCTAAAACAGCTTCGACCCCTGAACTTCTGGACCCCCTGCAGTTTGCCTATCAGACACATGTAGGTGTGACGGACGCTCTCATCTACACTCTTCACAGAGCTTACTCCCATTTGGACAAAGCCGGCACCACAGTCAGGATCAGGATCATCTTTGACTTTGTCACGGTTTTTAACACCATTCTGCCTCATCAACTGGGGAAAAAGCTCAAGGCTTTGAATCAGTGGTGTAGCGTAGTAGGGGCGGCCCGCCCTGGGCGGCACTTTTAGGGGGCAGCAAAATTTCACAATAAATAATAATAATATCTTGTAAAAATTTGAACCATACCTAAATAAGGGGGCGGCGGAATTTACCTCCGCCCCAAGCGGTTGACACCCACGCTACGCTACTGCTTTGAATCTTCATGCCACCTCAATCTCCTGGATCACGGACTACCTAAAAATAACAGATAGCAGTTTATGAGGCTGAGGGGCTGTGTGTCAGAAATAGTGGTGTGTCATACTAGAGCACCTCAGGGCACTGTCCTGTCTCCCTTCCTGTTCACCCCTCTACACAATGGACTTCCAGTACAGTACCAGTACTTCCCATCTATTGAAACACTCAGATGACTCGTCCATCATTAGTAATGGAGATGAGTCCCAGTACAGGGAAGTCGTGGAGGACTTCATCTTGTGGTGCAGAGACAACAACCTGCAACTCAACGTCACCAACACAAAAGAGCTGGTGGTGGACTTCCGACATGCCAAGGAGCCTCTGAGACAAGTCAGCTTTCAGTGGGAGGATGTGGAAGTGGTGCAGAGCAGCAAGGATCTGGGGGTCCACCTCAACAACAAACCGGACTGGTCTGACAACACAGAGTGGGCCTGAGCAGACTGGACTTGCAAAGGAGACTCAGGACTTTTAATGTGTGCAGCAAGTTGCTGGAAATGTTCTACCAGTCCATAGTAGCCACTGTGGTGTTCTACACTGAGGTCTTCTGGGGGAAGCAACCTGAGCTCAAAAGAAGCACAACGCCTGAAGAAACTTAACAGGAAAGTCTGCTTCATCACAGGTAGAACCCTGGACATTTATGCTTCTTTGCTTAGCAGACACTTTTATCCAAAGTGTCTTACAACAGAACTGGACACCCTGGAAGCTGTTGTGGAAAAGAAGATGGTGGTAAAGTATGGATACCATGATGAAAAGTCCCCTCCATCTCCTCCAGGAGGCGCTCTCTTGGAGCACTTTTAGCCACAGGCTCATACCACTGTAGTGTGTGAAGAGGCGCCTTTGGGGGTCTTTTTTTGCCTGCAGTTATGAGGCAATTCAACGCGTCTATGGGACATCCCCAAACTAAATGCTAATATTCGTTAAGTTGCAAATTAAAATGTGAAGTTCATTTTGTAATGTCTGTACAAAGTACATAAGAAGTTGGACAAACGAGAGGAGACCATTCAGTCCTTCAAGCTTGGGTAGCTCAGCTGTCCCAAGTCACGAGTCAGACATTTATTAGCAGGGCTGTGGTTGGGGTGCGAGCCGAGGGCTCCATAATGGGAGGCAGCAGTGCTACAACTGCACCACCGTTGATTGATCAATCGATTGATTGATTGATTATCTGTCCTGTGAGTCTGTGTCCAAGTTCAAAGTTTATTGTACTGCGCACAACACGTTTCCCTGTACAATGAAAGTCTTTCTCTGCTGTCCACACCAAATGACAAAATCAACGAATAAAGGTAAACACAAATAATAAGTAGCAGATAGATAATAAGTAACAGAGGCAGCATAAAGTATAAAAACAGAATAGAAGTATAAAGTGTAAGGTGCAGGTAGGTGTGTGATGGACAAGTCCAATACAGTTGTGTGAGTAGATGGAATGAGGTGAACCACAGTTATAAACTCCAGTAAGTTATTTAGGAGTCTAATGGCCTTGGAGAAGAAAGAGTTCTTTAGCCTGGAAGTCCTGCATTTCATACTCCAATACCTCCTGCCTGAGGGTAGAAGTGTGAACAGTTCGTGTGGGTGGGGTCCCTGAGGATCGAGGCAGTTCTCCTGCAGACTCTGCAGTTGTAGATGCTCTGCTGAGAGGGCAGTGGGGTCCTGGTGATCTTCTCTGCAGGCGTTTGTGGTCCATAGCAGTAGTGTTGCTATACCACACAGTGATGCAGCTGGTCAAGATGCGCTCAACAATGCAGCTGTAGAAGTTGCCGAGGATCTTAGTCGACATACCAAACTTCCTCAGCCTCCTCAGAAAGTACAGCCGCTGTTGAGCCCTCTTGACCAGCTGTGTGGTGTTAAGGGTCCAAGTGAGGTCCTCACTGATGTAGACGCCCAGGTATTTAATGCTGCTCACCCTCTCCACTTCAAGCCCTCGGATGAACAGTGGCCGGTGAGGTCTCCTCTCCTTCATCATGTCCACTATCATCTCCTTCGTCTTGTCTGTGTTGAGGGTGAGGTTGTTGTCCTCACACCATGACACCAGACTGGCCACCTCCCTCCTGTAGGCCACCTCGTCCCCTCCAGTGATGCGTCCAGTCACTGTGGTGTCGTCTGTGAACTTCAGGATGATGTCGTGGGTGAACAGGGTGTAGAGGATGGGGCTGAGGACGCATCCCTGTGGGGTGCCTGTGCTTGTGATAATGGTGGCTGAAATCCTATTACCAATCCTGATAGACTGGGGCCTGCCAGTCAGAAAGTCTAGGAGCCAGTCACAGAGGGTGGGGTGCAGGCCAAGTGCAGACAGCTTATGGGTGATAGCCATGTTAAAGGCAGAGCTGTAGTCAACAAAGAGCATCCTGATGTAGGAGTCTTTGTTCTCCAGATGGGAGAGGGAATGATGTAGTACTGCCGCGATGGCATCTGAGGTGGACCTGTTGGGCCGGTTGGCATACTGCAGTGGGTCCAGAGTGTCCGGTATGCTGCTGTGAATGTGGACCAGCACCACTCTCTCAAATCACTTCATGATGATTGGAGTGAGTGCTACCGGCCTGTAGTCATTCAGACAGGTGGGTGGGCTTTTTTTTAGCAAGGGGGACGATGACTGTAGTCTTAAAGCAGGACGGAATGATGCGCCGACTGAGGAAAAGGTTGAAGATGGAGCAGAGAACATCAGCCAGGTTGTTGGCACATGCTCTGAGAGCCCGCCCAGGGATGTTGTCTGGTCCAGCTGCCTTATGGGGGTTGATATTCCTTGTGATTTCTAGGCATCTGACTATCTCCTTAGGATTAATAAAGTTGACGTAATCTCAAGGGCGGCACGGTGGCGCAGTGGGTAGTGATGCTGCCTCACAGTTAGGAGACCTTCCCGGGTCCTCCCTGCGTGGAGTTGGCATGTTCTCCCCGTGTCTGCGTGGGTTTCCTCCCACAGTCCAAAGACATGCAGGTTAGGTGCATTGGCGATTCTAAATTGGTGTGTGGGTGTGGGTGTGCCCTGCAGTGGGCTGGTGCCCTGCCCGGGGTTTGTTTCCTGCCTTGTGCCCTGTGTTGGCTGGGATTGGCTCCAGCAGACCCCCGTGACCCTGTAGTTAGGATATAGCAGGTTGGATAATGGATGGATGGATGTAATCTCATCTGATCTCTAACAGTACGCTAACACATGACGCATACGCCATCCCGTTTCTTATCGAGGCTCAGCCAAGCGCAGGATATTCGCTGAGTGACTCGGGAATAAAACAGACAGAGACTGTCAGAGAGCGTGGGGGGATTGGGGGTCACATCATCAGGCGGCGTGTGCTTCTATGACCGTGTTCATTCCTGCCTCGCACCCCATGCCAGCTGGGAGAGGCTCCAGCTCCCCCCTATGACCCAGTCTAAGCCAGTTAGAAAATGACATGACATGATGGTATACTGCGCTACTTTACTTTACCCGTTCAGTGTACGTTCACTGGCGGCTGTCTGGCTGATCGTGGTGGGCCCGTGTGGACCGACATTTTTTTGTTTTTGTTCTTAATGTCACCTCATACAATTTCTTGTATTCTGAATTTGTTAAGTTTTCACATATCCCTTTGGGTCAGAGCGCCCCCTGGAGGACCACCTTAACTCAAGGGCCCAACAGAGTTGGATCCCTTTTAGCAGTAACAGGGATTTGATCCAGCAGCCGAGATCCTTAGCCTCAGAGCTACCACTCTGATCCCAGTCCATCCCAGTTACTGTGACCCTAAACTAAATGAACCAGTTTTGATAGTGGATGGGCAGTTGGTTGGTTGGTCTGCTTTCAAACAAGTTGAATCTGTCTCACCAAACCGAGAAAAAAAATGGAGACCGCCTCAGCGATGAAAGCGTGGAAATAAGAAGGTGGTCAGTAGGCTTCTTCGTGGTGAAAGATGAAAGTAGCAAACAGGAAGCATCGCCGATTGCCATCAGAGCCTCCTCTTGGCTTGCAGGCACAGCGGAGATTGCAGTGATAGACGCAGCAGCAGCGAGAGCGGAGAGGAGGTGAAGTGACAGTCAAGATGACACAGCGTTTGATGCAATCAACCAACGGGCAGATAATCAAGCAGAGCGGATGGGAAAATCTCTTCGCCGAAACGCAAGTTCTAAGAAAATGGACCTTTAAAATGTCGATGAGCTGCTCTTTAGGACATAACTCTCACCTCACAGTTCACACATCCAATACTGACACAGTTTGTCTTACATGACGTGGGCCGAACCGGACACATTTAGTAAGGGGGGGCTGTCATCAGAACAGCTGCAACAAACTTGAATCACGTGAGAAAATAACGGCAGCCAGCGTGGCGTAGTGGATAAGGTGAGGTGAGTGTGCCGACTCGGTGTGACCCTCAGCAAGTCCCTTCACCTGCCTGTGTTCTGATTGGAAAAACAAAAGAAATGTCCCCAATTGTCTCTCAGATACCAGCAGCCATGTCACCTGCACTTCAGATGAGGTCATCCGCATGTTCAGGCCCGGCCAGTTCTGGGAAAAGCTTGGGTCGCTGCTGGAAGAGGTGCTGGTAGGGCCAGCAGGGGGCGCTTCGTCTGTGGTCTGAATTTGGATCTCTAATCCCCAGTGCAGTGACTTTCTATCTATTATATATTGCTTTTCATATCTAACTATGGGCGGCACACACGGTGGCCGAGACCTGGGTTCGCTTCCCGGGTTCTCCCCATGTCTGCGTGGGTTTCCTCCCACAGTCTAAAGACATTCAGGTTAGGTGGACTGGCAATTCTAAATTGTCCCTAGTGTGTGCTTGGTGTGTGGGTGAGTGTGGGTGTGCGCCCTGCCCGGGGTTTGTTTCCTGCCTTGCGCCATGTGTTGGCTGGGATTGGCTCCAGCAGACCCCGTGACCTTATGTTCAGATTCAGCGGGTTGGAAAATGGATGGATACTAATCTATCTATATAATAGTGCCTTTAATTTCTATCTATTTGTTATATAGTGCTTTTAATTTCTAACTATCTAATGTATAGTGAATTTCTACCAAGCTATCAATCTATCTATTATATAATGCCTTTCATATCTATCTGAAGCTAAGCATGTATGGCCCAGCAAGTACTTGGATAGGAGACCATCTGAGAAAAAGCTTGGGTCGCTGCTAGAAGAGGTGTTGGTGATGCCAGCAGGGGGCGCTTAGTCTGTGGTCTGAATGTGGATCCCTAATCTCCATTGCAGTGACTTTGTATTATATATTGCTTTTCATATCTATCTATCTATCTAATAGTGCCTTTAATTTCAATCCATTTATTGTATAGTGAATTTCTACCAAGCTATCTATCATATAGTGCCTTTCATATCTATCTATCTATCTATCATATAGTGCCTTTCATATCTATTATATATTGCTTTTCATATCTATCTATCTATCTATCTATCTATCTATCTATCTATCTATCTATCTATCTATCTAATAGTGCCTTTAATTTCTATCCATTTATTGTATAGTGAATTTCTACCAAGCTATCTATCATATAGTGCCTTTCATATCTATCTATCTATCTATCTATCTATCATATAGTGCCTTTCATATCTATTATATATTGCTTTTCATATCTATCTATCTATCTATCTATCTATCTATCTAATAGTGCCTTTAATTTCTATCCA
This sequence comes from Erpetoichthys calabaricus, assembly GCF_900747795.2. Taxonomy (NCBI): domain Eukaryota; kingdom Metazoa; phylum Chordata; class Cladistia; order Polypteriformes; family Polypteridae; genus Erpetoichthys; species Erpetoichthys calabaricus. The sequence continues at coordinate 21,228,591 of NC_041395.2, read as the reverse complement.
TTTATTGTATAGTGAATTTCTACCAAGCTATCTATCATATAGTGCCTTTCATATCTATCTATCTATCTATCATATAGTGCCTTTCATATCTATCTATCTATCTATCATAGTGCCTTTCATATCTATCTATCATATAGTGCCTTTCATATCTATCTATCATATAGTGCCTTTCATATCTATCTATCTATCTATCTATTATATAGTTCCTTTCATATCTATCTATCTATCATATAGTGCCTTTCATATCTATCTATCTATCTATCATAGTGCCTTTCATATCTATCTATCATATAGTGCCTTTCATATCTATCTATCTATCTATCTATTATATAGTTCCTTTCATATCTATCTATCTATCTATCTATCATATAGTGCCTTTCATATCTATCTATCTATCTATCATATAGTGCCTTTCATATCTATCTATCATATAGTGCCTTTAATTTCTATCCATTTATTGTATAGTGAATTTCTACCAAGCTATCTATCATATAGTGCCTTTCATATCTATCATATAGTGCCTTTCATATCTATCTATCTGTCTATCTATCATATAGTGCCTTTCATATCTATCTATCTATCTATCATATAGTGCCTTTCATATCTATCTATCTATCTATCTATTATATAGTGCCTTTCATATGTCGCTGCTGGGAGAGGTGTTGGTGAGGCCAGCAGGGGACGCTTACCCTGTGGTCCGAATGTGAATCCCAATGTCGCACTGCAGTGATGGGGGACACTATGCTGTAGAAATGTCACTGTCCTTCAGATGAGACATAAAGCAGAGGTTCTGACTCTCTGTGGTCAGAGCAAGCTTTGTGAAGAGTAGGGTGTAAACCGATGTCCTGGGTAAATTGCCCACCATGGCCTGGTCATTCTAGCCCCCTAATCATTCCCTGTCTCTGATTGGTTATCTCTCTCACCACCAAATAGCCAATGTGTGGTGAGCGGACTCAAGCAATCATGGCTGCCATTGCATCATTAGTGTTGCTTGAAGTGGCTCACCATTCACTGTGTAAAGTGCTTTGAGTAGTGAAAAAAGCACAATATAAATGTAAAGAATTATATTATTATGATTAAATGTGCGATGCCTCAGATAAAGGCGTCAGTCAAATAATAAGTAATAAAATAACCTAATGTGCCAACTGTCTGCAGTTCAACAGCAGCTGAAAAATGGAGGAAGGTGTGAATCTGAGTGTGCAGTGCCATTAGATTTGTGTTTGTTTTTTTTTTTTTTTTTTTTTTTTATTTTGGGCAAAGTATGAGTCAAAGCAGCGTTTTTCTCTCTCTTGGTCTCCCCTTAGAGCAGTCAGCCCACCTTATCTAAGATGCCCTCCTCAGGACACCAGACAGACTTCACCTTTACCACTTCTTCTTCTTTCGGCAGCTCCCGTTAGGGGTCTCCACAGCAGACCATCTTCTTCCATATCTTCCTGTCCTTGTCATCTTGTTCTGTCACACCCATCACCTGCATGTCCTCTCTCACCACATCCATAAACCTTCTCTTAGGCCTTCCTCTTCTCCTCTTCCCTGACAGCTCTATCCTTAGCATCCTTCTCCTAATATACCCAGCATCTCTCCTCTGCACATGTCCAAACCAACGCAATCTCGCCTCTCTGACTTTGTCTCCCAACCGTCCAACTTGAGCTGACCCTCTAATGTCCTCATTTCTAGTCCTGTCCATCCTCTTCACACCCAGTGCAAATCTTAGCATCTTTAACTCTGCCACCTCTAGCTCTGTCTCCTGCTTTCTGATCAGTGCCACCGTCTCCAGCCCATCCTGTAGACCTTCCCTTTCACTCTTGCTGATACCCGTCTGTCACAAATCACTCCTGACACTCTTCACCCATTCCACCCTGCCTGCACTCTCTTCTTCACCTCTCTTCCACACTCCCCATTACTCTGTACTGTTGATCCCAAGTATTTAAACTCATCCACCTTCTCCAAATCTACTCCCTCATCCTCACCATTCCTGCTGACCTTCATTCCTCTCCTCTCTAGAGCATATCTCCACCTCTCCAGGGTCTCCTTCACCTGCTCCCTACTATTGCTGCTAATCACAATGTCTTTAGCAAACATCATAGTTCACAGGGACTCCTGTCTAATCTTGTCTGTCAATCTGTCCATCACCATTGCAAATAAGAAAAGGGCTCAGATTTGATCCCTGATGTAATCCCACCTCCGTCACTCCTACAACAGACCTCACCACTGTCACACTTCCCTCGTACATATCCTGTACCACTCTTACGTACTTCTCTGCCACTACCGACTTCCTCATACAATACCACAACTCCTCTTGAGGCACCCTGTCATATGCTTTCTCCAGGTCCACAAAGACGCAATGCAACTCCTTCTGGCCTTCTGTAAACTTCTCCATCAACACCCTCAGAGCAAACATCACATCTGTGGCATGAAACCATCCTGCTGCTCACTTATCATCACCTCACTTCTTAACCTATTTTCCACTACTCTTTCCCATAACTTCATGCTGTTGCTCATCAATTTTATTCCCCTGTAGTTACTACAGTCCTGCACATCCCCCTTATTCTTAAATATCTGCACCAGTACACTTCTTCTCCACTCCTCAGGCATCCTCTCACTTTCCAAGATTCCATTAAACAATCTGGTTAAAAACTCCACTGCCATCTCTCCTAAACACCTCCATGCTTCCTTAGGTATGTCATCTGGACCAACGGCCTTTCCATTTTTCATCCTCTTCATAGCTGTCCTTAATTCCTTCTTGCTAATCCGTTGCACTTCCTGATTCACTATCTCCACATCATCCAACCTCTTCTCTCTCTCGTTCTCTTCATTCATCAGCCTCTCAAAGTCCTCTTTCCATCTGCTCAACACACTCTCCTCTCTTGTCCATCTTTATTCTTTATCACCCTAACCCGCTGTACATCTTTCCCAGCTCGGTCCCACTGTTTAGCCCATCGGTCCTTTTCTCCCTCCTTAGTGTCCAGCCTCTCATACAACTCATCATACGCCTTTTCTTTAGCCTTCACCACCTCTCTCTTCACCTTGCGCCTTATCTCCTTGTACTCTTGTCTACTTTTTATTTTAGTTTTACTTTTGTTTTAGAAGAATTAAGAGGATAAGACTGGCAGGCTTCGTTGGGCTGAATTGCCTCTTATCATCTTGATTGTTCTAATACTTTAATGTTCCAAAATAACATCAAGTTGAGTTTTAAAAGTCACTAAAGTCTTACTGTCTACCACTCTACTTGGTCGCTTATTCCAGGTGTCTATCGTTCTTTGTGTAAAGAAAAACTTCCTAATGTTTGTATGAAATTTACCCTTCACAAGGTTCCAACTGTGTTCCCGTGTTCTTGATGAACTCATTTTAAAGTCACCGTCTCGATCCACCAGACTAATTCACTTCATCATTTTAAACACTTCAGTCAGGTCTCCTCTTCATCTTCTTTTTCTTAAACTCTAAAGGCTCAGCTCTTTTATTCTTCCCTCATAATTCATCCCCTGTAGCCCTGAATCAGCCTAGTCGCTCCTCTCTGGACCTTCTCTACCTTTTTCTCCACCCAGTACTCCAGACGAGGCCTCACCAGTGTGTTATAAGAGTGTTTCATCTTCGGTGGACGGCGTGTGTGTGTTCCCAGTGCTGCACAAGCTCTTTCTCTCAGTGCCTCGCTGACGTGAACTAATCGATGAGATCAAAAACGCCCTGATTAACAAGCATTAACACTCCTGTCTCCCCTCTTTCCACAGACATTACTATAAAACTGGCATTCTAGAGCGGGTCGACAGGAGGCTGGTGTACAAATTTGGCAAAAAAGCCCACGGATGGAGGGAAGGCCAAGACAAAGGGCAGTGAGCAGAATCCAATTTTACTAATTGAAAACTGTGAAAGAGGAGAAGAACAAGATGACAATGACGAAGATGAGAGATGACCGCTCTGCACTTCCTCCTCTCTCCTCCAGATGCGCAATGTGTGCCTCAGACGACCACATCAAAAAATGTTTTGTTTTTTTTGTTGCTTTTGTTCATGCACCTGCAGAAATTGAAATGTTATTATTTTTGTTTGCTACATTTACTGTGATATTCATTTTTTTTTTAATTATTCAGTGGTTCAGGGTTGGTAATAATAAATTATTAGTCTGTTCAGCATTTACACTCGCCGTCCACTTTATTAGGTACACCAGTTCAACGGCTTCTTAACACAAATATCTGAACAGCCAACCACATGGCAGCAACTCAATGCATTTCGGCCTGGAAAAATCATCAAGACCACCTGCTGGAGTTGAAACTGTGGATCAGAATGGAGAACAAAGGGGACTGAAGTGACTTTGAACGTGGCATGGCTGTCAGTGCCAGACGGGCTGCTCTGAGTATTTCAGAAACTGCTGATCTCCTGGGATTTTCACACACAACCATCACTAGGGTTTCACTGCCATTTTGTTACTTCACGCTTGATAGCATTTTACACCCCTGTCATTAGGAAGCTTCTCACGTTGTTAGTGACGTGTCCTTGGAGTCTGTGATCTTTGACAACAACGCAGCAGGTTTAAAGGCTCACTGAAAAGTTCATTACACCTCTCCTTTCAGGTGACAATATTTTCAGGTCTATAGTATAACTTTAAAGTAAATAACTTTTTTTTTTTTTTTATACACACACATTACCATAACCATAACCTGTAATCCATGCACTATAATAAATATGCCAATCATTAAACCATTAGAAAATGTTGATAGGATTAAATACTAGTACACAGCCTGCATCAACAACAACCAACAGCAACTAGGTTGTATCATCTCTCTCTATATATCTATATCTATATATATATATATATATATATCTATATCTATATCTATATATATATATATATATATATATATATATGGTTGAAATAGTTTACTGTCAAATAAATGCAAAGAGTACACGACACGTGTTTCGCCCTCATTGCTGGCCAACCACAAGCATTACCTGGTAGGTAACCACCCATACAATCAGATTGTGACACAGACTACGAATGCCGTGAATATATATATATATATATATATACATATATACACATACACAGGTCCATAAATATTTGGACAGAAACAACTTTTTTCTAATTTTGGTTCTGTACATTACCACAATGAATTTTAAATGAAACAACTCAGATGCAGTTGAAGTGCAGACTTTCAGCTTTAATTCAGTGGGGTGAACAAAACGATTGCATAAAAATGTGAGGCAACTAAAGCATTTTATTAACACAATCCCTTCATTTCAGGGGCTCAAAAGTAATTGGACAAATGAAATAACTGGAAATCAAATGTTCATTTCTAATAGTTGGTTGAAAACCCTTTGCTGGCAATGACAGCCTGAAGTCTTGAACTCCTGGACATCACCAGATGTTGGG